>NC_083344.1:43378726-43978726 GCF_019175385.1 Lycium barbarum | reverse complement strand
ATGACTTCTCCTTCCGTTGGCTTGGCCCCATCCTGTTTCGTGTCTCTTTATTTCTTTACTAATGGACAACTTCTCTTGTACGGCGGCGATACTTCTCCTTACTCATTTCTCTGGTGCTATCTTAGATTATCTCTCTTAGTGCTAGTCTACTTTATATATATATATATATATATATATATATACGTGTGTGTGTGTGTGGCATATTATGCCCCTTTTAGCTTCTTGGCCGGATCCCTTAATTTCTTACAATCTCATCATAGTTCATCTGTGGTAACGTCCAGGTGATTGGTATTAATTTTTCCCTACTAACGTCTTATTATTCTCGGTGATGAGTTGTCCTCAAATTGTTTACCCAATGTATATCGAGTAGCCGAGAGGTTTATATTCAAATTGGAATCAATCAACCAGACTTCTTTTCACAATCTGTCCATGACAACAATCGTAACACAATACCTTATACACTTGCATACAACCCTTCCTCATTATTATTATTATCTCCCATAGAAAATTTACCTTCATAACATATTTCGCAACGTAAGCTGGCTTACGACTCAAGATTTCTTTAAATCCATATTTGGAACTTACCTCCAATTTCCTCTTCTCAAATCTTAACATAATTAACAAAATCTCGCTTAATCACAACCTTCTATAGTTATACTAAAATCTCCTCTTTATTTCCTCTTATAGTAAAATCTCCTCTTTATTTCTTTCATTATCTTGTGAAGTACCTTGCTGCATATTTGAAAGTAACTCAGAAGGTGAGCGATTTGAGCCATAGCCAGGGAACATAATGTATTTTATTGACAAGATTTATTCTTTTGGTCTTTGCTAGTTCTTAACCGTCTTGTCATGCATTCTTGTTCCACCTTTGTTTCGTTTAATATACACCTGCATTTAGTCCTTCCCCCTTTCCATTAGTAAACTGGTACATCTCAACTTTGGATTCTTCAAGTTGATATATTTGCCCCTTTCCGAGCTTAGGAGTATCGTAATTCATCTCGAAACTAAATTTAGCTTTCCCTCGCCTTTTCAGGAATATTTTCATATACTAGTAATATTCAAATGTTTGCCATCCCTGGTAAACATCTGGCCAGCTTTAGCGGTCCTCTAACTCTTTATCCCATACAATACTGGAATGCCTTTCATTGCCTGGTTTTAGTCATTCCTCTTTCATTAGCTGAACATTTGTATTGAATCAAAGTTTACACGTATTGAATACAATTCCGACCACTTCTTCCTTTCATGATCATTAATCCTCTAGGCCAATGAATTAATGGTGACATCAAAGCCCATCAGACTCTTTATGGAGTTTCTCCCCATACACCGCTCCTTCAGCTGAAATCTTCGTTCATAACTACCTTTTTACTGAGATCCTTGAGATTCTTTTTAATACATCCAAGCCATTTTGCACGAAGTTACTCGTCGTTATCCTTTTCCGTTAACACTACCAACCCTTAGTCCCTTAGTTAGGTCTATCTGATGCTATCTTTCTTGCAATATGACTTTAATTCTTTTACATGCTGGATCTTCTGTAACTAAGATTTTTGTATCATCCATAAGCTTTTTCTTTCATGTTTCCATCCCTAATTACGCTTTGTTTCTCCATTATTCGGCCTTTCGTAGAATCCTTGTCTTAGAACTTCGAGTAAGGCTTTCCTTGAAATCTTCTAACCTTATTATTTTTGAAGTGGTTCCTGGTTCCTCTGTTACACCTTGTAGTTTCTGTACGTTGAGATTCATTAGGTATTAGCTATTAAATTGCAGACATCAGAGTTATTGTCGTGAAGATGCAAGATCATAGGTGCTCGTGTTACGATTATAAGAGTCCGAGTTCACGTAATAGGTTATAGGAGGATTGGAAAACCAGTGAACTAACGAGATTAAGCTTCCGAGGCTTTGAAGGAAAGTTTGGCAAGGTTTGGTACAAAATTTTTGGTCTAACTGGAAGAAATAATATGTGTCAGTATATTAAGAGTTTTGAAGTGAAACAAAAGTCTAAAGTGAAGTTCGGGAAGTCTAGTTTCTAACGCAACAAACTGCTCCTCAATAGGACATCGGGGTAAGGAGATATGGACGTTTCAAATCGGGTTGGCAGACCAGGAAAATGGTCTGCGCGAACGCGCTAGGGAGTGGCGCGAACACGCAGAAGGCCAAGGGCCAACACAGCGCGAACGCGCTGAGAAATTTGAGGCTCGGGTTCGGGATGAAGTGTTATATCCCGTGTTTTGCGTATTCGGATAATTCGAGATAATTGCGGGAAGTTTAGGGCAAGGCTATATTTTTGACCTTGTTTAGCACACAAGTTGTTCATGAAAGTTTTGATGTGGAAATATTAAGAAAGACTAGGGGAAAAAAGGGAAATTCGCAAGACGGCTCATAGAAAATACGGAGGAAGGTTAAGGGCAAATTTGGAAATTGGAAAAAAATAATGTTTCATGAATTACAAAAAAAAATATAGTAGTCTTGAAATAAATGGGCCAAGTGGCCATGTAAGGTGGAGTGGGCCTTGGCCCACATGAATACATTATATATGTAATATTAGATGAATTATTATTCATGATCATTATCTTTCCACACTTAGAAAGTTCAAGAAATTTGGAGAAAACAAAAGAGAGCCCTTCGGCCATGGCATAGCCGAATAGGGTCCATGGAAAATTGATCACCAAAAATTATTTTCTCCTAGCATTTCTACTAATTGGAAGGTCCTCTTTAACGTGGAGTAGATGTTGGGGCAAGTAAATCATTCATTATTGTAAGAAGCAACCTTAGCCAAGTTGAGAAGTGAAGTGAAGAAAGGTAAGGTTTAATCCTCTTTTCCATATGTCATGAATGTTTTGTGTATGTAGAAGTGAATGAAAATCATGAAATATGGATGTTATGTTGGTAGCCGAATAAGAGGTGGTGTAGTGTGAATGTGATAAATTGATTTTATTTAGTGTTTTGGTTGTTGTTGTTGTGAATTCTATGTTTTTAATAAAAGTTTAATGATTCTAGTAAAGTTGTAATGGTTGGAGATTTGTTTTAGAAGTTAATGTGGCACTAGTATGGTTTCTTACATTTGTATGAATGATATTGCTAAGATGTAGATTGTCGGTGTAGTTTATGAATTTGGAAGGAAATAAATGTCTTGCTAGTGTTCTTGTGGAATTTGGAAGGTTTCGGGTGAAGTAGTATGTTGGTTGGGTTGTTGTGAATATTATGTGAATTGTTTGAAGTATTCTTGAATCATGTTAGAATGTATTTTGGAATAATTGTTGAAGTTGGAGACATGATTGTTGGTATTGTTGTTGATAATTTGGCCGAGTTGAATTCTCGGATTCGTTGTTGATAAATTGGCCGAGTTAGATTCTCGGGGATGGTGTATTTACAGGGGAAATGCTGCTGAAATTTCGGCAGAATATAAATGAATTCATTTGAAGAATTAAGACAAGCATATGTCGATGAGTCTAATGATTATGTCAATTCTCTTGAATGTAGACTAGCAAGTTTGGACAAATAAGCATAGCTAATTGGACGTGGGACAGGTATGTAAAGCCTAACCTTTCTTTCTTTTTGTCACACCCTAATCTTGATCAGGGTGTGATGGGCACCCGACCCTTACTAAGGGCCGAGCGAATCCTCAGACTCTTAGTGCACACATGATCTTCTTTGACTTTTTAAATCAAATAAAGATGGAATACGTGGTACATTTTTTTTTTTCAGAAACATTCTTTTTATCATTCTCAAATCCAACAAATCTGTAATCACATGAAAGTTATATCATAACACAAAATGACACATCGGCTGATGGAGCCGCGTACAGACTGACTTCCAATACCCACGACTCTGTCTGCAAAGTCTCTAACATCAATCCAGAAATCAGAACGTGCATATACTCTGACTCGGCAACACTCCAGAAGCGAATGGAGCTTGCCAATCTTGCTGAAACATCTTCTGACGAATCTTCTACTCATCTGTATGTACCTGCGTGGCATGAAACGCAACCCCCGAAGAAAAGGGGTCAGTACGGAAAATGTACTGAGCATTTAAGGCAGAGATCACAAAAGGGGCAGGACTGACAGTAATAATACAGAAACATGTACAATGTCCAGAATATTAAAACTCTTGCCTTTAAAACATAAATCATGCATATCGTTATCACGTACCATACCCGGCCCGTTATGGGACTCGGTGGATAAAATCATGTCATCATACTTTCATATCATTATGCATGCATATACATATACACATATATATATATATATATATATATATATATACCGTACCCGGCCCTCTAGTGAGGGACTCGGTGAATGAAGTCATACCGTACCCGGCCCATTAAGGGACTCGGTAGATAGAATCATGCACGTGCACATCATGTATCATACACATACCGTACCCGGCCCTCTAGTGAGGGAGTCGGTGAATCAAATCATCATATGCCCTCCTGGCCGCCATAACACATCATCATCATCATCATCATCATCATATCATCATATACACATATACCGTACCCGGCCCATTAAGGGACTCGGTGAACAATGCAGAGGAGTGCGCCCGATAACATACCCGGCCCGGGACTCGGTGAATAGACATATTGAGCTTGCACGAACAGAGTAGTGAGAAACCATATGCACACAAATCAAGACTCGATAGGTAAGTACATAAACCGACACTTGAGGTTCGTAAACACGTTTCAAGTCAATCGGAATTCGTATGAAAAAGTTATGGATGTTTTAGTACAGAACTTTCTTCAAACGTTTCAGAAGCCATTTTGGGAACATCAAAGCAACAATCATGTTAAGTACCTTTCGAATATCATTATGGATCAAATCAATATGCCGACATCATACATATAACAGAATCATGCATGCATACTCATAGAACATCAAACAGTGCATTGCTGCGGAACGTGCAGCCCGATCCATACAATATATTGCTGCGGAACGTGCAGCCCGATCCATAATTATAATATATTACTGCCGAGGAACGTTCGGCCCGATCCAAGACTGTATGCAAAAGTTAGAAACATTAATACTTACAGAACCATTTTAAGGACATGAACTCTTATACCTGGCTCGTTATCCAATCAGGCCATAACCTTAACCATACTAAGTATGCTCATATCAATAGGCAAATAAGAATCATAGACACGTTCGGAAGCATATCCAATAGAACTTTGGAAACCATGGATACGTATCAAAGCCATATGAAACAGCTTATGGAAATCAAGAACGTTAGCCATCCTAGTGGCTCTAAGAATAGGAATCTCTTTGAAATCATACATATACATCATATCTTCGTTTCATAGGGATCATGCCAAAAGAAAGAAAGAGCAAGCCTTACATACCTGTGCCACGCCTTATTAGCTACGCTTATTTGTCCCAAACTTGCTTGTCTACAGTCAAGAAGATTTTACATAATCATTAGACTCATCGACATATACTTGTCTTAGTATTCCAAATGAGTTCACTTATATTCTACCGAAATTTCAGCAGCATTTCCCCTGTAAATACACCATCCCCGAGAATCTAACTCGGCCAATTTATCAATCAACAATCCGAGAATTTAACTCGGCCAAATCATCAACAATAATGCCAACAATCACACTATCAACTTCAACAATTATTTCGAAATACATTCTAACATTAACAACTCTTACCACACAATTCAACGGCACCTCATTTATACTCAATTCAATCACATGAAATCAAGCCAACAACAATGCTTACACATTCAAATACTTGCCCAAGACCTTACAACACAATTCAATAATACTTTACACAAGTCATGCAATATTCAAAACAATCTAGCCAATATGCCATTTCACCCGAAACCTTCCAAAAGCAACAAGAACCATAACAACACACTTCCTTCTTTAAAATTCAATTACAACAACCCAACTTACAATCTTCCAACACATGTCTCATTTCCAATATTCATGAAGTATATTTACTACATACACATTCTTTCTTTCCAAATTCATGAACTATAATAATAGTCAATGCATTAACAACTTCATTCCTATAAGGACAAGAAACTATACTAATGTCAAATTAATTTCTTCAACACTCCCACAACAATTACAACTTCATTTCAAGCCATCAAATCTTCATTTTTATTATGGAATCATCAACAACAACAATCAAAATACTAAATAAAATCAACTCATCATATCTATACAACATTACTCTATATTCGGCCACAACCACCATATTCATGTTTCATGAATTTCATCCGTTTCTACCTTCTACAATACTCACAAATCGTCCATAAAACATGTAAGAGAAGGTTGAACACATACCTTTTCCCTCTTATCTCTTTACTTGGCTAGGGGCATGTTTTGCACAAATGAATGATTTAATTGCTCCAACAACACCTTCATGTTAATAAGGACCTTCCAATTGCTTGGAACACTAGGAGAAAACAATTTTTCTTGATGAATTTCCGTGGCACTAAATTTTCTTGCCATGGCCGAACCTAGCTCCTCTTCTTTCTTTTTCTTTCTTTTTCTCTAAGCTTCTTGAATCTTCCCAAATGTTGAAGATGAATAAGATGATATACTTATCATTTTTTGGGCCATTTATTTTAAACTTCCATATGGGCCAAGGCCCACTATAACTTGGACGGCCACATGGCCATGTTATTTCAAGCCCATCTCTTTTTTTTTTTTTGTAATTCATGAAAATTATTTTCCTAATTCCAAATTTGCCCTCAGTCTTCCTCATTATTTCCATGAGCCATCTTGTGAATTTTCCTTTTTACCCTTAGCCTTTCTCAATATTTCCATACCAATAGTATTCATAAATAATATTCACAAACAACTTGCACACTAAAATAGTTTTGGAAAATGGTCTTGCCTTCAACGTACCACGACTACCTCGAAATATCCGAACATACAAAGTACGGGCTATAACATCCTCCCCCCCTTTAGAACATTCGTCCTCGAATGTTCTACTGATTTTAAGGGGTGTCATAATACTTCGGGAGGGCCCTTTTTATAGTTGTCCTTTTTCTTCCTAGCCATCCCAATTTACTTTATAATCGAGCTTCTTAGTCTTTACATGAGTCCTCATTCTGTGTCATGGGCTTTCTAATCCACTGTGCCCACTCATAATCCTTGTGCTCCCCAGATTATCCCTTTTCTGTTATTGCTTTGTTACCACACCTTAATTGAAGCACTGCCTTTGGTACGCAATCTTCGCTTAACGATCCATATGGCCACAGGCTGTTCCTTGTTCTCATTTGATCTACAGTATTACAGTCTCGCTTATCATGCTATAATTATCCATCGGACTTTTGGTGTTCCCTTTTCTTCGCCCCCTGTTTCTTTACGTCTTTGTCACTATCCCTTTTAATCTTTCATTCCGAATATTTACCCAAAACATATGTACGTAACGTTTCTTTGCCAATTATTATCCTACGCAGTCTAGTCGCGCTTATGGTGACTTATGATCCGAATTCACCTAACTTCTTAGCTCGCAGTATCTTGAGTTCTTACTACAACTTTCTCTTTATTTCCTTCTCTCACATTTCTCGACACAAGTATACTTGTTTTTGATCTCTTTGTATTGGCGCTCATTTCACCCTTCATTATTTCTTGTTGGCTCTTCGGTGGGGTTTCCTTACAAATATGATCGAGCATCACTTCACATCGATGATTCATATAAATTCATAGCTTATATCTTCATGCTCTGTATAATTAAAGGTCCATGAGTTATTTTCTAGTATCCAGGGACCTCTTTCATTTTACTCACAGGCACCGCGTTCTCTCTTTCCTTCAAAAATTTCTAGATTACCAATTGTTTATACTCTCGTCATAATCGCCATTGCTGTCCGAAATATCTTTTGGATCTTATCATTTTCTCCCTTATTCTTTGTGCACTTAGCTTTTAGGCCTTTCTTGCTCTCTTTGTTACCCTTTAAAACATATCACTGCGTACTTAGGTACGACGCCAGTTTGCCCGATGGGAGAGATTCAAGTTATATTCTAAGCATATCATAACTCACGTTGGCATGAAGCATTCTTTTAAGGTGTCTTCCACCCTTTTCCCTCATGTCGGCCTCACGGTACCCGTCATTGTCAACTCATTTCTATTCCTTTCATGTATTCTCTTGATATGCCGATACATTTTGAACTCTAGCCCCGAGCTAATAAATTCTCCTCTTCTGGAGCCTGAAAATGTTGCGAGTCCTTTCTAAGTCTAATATAATGTGTTCTCCCCCCCCCCCCTCTTTATAAGGGGTTCCTTATATGTCATAATCTTCGAGTACCCTCGTCTTCGATTATACTTCATTTCTCGTCTTTCTTTCCAACTCTGCGCATAACATATCGAAAACTTCTTACCATAAGTTTTTCTTTCATTTCCTATCTATACCATCAGTCTGGTCAATCATTCCCATATCTTTCCATCCATTATTAGTCCTGTCACTCGTTTAGCTCACTTACTCGTAATTCCTCTTAACCATGCAGTTGCGTTGCAACGGCGCATCCATATTTTTCGAGCATTCCGCTACTCTTGTTCTTAGCACAGAATCCTTACAGTTTGTACCTTTTCCTTTCTTGTTATTTGCAGCATCAACTTAAAGTTCGTGAAATATTCCTTCTAACGCACAAATCCGTCCTATTCTTAAGTCACCTTTTTAGGAAATCTCTTCCACATCCGAGGCAACCATATTAATATAGTTGCCCATTTTATTCCTTTATATACCTTTCAAGAGCCGGAATCTTCTAACATCGTCACAAGGCTTAATCGTTCTTTTCTCTTACCTTGCATTGCTTGTTGCTATTATTTTAGCCCCACTTATTTAGAATTGGTGCTCGATCCTCACACATTCCCTTTTTGCTCCATATTACCACGCTTTATTCTTTTTCACGTGCCTATCTTTGAATTTTTATCCATATAGTCTCATACCTTGCCGGTAATTTCTCTCGGGGCTTTACTCACTAAGGTTTCTTACCTTTCACCTTTTTCCGACACTTTGATCTCTTTATCTTCCATCTACAGTCTTTCCTTCTTTTCCAGATATCGTTGTGTTACGACTTTTCCATTCTTAACCTGTAGCGAGAATAACATCAGCTTATTTTATAACACTTGCACCATTTATTTTTGCTGTCACTCGAACGTCGGTACCCTTACATTGATTGATGTCTTCCATACCGTAGCACTAGTCGCTGGGGCACACATGCCCACCGATACATTCACATGTGGGATATCGTACGCCTTCACATATACATATATTTAATTACTATCAACTAGCCCGCAAAATACCTCCAAACGCCATTCAAACCTATCCAAATTTCAGAACTATGTTGCACCTTCTGTCTTTCCACCGGTCTGGCCTGCCTCGTCCTACGTGACCTCTTATGGTCTCCAACCATCCCGTATACTCTAGTTCCCCTTAGGTTACTCTAGCTTCTCATTTGTCTCTTATGTCGGAATATATAGAATTTCTTGCATACTTCCCAGGGGGTCACCCATCCTAAAATTGCTCCCACCTTAGTACGCTTAACCTCGAAACTTTGGTGGAATCCGGTGCCTTGCTGATATAATCGCGCCCGCTTTCTCACATGACCTTTATTACATGATCTAGAGCAAATTGAAGCCTTACAGATTCCGAGACATTTTCGTAACACGTCCTTTCTTTTACAATTACTATTTTACCCTTTTCGATCCTCAATATTCACCTTTCACCTGTGAGTATGGTTACCTTTTATCTCAGATTTCCAAATTCTCGATGGTGGGGAACATACCTTCATTGCCGTTACATATAAACTAAACACTCGGTTATCAACCTGTTTAAATTTTTAGCCACCATCCTTATACCGTAATCTACAGCAAACTGATTGTCGGTTTTCTCTAAGTCCTCCAACAAGCCTTACTATTACTAAACCTCGGATGTTATCCATTTTAATCCTTCAGACTGCTAATCATCGTTCTCGCTAGTATTCTTCCTGTCATGCCAAATCCATAACTCTTCTGAAACAGTGCATCCCACTTATTATCCTTTTTACGATATTTTCTTTCCACGCTTCTTCCCATTAGGCGTACCAGATCAAATAACCTGATTTTGAAAAAAAATATGACCGGGTCTCCCCTACCATTCTTACTATTCAGAATCTATACATAGCAAATATCGATAATACCTCACAGAACATACGGCTATATATCACATTCTAGCCATTCAGAGCTTCCAATTTCAGGTAACAGAACAAATATATCCAGACTTACCTTTTTGACCTTTCCATATCGTCACTTGCCTTCTTTCATCGTATGTAAGGCTCACATAAGGAGTTTCATTTTCCTATGACTTGGCTCTATCGCACGATCTAAGACAGAAGGAAGGTCAACAATCCCTAGATGCCCCGTAGCCTCTTCTTGTTTACAAATGTGGCGTGCTTCACACCATAAACAGGATTCTACCGGACACGACATTGCAGACAACCCCTAGGACAAACCTGCTCTGATACCACTTTGTCACACCCTAATCTTGATCAGGGTGTGATGGGTACCCGACCCTTACTTAGGGCCGAGCGAACCCTCAGACTCTTAGTGCACACATAATCTTCTTAGACTTTTTTAATCAAATAAAGATGGAATACATGGTACATTTTTTTTTTCAGAAACATTCGTTTTATCATTCTCAAATCCAACAAAATCTGTAATCACATGAAAGTTATATCATAACACAAAATGACACATCGGCTGATGGAGCAGCTTACAGACTGACTTCCAATACCCACGACTCTGTCTGCAAAGTCTCTAACATCAATCCAGAAATCAGAACGTACATATACTCTGACTCGGCAACACTTCAGAAGCGAATGGAGCTTGACACTCTTGCTGAAACATCTTCTGAAGAATCTTCTACTCATCTGTATGTACCTGCGTGGCATGAAACGCAGCCCCCGAAGAAAGGGGGTCAGTACGAAAAATGTACTGAGCATGTAAGACAGAGATCACAAAAAGGGGCAGGACTGACAGTAATAATACAGAAACATGTACAATGTCCAGAATATTAAAACTCTTGCCTTTAAAACATAAATCATGTATATCGTTATCACATACCATACCCGACCCGTTATGGGACTCGGTGGATAAAATCATGTCATCATACTTTCATATCATTATGCATGCATATATATATATATATATATACCGTACCCGGCCCTCTAGTAAGGGACTCGGTGAACGAAATCATACCGTACCCGGCCCATTAAGGGACTCGGTAGAGGGAATCATGCACGTGCACATCATGTATCATACACAACCGTACCCGGCCCTCTAGTGAGGGAGTCGGTGAATCAAATCATCATATGCCCTCCTGGCCGCCATAACACATCATCATCATCATCATCATCATATAATCATATACACATTGTTAGATCCCGTATTTTGTACGGTCGGATAAATTGGGATAACCAAGACAAGTTAAGGACAAAGCTATAATTTTGATCTTATTTAATATATATGTTGTGCGGAAATATGGAGGGAGGCTAAGGGCAAAATTGGAATTTTGGAAATTAGTTTCATGAACTACAAAATACTAACCAAGTAATTGGGCTAGGAAAAATCAAAAAAACAAAAGGGCCCAAGGTGTGTGTGTGGCCGGCCATAGGCATGGCCCAAGCCCATGTAAAAAATTAAACCCAAGTGATATTAATAAATAGACAAAAGGGCCTATTATTCCTCATTAGTCCAGAACTTTCAAGAAAAAAAAGAAGAAGAAGAGAGCAAGAGAAAGGGCTATTCGGCCAAAAAAAATAAAAATTGAAGCCTTTCATCCTTGGTCCAAAAATTCCTTTCTTCTTGAATTCTTACTAAGTTCAAGACCCTCTTCAACGTGGTATAATTGTTGAAACAAGAAAACCGCTCTTTGTTGCAAAATCACAACCCTAGCTAAGTTGAGGAGTTGAGAAGAAGAGGTAAGATTTAATCCTCTTTTATATGTTACAAATGGTTTATATATGTTGTAGTATGTAGAAATGGATAAAAATCATGGAACTATGCATGTTGGAGGGTTGGCCGTGTATGTGTGTGTAGTGTAGGAAAGATGAACTAATTTTTATGTAGTAATTTGGTTGTTGTTGATATGTATTCTATGACGAAAATGAGAATTTGATGATTCAAGTTGAAGTTGTGATGGTTACGGGCTGATTTGGAGACTAATGTGATTCTAATATCGTTTCTTGTATTTGCGGGAATAACATTGTTAACGTGTGAATTGTAAAGTGTAGTCATGAATTTGAAAAATAGAAAACGTGTTGTTATTGTCCTTGTTGGAATTGGAAGTTTCGGGTGGAGTATGGTGTGTTGGTGGAATTGTTTGAATATTGTGTAGACTGTTTGAATGTTCTTGAATTGTGCTTGAACGATCTCGGATTAATAATGAATATACGAGTGTTGATATAGGTTTAAATGTACGTAGTTGAATTGAATGTTGAAGAACTATGTAGAGAAGAAGGTTACTAATGTTAGAGTATGTCTTAAATTGATTGTTGGTATTATTGGAATAATTGTTGGTATTGTTGTTGATATTTTGGCCGAGTTAAATTCTCGGATTTGTTGTTGATGATATAGCCGAGTTGGATTCTCGGGGATGGTAGTATTTACAGGGTAAATGCTGCCGAAATTTCCGTAGAAGAAAAGTGTTGGTTGGAATTGAATTCTTAAGTGTTTATACCTAATGTTTGGTGCGCATTAATGTTGTTGTAGATCTTGTGAAGCCAAAGACTTAAATTTGGATTTGCGTAGAAAGCGGGCAAGGTATGTAAGGCTTACCTTTCTTTCTTATGGCTTGATCTCTATGAAATGAACAAATGATGTATATATATGATTTCAAAGAAATTCTCGTTCTTAGAGCCATTAGGGTGACTAATATCTTTGACCTCCATAAGCCGTTCCATATGGTTTCGATACGTATTCATGATTCCGAAGCTCTATTTGATAAGTTTCCGAGTTCGTCTACGATTTATATTGGCCTATTGATACGAGTATACGTAGTATGGTTGAGATTATTGCATAATTGGATAATAAGCCAAGTATAAGAATTCATGTCCTTAAAATGATTTTGTAAGTATTAATGATTCTAACTTTTGCATACAATCTTGGATCGGGCAGAACGTTTCTCGGCAATACTATAATACGTTTATGGATCGGGCTACAAGTTCCGCAGCAATACAATGTACGATGTTCTACGAGTATGCTTGCATGAATCTGTTATATGTATATATAGATGATATATGATGTCGGCATGATGTCCAAAGACCTATTTGACATGTTCCTGAATTGGCATTTAAGAGATAAGTAATATGATTAATGTCTTGATTTTCAAATGATAGCACGTCCGACTATTCCGTTAAGTTTTGATATACCTTGATATGTACGTACGGTTCCAAAAGCTATATTTGATTTTATCCATCACGAGATCCGAAAGGTACTTAACATGATTGCTCCAAAATCTGTTACATGTATATATGATGATTGCTTCGGTTTTCCAAAAATGGCTTCTGAAATATCCGTAAAGGTTCTGTGGTAAAATATCCGTAACTTTCCTATACTAGCTCCTATTGGTTTGAAACTTGTTCTGAACCTTCAGGTGTCGATAAGTATACCTATCTATCGGGTCTCAATTTATGTGTATGTGGTTTCGCACTACTCTGTTTATGCAGCTTCAGTATGCCCTTCACTGAGCCCGGGCCAGGATATGTTCTCGTGCGTACTCCACTGCATTATTCACCGCGTCCCTCTCACTTGCGGACCGGGGAACGTTATATATGATATGTTGACATGATGATATGATGACGGGGTGGTGGCCAGGATGGCATATGATGATTCTATTCACCGCGTTCCGCAAAAGAGGGTCGGGGCACGTTACATGCATATATGATACATGATATTGACATACATGGTATATGATTCACCGCGTCTTTCACCGAGGGCTGGGGCACGTTATATGCATACATGGTACATGATTTACCGCGTCCCTCACGGGAGGGCCGGGGCACGATATATGTTTACATGATACATGATCTACCGCGTCCCTCACGGGAGGGCCGGGGCACGTTATATGCATCTATGATATATGATTCTGTCATGCATGATCCGTGTCTGGAAAGTGAGCTCTTTTGGTACTCTGGAAGATTCACTTATTTTCTGTACTTTTCTGACATATGACATCGGTATACGTGATTTGTGTGTAGAAGGTAAGTATCTTGGTATTCTGGACGGTGTACCTAGTTCTGTACTGTTATTCCGGTTATGATTCTGTTTTCTGTATTTCATGCCTTACATACGCAGTACATACTCTGTACTGACCCCCTTTCTTCGGGGGCTGCATTTCATGCCCGCAGGTACAGACGCTTATTGTGGTGATCCGCCAGCCTAGGGTGCCCATTCTGCTACTTGAGAGTGCTCCTTTGATCCGGAGCCCGCACTTTTGGTACCGATCTTTCCATTGTACATATTTATGCATATATGACTATTCAGGGGTACGGCGGGGCCCTGTCCCGCCATATGATTCGGTTATCTTTGTTAGAGGCCTGTAGATATGTATGTGGGTCATGGGTCGTTATGATTCTGTTATGTCTGTGTAGTTTGCGTCTAAGTGGCTCCAGTTGCTGTGACAGCCTTAACGGCTGGTGCGTGTATATATATATATATATATGTGTGTGTGTGTGTGTGTGTGTGTGTTTATACGATACGTTTATTATCTGCGGCCGCTTAAGATTATGTCCGATCTTCGCATCTATATAATCTAATATATGTTGGACAAGAATAAGTAATGGATATGTTGATCGGTTAGGTAAGTGTGTATGGGTGTCTAGCTCGGGCACTAGTCACGGCCTACGGGGTTGGGTCGTGACAAAAGTGGTATCAGAGCGGTTTGTCCTCAGAATGTCTACATGTCGTGTCTAGTAGAGTATTGTTTATCGGTGTGTTGTGCACCACATCTATAAACAGGAGGCTACAGGACATTTAGGAGGTTACCTTTCTTTGGATCTTAGATCGTGCGATAGAGCTGCACTATTAGGATAATTTCTTTCTGATCGATTATTATATTTACAGTGATGCCTCCGAAGAAGGCGATGGCGGCCCAGAAGGCCAAGGCAGTGACAGGAGAGACCAGCCAGATACAGAGAGTCATTCGGGCTCGTGCTCAGATTATGCCCGATATTGCACCCCAGTCAGAGGGTTCTGCTACACCTCCAGCAGAGGATCCTGGAGCGGCTCCACCATTAGCCCAGAGGCTCCAGCGCCCGACCCTCCAGCTCCTCAGCTAGGGGCGGAGGATAGAGGGATGAGGGACGCTGTGCAGTTATTGACGACATTAGTAGCAGGACAGGCACGCAGACGCGGGCTAGGGGGTGATGATGGTGACATACGTGACAATTTGAGGGTCCGTGATTTCTTGACCTGTAATCCCCCAGAGTTCTACGGGTCTAAGCCCGAGGAGGACCCCCAGGATTTCATTCGACAGATGCAGCGCACACTGAGACTGGTCAGGGCTTCTGAGACTGAGTCTGTCGAGCTGGCCTCACACAGATTGCGGGACGTAGCGATTAATTGATACGAGTCTTGGGAGCTGTCCAGAGGCGAGGATGCTTCTCCAGCTGTGTGGGATGAGTTTACAGCAGATTTTCTCAGCCACTATTTGCCCCCAAAGTTGCGGCGGGGGAGAGTTGACAGATTTTTACAGCTGAGGTAGAGAGGCAGGAGTGTCCGAGAGTACAGCTTAGAAGTTGATTCTCTGGCCAGATATGCACCTACCATTGTGGCTGATATGACTGACAGGATGCACCGATATGTGATAGGGTTGGATGATTACCTGGTTGATAGTTTTATGGCGATGGCATCTCAGTCCGGGATGGATATTGCACGGTTGCAGGCATACGCACAAGGTATGGAGGACCGACATAGAGGGCGTCAGCCCGATAGGGATTGTGATAGGAGACAACCCAAGAGGGCTAGATCAGCTGGGTATTCTGGGGAGTTTCGAGGCGGACAGCCTCAACAGTATGTTAGACAGTCTTCTCAGCCAGCGCAAAGTGCACCCCCACAGCCTACCGGTGAGAGATTTGATAGCGTCGGATATTCAGGAGCTGGTCAAAGCTCTAGGGCTTATGGTTCGCAGGCGAGTAGAGAGGTCAGCCAGACGAGGCCACTTATGCCTCAGTGCTCCCAGTGCGGCAGGCACCATCTGGGAGAATGTCGTCGCGCCACTGGTGCCTGTTTTTCTTGTGGCCGTCAGGGCCATGTTATGAGGGAGTGCCCATTTAGGGGTGGTCCAGGTGGTTCATCCCAGCCCACCGAATCAGTTGTTGGTTCATCTTCCCCTTCTGTAAGCTATGCGGCCGACACCGGCAGGCCGCGGTAGAGGTCGAAGCGGAGCTCCCGGTTCTAACGGTCCTTCGAACTGCTTATATGCTTTGATCAGCCGAAAGGACCAGGAGGCGTCACCAAACGTGGTTACAGGTATATCGTTGATCTTCTACTGGAATGTATATGCATTGATAGATTCAGATTCTATTTTATTATATATTTTTCCCCCTGATTACTAGAAGAACTGGGATAAAAACCCAAAAATTGATAGGACCGTTTGAGGTAGTTATTCATACAGATAAAAAGTGAATGCTGAGAATTTAAAAGGCTAACTCGGTAATGACATAATCAGAAAAAATAAACGACCCTCTAAAGATCGGAGTGGGACCCGCTACGAGAACCTTCCGGAAATTTCTAAGACCCCGACTCGCCCTAGATTATGTGAAAAAGGTCGTGCGGGGTAGTGGGTGCAATTATACCGGCATTAACGCATAGAAATTCACGGAAGTTTCGAGGTTAAGCGTGCAGGCCAGAGCAATTTTGGGATGGGTGACCCTCTGGGAAGTACACCAAAATTTTCATAAATGTAGATATAAAAGACAGATGGGAAATCTTGGGTAACCTAAAGGAAATTAGAATGTACCGAACGGTTAGAAACCCTAAACAGGTCGGGTAGGCTAAGGCAGACTAGGCCGGTGAAGAAGAAGAAAGCACAATACAGTTCTGAAATCAGAGTAAGTTTGAATAGCGTTTGGAAATGTTTTGTGAGCAGAATGGTAGTAAATGCATAAGTATGCATATGATATCCCGTTTATGACTGTACCGATCGGCAGGTGGGCCCCAGCAGCCTGTGTTGCTATATATGAAAGACATTAGCTGAATGGAATTTAAAAGACAACAAGTAACATATGGTACAGATGTTACAAAGTAGACTGATACCGGTTCCACCACTAGTTAAGGTTGGAAGGTCCTAGTACAACGATGTTCGAGAATGGAAAGAAAGCGAGCACGTAAAAAGGGATAGCAATCGTAATGTTTGGGAAATTTTGAAGGAAAGAAAGAGACCTCCCCGAAGTATTATAATACGCCATGAGGGTTGTTCAACATTCGAGGACGAATGTTCTAAAGGGGGGGAGGATGTTTTATCCCGTATTTTGTACGGTCGGATAAATTGGGATAACCAAGACAAGTTAAGGACAAGGTTATAATTTTGATCTCATTTAATATATATGTTGTTCATGAAAATATTGATGCGGAAATATGGAGGGAGGCTAAGGGAAAAATTGGAATTTTGGAAATTAGTTTCATGAACTACAAAATACTAACCAAGTAATTGGGCTAGGAAAAATCAAAAAAGAAAAAGGGCCAAGGTGTGTGTGTGGCCGGCCATGGGCATGGCCCAAGCCCATGTAAAAAATTAAACCCAAGTGATATTAATAAATAGACAAAAGGGCCTATTATTCCTCATTAGTCAAGAACTTTCAAGAAAAAAAAAGAAGAAGAAGAGAGCAAGAGAAAGGGCCATTCGGCCAACAAAAACAAAAAATAAAATAAAATTTGAAGCCTTTCATCCTTGGTCTAAAAATTCCTTTCTTCTTGAATTCTTACTAAGTTCAAGACCCTTTTCAACATGGTATAATTGTTGAAACAAGAAAACCGCTCTTTGTTGCAAAATCACAACCCTAGCTAAGTTGAGGAGTTGAGAAGAAGATGTAAGATTTAATCCTCTTTTATATGTTACAAATGGTTTATATATGTTGTAGTATGTAGAAATGGATAAAAATCATGGAACTATGCATGTTGGAGGGTTGGCCGTGTATGTGTGTGTAGTGTAGGAAAGATGAACTAATTTTTATATAGTAATTTGGTTGTTGTTGATATGTATTCTATGATGAAAATGAGAATTTGATGATTCAAGTTGAAGTTTTGATGGTTACGGGCTGATTTGGAGACTAATGTGATTCTAATATCGTTTCTTGTATTTGCGAGAATAACATTGTTAACGTGTGAATTGTTAAGTGTAGTAATGAATTTGAAAAATAGAAAACGTGTTGTTATTGTCCTTGTTGGAATTGGAAGTTTCGGGTGGAGTATGGTGTGTTGGTGGAATTGTTTGAATATTGTGTAGACTGTTTGAATGTTCTTGAATTGTGCTTGAATGATCTCAGATTAATAATGAATATGCGAGTGTTGATATCGGTTTAAATGTATGTAGTTGAATTGAATGTTGAAGAACTATGTAGAGAAGAAGGTTACTAATGTTAGAGTATGTCTTAAATTGATTGTTGGTATTATTGGTATAATTGTTGGTATTGTTGTTGATATTTTGGCCGAGTTAAATTCTCGGATTTGTTGTTGATGATATAGCCGAGTTGGATTCTCGGGGATGGTAGTATTTACAGGGGAAATGCTGCCGAAATTTCCGTAGAAGAAAAGTAGTGGTTGGAATTGAATTCTTAAGTGTTTATACCTAATGTTTGGTGCGCATTAATGTTGTTGTAGATCTTGTGAAGCCAAAGACTTAAATTTGGATTTGCGTAGAAAGCGGGCAAGGTATGTAAGGCTTACCTTTCTTTCTTATGGCATGATCTCTATGAAATGAACAAATGATGTATATGTATGATTTCAAAGAAATTCTCGTTCTTGGAGCCATTAGGGTGACTAATATCTTTGACCTCCATAAGCCGTTCCATATGGTTTCGATACGTATTCATGATTCCGAAGCTCTATTTGATAAGTTTCCGAGTTCGTCTACGATTTCTATTAGCCTATTGATACGAGTATACGTCGTATGGTTGAGATTATTGCATAATTGGATAATAAGCCAAGTATAAGAATTCATGTCCTTAAAATGATTTTGTAAGTATTAATGTTTCTAACTTTTGCATACAGTCTTGGATCGGGCCGAACGTTCCTCGGCAATACTATAATACGTTTATGGATCGGGCTGGACGTTCCGCAGCAATACAATGTACGATGTTCTACGAGTATGCGTGCATGAATCTGTTATATGTATATATAGATGATATATGATGTCGGCATGATGTCCAAAGACCTATTTGACATGTTCCTGAATTGGCATTTAAGAGATAAGTGATATGATTAATGTCTTGATTTTCAAATGATAGCACGTCCGACTATTCCGTTAAGTTTTGATATACCTTGATATGTACGTACGGTTCCAAAAGATATATTTGATTTTATCCATCACGAGATCCGAAAGGTACTTAACATGATTGCTCCAAAATCTGTTACATGTATATATGATGATTGCTTCGGTTTTCCAAAAATGGCTTTTGAAATGTCCGTAAAGGTTCTGTGGTAAAATATCCGTAACTTTCCTATACTAGCTCCGATTGGTTTGAAACTTGTTCTAAACCTTCAGGTGTCGATAAGTATACCTATCTATCGGGTCTCGATTTATGTGTATGTGGTTTCGCACTACTCTGTTCATGCAGCTTCAGTATGTCCTTCACTGAGCCCGAGCCAGGATATGCTCTCGTGCGTACTCCTTTGCATTATTCACCGCGTCCCTCTCACTTGCGGACCGGTGCACGTTATATATGATATGTTGACATGATGATATGATGACGAGGTGGTGGCCAGGATGGCATATGATGATTCTATTCACCGCGTTCCGCAAAAGAGGGCCGGGGCACTTTACGTGCATATATGATACATGATATTGGCATACATGGTATATGATTCACCGCGTCCTTCACTGAGGGCCGGGGCACGTTATATGCATACATGGTACACGATTTACCGCGTCCCTCACGGGAGGGCCGGGGCATGATATATGTTTACATGATACATGATCTACCGCGTCCCTCACGGGAGGGCCAGGGCACATTATATGCATTTATGATATATGATTCTGTCATGCATGATTCGTGTCTGGAAAGTAAGCTCTTTTGGCACTCTGGAAGATTCACTTATTTTCTGTACTTTCCTGACATATGACATCGGTAAACGTGATTTGTGTCTAGAAGGTAAGTATCTTGGTATTCTGGACGGTGTACCTAGTTCTGTACTGTTATTCCGGTTATGATTCTGTTTTCTGTATTTCATGCCTTACATACTCAGTACATACTACGTACTGACCCCCTTTCTTCGGGGGCTGCGTTTCATGCCCGCAGGTACAGACGCTTATTGTGGTGATCTGCCAGCCTAGGGTGCCCATTCTGCTACTTGAGAGTGCTCTTTTGATCCGGAGCCCGCACTTTTGGTACCGATCTTTCCATTGTACATATTTATGCATATATGACTATTCAGGGGTACGGCGGGGCCCTGTCCCGCCATATGATTCAGTTATCTTTGTTAGAGGCCTGTAGACATGTATGTGGGTCATGGGTCGTTATGATTCTGTAGTTTGCGTCTAAGTGGCTCCAGTTGCTGTGACAGCCTTAACGGCTGGTGCGTGTATATATATATATATATGTGTGTGTGTTTATACGATACGTTTGTTATCTGCGACCGCTTAAGATTATGTTCGATCTTCGCATCTATATAATCTAATATATGTTAGACAAGAATAAGTTATGGATATGTCGATCGGTTAGGTAAGTGTGTATGGGTGTCCAGCTCGGGCACTAGTCACGGCCTACGGGGTTGGGTCGTGACACACATATACCATACCTGGCCCATTAAGGGACTCGGTGAACAATGCAGAGGAGTGCGCCCGATAACATACCCGGCCCGGGACTCGGTTAATAGACATATTGAGCTTGCACGAACAGAGTAGTGAGAAACCATATGCACACAAATCAAGACTCGATAGGTAAGTACATAAACCGACACTTGAGGTTCGTAAACACGTTTCAAGTCAATCGGAGTTTGTATGAAAAAGTTATGGACGTTTTAGTACAGAACTTTCTTCAAACGTTTCAGAAACCATTTTTGGAACATCAAAGCAACAATCATGTTAAGTACCTTTTGAATATCATTATGGATCAAATCAATATGCCGACATCATATATCATATATACATATAACAGATTCATGCATGCATACTCATAGAACATCAAACAGTGTATTGCTGCGGAACGTGCAGCCCGATCCATACAATATATTGCTGCGGAACGTGCAGCCCGATCCATAAATATATTGTTGCGGAACGTGCAGCCCGATCCATAATTATAATATATTACTGCCGAGGAACGTTCGGCCCGATCCAAGACTGTATGCAAAAGTTAGAAACATTAATACTTACAGAACCATTTTAAGGACATGAACTCTTATACCTGGCTCGTTATCCAATCAGGCTATAACCTCAACCATACTAATTATGCTCATATCAATAGGCAAATAAGAATCGTAGACACGTTCGGAAGCATATCCAATAGAACTTTGGAAACCATGGATACGTATCAAAGCCATATGAAACAGCTTATGGAAATCAAGAACGTTAGCCATCCTAGTGGCTCTAAGAATAGGAATCTCTTTGAAATCATACATATACATCATATACTCGTTTCATAGTAATCATGCCAAAAGAAAGAAAGAGTAAGCCTTACATACCTGTGCCACGCCTTATTAGCTACGCTTATTTGTCCCAAACTTGCTTATCTACATTTAAGAAGATTTTACATAATCATTTGACTCATCGACATATACTTGTCTTAGTATTCCAAATGAGTTCACTTATATTCTACCGAAATTTCGTGTTACACCACGGAAATTTGTCCGTACTTGTGTGATGAGTAGAACAATGAAGGGCTTGAGTGTATGATGTTTTACTAAGTCGGGAATGGCTAATTACGAATTTTTGGAAATAAGAAGGTTGCGGAAAATTTTCAGCTCAGTGGTCGTAAAGGGCACTATACGGCCCCGTAAAGTGATTTACGGACCGTATAGTGCAATCGTCCTCCAGCCTTCTAAAATCTCAAAGTTTCTGCCAAGTGATGAAATGGCTAAACACGACTTGGAGGACGGCCCCGTAAACTGGTTTACGGACCGTAAACCTCGGTCGTAAAATGCCATGTCCCTCAGCCAAACTTTCTGTTTCTGGGATGATTAAAAACGATCATGGAGGACGGACCGTAAACCACAACACGGTCCATAAACTATGGTTTACGACCACTGTTCATCCCGACAATTTTTCATTAAAGATCAGTTTGGTGATTATTAAAAGGAACTTAGGCTTTATTTCATTTCATTTTTCTTCCATACAACTCAAGAATGCTCTAGAACTCTCCAAATATTTCCTCCATAAGAATTCAAGAGAATCAAAGGGAACATCAAGATCAACACCACTAAATTCATGAAAACAAGTGTAAGAACACATCAAAGGATCATCTAACTCAAGAAATCCTTAAAAGGGTGGAACTAGGGTTTTGGCTAAGTGAAGTATTTCAACTCAAGGCCTGTTCAATCATCATTTAAGGTATGTTTCATGACTATACCACGTGATTCAAGGTATTGGAAGGCTTAGATACTTAAAATGTAGAAGAACATAAGAATGGGTCATTATTGAGTGAATAGTGACATAAATGAATGATAGTGGAATTGAATCATGAATGATGAAGTGTTGTGAGTACAAATACTATATAAATGATGTTTATAATGTGAAACAAGTAGTAAATGCACTAAAGCACTAAGGTGAGCTATAGGGAGAAATATGGGAAAATTGGAGGAAATGGTGGATTTTGCTAATGGTGCATAAATGATGATTTTGATTGCGATATTGCGAATAGAATTGTGAATGTTGGGGGTAGATATAGAACATGGGAAAAGTAGTATAAACGAAGGAAGTACTGCCCAAATTTTCCTAGAACTAGCGATCCGTTCTTGTAGTTAATTAACTAATGTAACACGAATTCTCTCATGAAGGTGACAACGTGGTATCGAAGGAGAATAAGTGGACAACAACTTAGCTAAACGGCAAGGTATGTGAGGCTAGTCCTTTCATTCCAATGGCATGAATCTTATAGTCCGAATTACCATCTTTCCATGAGCTCCTACATTCTAAAAAGTTAAATGCCTATATGAGATAAGTTATACGATATGATGATGCTAGGATGATGATGATGTTAGTCCTTGCCTACACTCACCTTATGTACTAGTCCTTTCAAGGTGAGGCAGAATGTCTGTAATTGCTCCATAAAGTAATCGGGGGATCACGACCTTACGTCACCCCGATAGAGTAAAGTTGTTCTCAAACCTTACGCATGTGCTATGATAAGATAAGTATTTTACAATGAGTACATTATTATGATTATTTTATGATAAGCATTACATACCGGGCCTAGTTGGCCGGGCAGACACCGCTTCGGCGGGCGGCGATACGGATACACCACGACCTTCGGGCGTGGGCAGACACCACTAGTGGGCGGCATGAGATGGTACCCCGGACGCGGGAGGCCTGGACGCGGGCTTATATTATTGATTTTCACCGGTTACGACATGGGCAGGAAGCTTGCATATGATGCATACATGTTACGATGATAAGTATGAGTAAGACAGCATGCATTATTCCATTTATGATTATCGGTCAGATCCATATGCTTTATATTGATGCTCTCATTATATTATTGATGCTTTTCTTCACTGTTCATGCCTCTCATACTCAGTACAATATTCGTACTGACGTCCCTTCTTTGGACGCTGTGTTCATGCCCACAGGTAGACAGGGAGGCAAGCTTGATCCAGATACTTAGGAGCTGTCAGCTGTTGAGAGCACTCCATTGTTCGGAGGTGCTTATGATTTCCCTTTGGTATATATGTATATATATATTTTGGGGCACGACGGAGTCTTGTTCCGTCTATGTATTCATTATGACAGTAGAGGTTCGTAGATACGTAGTGTGGGTCAGGTGGTCTCAAAAGATGCTATTATTATGTACATATTATTTTGATGGCCGAGAGACATATGTATATAAAGTACTTATGTTTTGATACAAATTATGTTTCCTATACTTTCATGCGTAAAACTGGCAAACAATCATTAAATGAGTAAAATGAGTAGTAGAGTGACATTTCGGCAGCATTTCCCCTGTAAATACACCATCCCCGAGAATCTAACTCGACCAATTTATCAATCAACAATCCGAGAATTTAACTTGGCCAAATCATCAACAATAATGCCAACAATCATACTATCAACTTCAATAATTATTTCGAAATACATTCTAACATTAACAACTCTTACCACACAATTCAACGACACTTCATTTATACTCAATTCAATAACATGAAATCAAGCCAACATCAATGCTTACACATTCAAATACTTGCCCAAGACCTTACAACACAATTCAAGAATACTTCACACAAGTCATGCAATATTCAAAACAATCTAGCCAATATGCCATTTCACCCGAAACCTTCCAAAAGCAACAAGAACCATAACAACACACTTCCTTCTTTCAAATTCAATTACAACAACCCAACTTACAATCTTCCAACATATGTCTCATTTCCAATATTCATGAAGTATATTTACTACATACACATTCTTTCTTTCCAAATTCATGACCTATAATAATAGTCTATGCATTAACAACTTCATTCCTATAAGGACAAGAAACTATACTAATGTCAAATTAATTTCTTCAACACTCCCACAACAATTACAACTTCATTTCAAGCCATCAAATCTTCATTTTTATTATGGAATCCTCAACAACAACAATCAAAATACTAAATAAAATCAACTCATCATATCTATACAACATTACTCTATATTCGCCCACAACCACCATATTCATGTTTCATGAATTTCATCCGTTTCTACCTTCTACAATACTCACAAATCGTCCATAAAACATGTAAGAGAAGTTTGAACACATATCTTTTCCCCCTTATCTCTTTACTTGGCTAGGGGCATGTTTTGCACAAATGAATGATTTAATTGCTCCAACAACTCCTTCATGTTAATAAGGACCTTCCAATTGCTTGGAACACTAGGAGAAAACAATTTTTCTTGATGAATTTCCGTGGCACTAAATTTTCTTGCCATGGCCGAACCTAGCTCCTCTTCTTTCTTTTTCTTTCTTTTTCTCTAAGCTTCTTGAATCTTCCCAAATGTTGAAGATGAATAAGATGATATACTTATCATCTTTTGGGCCATTTATTTTAAACTTCCATATAGGCCAAGGCCCACTATAACTTGGACGGCCACATGGCCATTTTATTTCAAGCCCATTTTTTTTTTTTTGTAATTCATGAAAATTATTTTCCTAATTCTAAATTTTCCCTCAGCCTTCCTCATTATTTCCATGAGCCATCTTGTGAATTTCCCTTTTTACCCTTATCCTTTCTCAATATTTCCATACCAAAAGTATTCATAAATAATATTCACAAACAACTTGCACACTAAAATAGTTTTGGAAAATGGTCTTGCCTTCAACGTACCACGACTACCTCGAAATATCCGAACGTACAAAGTAAGGGATATAACACTTTTGGCATGTCCTAGAGCTAAGTAAGTTATGACACGTGTCTTGAGGTAACTCTATTCTTGATTCCGAGATTGTTAATGATTCATACTCATTTTTGATATGCATATATTTAGTATGGTCGAGCTTATTATATGAATGAATAACAAGATGAGCATAAAGAGTTGTTGTTTTATTTATAAGAGATCTGTAAGTGGTAATGTCCCTAATTTTCGTAGATGGTTTCGGATTGTCTTGGAAATGCTCGTAGAGGTTTCTATAACAAATAACGTTCATAGATCTCAAAAGCGAACTCGGATTGCGTTAGAAACGTTCATGGGGGGTTCTATAATGAATAATGTCCATAACGATATTTGAAAGGTACTTGGTATGATTGTTGCTTTAATTTTCCAAAAATAGCTTCTGAAACGTTCGTAGAAGGTTCTGTACTTCAAACGCACATAACTTTCTTATACTAAGTCGGATTGACCCGAAACTTGTTTCTGAGTCTTCAGGCGTCGGTAAGTATTCCTATCCATGAGTCTTAAAAGTTGATTTACATGCATTAAGTTTCCTACTACTCTGCTCGTGCATATGGTTGTTAACTTTCTTATACTAACTCAGATTTACTTGAAACGTGTTTGTGGTTGATTAATGATTTCAAGAAAATTAGTTTTGTACTAAAGGAAACATAAACTTGACTTTCAAAACCACTCCGAAGGGGGTGTGGGATTTTACTATTTAGACTTTCAAAACCACTCCGAAGGGGGTGCGAGATTTTACTATTTCGTTTCGATTAAGATTTATGTTACACTCCATAGCGTTATTTCTTTGTATTGATATTTGTGGATTAAGTTGTGTTGACACCATCATCATTATTATTATGTCAGGACCGGCATGCCCGAAGGGGCCATCATTATTATTATGTCGGGACCGGCATGCCCGAAGGGGCCAGAGTAGTAATATGTCGGAACCGGCATGCCCGAAGGGGCCATCATCATTATTGTTAATGTTGCAAGTGGCATGCCCGAAGGGGCCAGAACTAGTATTATTAATGTCGCAAGCGGCATGCCCGAAGGGGCCATCATTGTTATTATGATGGAAGCGGTGTTATATCCCGCGTTTTGTGAAATCGGATAATTCAAGATAATCGCGGGAAGACGATGGGCAAAGCAATGTTTTATGTTGGTTGGTACATGAGTTGCTTATGAAAAGTCTAGAAGTAGAAATACGGAGGAAGACGAAGGGCAAAATTGGAAGTTGGAAAAATTGTTTTCACAAAGTACATAAACTAGCCAAAAGTACAAAGTGGGCTTGATTTTTTTTTTAAGTAAAAGAGAGGCCCAACCGACCATGGAGTACTAAAGAGGCCCAAATCCATTAAGTCAAGAATCATGTGCTAATATACTGAGATGAGGCTTATCTCTTAAGCTCATTCAAGAACCTTCAAGAAAAAGAAAGTTGAGAGCAAACCTTGGAGGCCTTTCGGCCAAGAGAAAAATTGATAAAAATTCTCTTAAAAATCACTTTCCACCAAGTAAAGGGTGCACAACAAGCTAGAGTTGTTGTTGGAACAAGAAAGGTTCAAAATCATACAAGTTGCCAAGAGTTAGGCAAGTGAGAAGTTGAAGAAGAAAGGTAAATTCTAATCTTGTTTTATGTGTTATACATGGTTTATATGTGTTGTAGTATGCTAAAATGGATGAAATTCATGAAGGAGGGGAAATTAGTATGTGGCCGTGCATGTTCATATATGAATAAGAATCATATTTCAATTATTTTGTTTAGTGTTTGGTTGTTATGGTTGTGAATGATATGTGGAAGATGGTAGTTGAATGAATTTGGAGAGAATGTAGTTGTGAATGCATGAAGTGTGGCCGTGAGTGTTGTGTGTGTGTGGCCGTGAGGTTGTAGTATAGTATGGAAGTGAATGAGTTAATTTTATGTAGTGTTTTGGTTGTTGTTATATTGTGAATCCTATGTTGCTAATGAATATCTAGGAACCTTAGTTGAGTTGTGGAAGTTGGAGACTTATTTTAGAAATCATGAATATTGAAAATAATGTTCTTGTATGGATGGTATGTAATGATATTAGTATGATGTTGTTGGAATATGTATTATAAGGTTGTTGTTGTTTTATTGAAATTGGAAAGTCTTGAAGGAAGTAGAATGCTAATTAAAGTGTTGGAATGTACCTTGAGTTGAATATGGAAATTGCTAGAGTGGTTGTTGAGTTTATGTTGATAGTTTGGCCGGGTTTGAATTCCCGGATTGTGATTGATTGGAATTTGACTAAGTTGAATGTTGAGGATGGTATATTTACAGAGGAAGTGCTGCCGAAATTTCGGTAGCCAAGTATCATTTTAAGAATTCAATTCTAAAAGCACTAATCATGTTTGGTAAACTTGACCAATTTGTAGATTTTGGCGGATTTGCGAGTTGAATTCGGGATAGCCAAAGGAGCGGAAAGAGGTATGTAAGGCTTCACCCTTCTTTCTATGGCATGTCTTAGTTGTAATAAGTTGGGTACGAGCCTCGGGGGCAACTCGGTTCCCCGGAATCCGCATCTAAAGTTTTCCACTTTCTGTTCAATAGAATTGAACTAGAAAGTGTGCCAATTGTTAGAAAAACCTCCTACACCCTTAGAACTTGTATAAATGGGACTCGATTACCCTGAGAACCTCACAAGTAACGCTATGACACGTAACATACGTAAATCGTATACGCTACCTCATCCGACCCGAGGTGGGCCCGTTACTCTCGGATTTTCCTATAGTCGTTGTTGACTTACTTGAAGTAAATCCAAAGGGGACTTTTGATCCCAATCTCGTTACCGAATGATAAGTACTATGACTACTCTAAAGAGAATGTTTCTATGAGGATAATGATAATTACAATGTTAGACAAGAGAATGTACCTTTGATAAGTACGACCGGAACGACTCTATGACTAAGATGACTAAGCTAAGTATCTTATGTAAACATGAAAGTGATACACTAATTTTTGAATCGTATTTATATTTCCTAGCTATATCTTTATTTTCTCTGACTCCAAAGCCTATGACGGTCATCTATGATGCCCACGATTTCATTCTACGGTTACTGTAATACTATTCTCCGTTGGTAGTCTCGCCATAAAATACTTGTTCCTTCAAGGTGAGACAAAGCTATAACTAGCATTCCATAACGTAATCGGAGGTCACCGACCTTACGTCACTCCGATGGTTACATGATTTTCCTTGGCTCCTGTGTGATTATATGATATATGTATATAAAACAGGTATATGTGTATGGATATGCATATATAAGTAAGATAAGTAAGTGTATATGAAACGTGTATATGTATAAAGGATAAGCAAATGTATATGTATATGTGTATGGGGAAAGGGGAAGGGTCACTGTTATATCACCACCTGATTCAGCTGGATTCCATCCTGGACGCGGGATGCCCGGACGCGGGATATGGGAGAGCCGTACGCGGCGTCTGTATATGTATATATAATGTATGCTACCTATATATGATGTAATGTGTTGGGACACCGTTGGGGAGGGGGGCTTGGGAGAGCCGATTGTATTCGGCATCTGTAAATGTGAATAAAAGATGCCGTTACTGAAATGTACTGTTTTCTGTGCACGAGAATAAGTAATATATAAATGTTAATTCCTATGCTTATGAAAAGAAACGTTTCAAAGACGAAAGGACAAGCCTACATGACAGCCGGCCTGAAAAAGGGCCTTCCTATGCACAGGTTACCTTCTCGCCTCGTTATATGCCCTGTGACTCCATGATATTATTAATCATACTCTATGTTACTGCTTGTATTATTTTCTATGCCTTACATACTCGGTACACTATTCGTACTGACGTCCCTTCTTGTGGACGCTGCGTTCCATGCCGCGCAGGTCAGCAGACAGGTGGACTTGATCCTTAGGAGCTCTGCCAGCAGTACTCTACAGCGCTCCAGTCGTTCCGGAGCCTTATTCAGTGGTACTATTTTGTGTATATATAATCTCGGGCACGGTAGTACTCGACCCCCTCTATGTATAAGTGTACTATGTCTAGAGGCTCGTAGGCAGATATGTACAGTCGGTCAAGTATAGTTAGATATATGGTGTTTTGGCATGTTAATGTTGTTGTATAAAGTGCTAACGAAGTTTATTAGCCTATGTTCAGAATGACGCTGCTAATGTTAATGTTAAAACAAAAACATATGGTTCTGTTTACACGGCTTGCTAAGAGGTAAAGGTAATATGATAGATAAGGAGTGCTCGGTACAAGTATCGGGTACTCGTCACGGCCCCTAGTCGGGTCGTGACAAGCGTCATGCCCGAAGGGGCCAGTACTAGTATTATTATGCCGGAAGCAGCATGCCCGAAGGGGCCATCATTTTTATTAAGTCGGAAGCGGCCGTCCGATGGGACCATTGTGATACTATATTTATATTGTGTATTTTAGAATTCGCGTATGCTGTATTTACATTGTGCATGCTAGAATTTGGGTAAAGGCCACAGGACTTGGGTCAGAATGCTGTTTCAGGTTACTTACAGTTTGAATTCTAAACTTGTTTACTGCTGCACCTTCCTTGTGCTATGATTCAGTAATGCTTTACATATTCAGTACATATTCCGTACTGACCCCCTTTCTTCGGGGGCTGCGTTTCATGCCACGCAGGTACACCAGATGAGTAGAAGACTTTGCTAAAGGTGTTCCAGCGGGATTGGCGAGCTCCATCTCAGTTCGTAGTATTGCCGGGTCAAAGTACTTATGTCATGGTATTTTGTATATGTTAGAGACTTTGCAGACAGTGTCCTATGGATACGGCGTCGAGAAGTGCGAATCATTTGTAGATGTTAAACGAGTATGTATTTTCAGATGACTTCAGTGGGTAAAAATTATGAAATTGATTGAAAGTTTTCATAATCCGTATAAAGACAATGATCTCTATTTGGAAAAGTTTCATGTTTTAAAAGTTTTTGAAATGACAGATTTTGGTAAAGCGAACGTTTAAGGGTTCGCTCGACTCTGATGAGAGTCAGGTGTCCATCATGCCCTATCAAGATTAGGGTGTGACAAAGTGGTATCAGAGCAGGTCGTCCTAGGGGTTGTCTGCAAAGTCATGTCTAGTAGAGTCTTGTTTGTCGGTGTGCACCACATCTATAAACAGGAGGCTACGAGACATTAATAGGGTGTCATTCTTTCTTTCATATCTAAGATCGTGCGATAGAGCCCAGTCGTAGGAAATGAAGTCCCTTGTACTAACCTTTGATTTCAGCTAAAGGACGACATCGACAGAAGAAAGTGACTGATGACATTAGCAGTTACAGAGTACAACGGTAAGTAACGGTGCAGAAAAGGCATGTTGGATGAGGTAAGAATATATAAATATGATTGAAATATAAAGTGGGGGATGAAAGTGAAGGTGAATATTAGGGATCGAAAGGGCTAAATTAGGAATTGTTAAGGAGAAAGACGTGTTACGAGAATGTCACGGAATCTGTAAGACTTCGACTTGCTCCAGATCATGTAATGAAGGTCACGCGAAGAGGTGGATGCGATTATATCGGCATTAATGCACTGGATTTCATCGAAGTTTCAAGGTTAAGCGTTCTAGGGCGAGAGAAATTTTAGGATGGGTGACCCCCTGGGAAGTGTACCAAAAGTTCTATAAATGTAGTTATAAGAGAAAAATAGGAAGAACATGTGGGGGTACGAAGGACAAGGATAATGAGTTGGCGCAGTTGATTAGAAAACCCATGACATGGAATGAGGATACATGTGAGGACCGAGGAGTTCGATTATAAAGAAAACAGGGTGAAAGATAAGGAATGGACATGAAGGAAAGGACAACTATAAGAGAGACCCTCCCGAAGTATTATAACACCCCCATAAGGCCAGTTGAACATTCGAGGAAGAATGTTCTAAAGGGGGGGAGGATGTTATATCCCGTATTTTGCGTATTCAGATAATTCGAGATAATTGCGGGAAGTTAAGGGCAAGGCTATATTTTTGACCTTGTTTAGCACACAAGTTGTTTATGAAATTTTTGATGTGGAAATATTAAGAAAGACTAGGGGTAAAAAGGGAAATTCGCAAGACGGCTCATAGAAAATACGGAGGAAGGTTATGGGAAAATTTGGAAATTGTAAAAAAATAATGTTTCATGAATTACAAAACAAAATATAGTAGTCTTGAAATAAATGGGCCAAGTGGCCATGTAAGGTGGAGTGGGCCTTGGCCCACATGAATACATTATATATGTAATATTAGATGAATTATTATTCATGATCATTATCTTTCCACACTTAGAAAGTTCAAGAAATTTTGAGAAAACAAAATAGAGCCCTTCGGCCATGGCATAGCCGAATAGGGTCCATGGAAAATTGATCACCAAAAATTATTTTCTCCTAGCATTTCCACTAATTGGAAGGTCCTCTTTAATGTGGAGTAGATGTTGGGGCAAGTAAATCATTCATTCTTGTAAGAAGCAACCTTAGCCAAGTTGAGAAGTGAAGTGAAGAAAGGTAAGGTTTAATCCTCTTTTCCATATGTCATGAATGTTTTGTGTATGTAGAAGTGAATGAAAATCATGAAATATGGATGTTATGTTGGTGGCCGAATAAGAGGTGGTGTAGTGTGAATGTGATAAATTGATTTTATTTAGTGTTTTGGTTGTTGTTGTTGTTGTGAATTCTATGTTGTTACTAAAAGTTTAATGATTCTAGTGAAGTTGTAATGGTTGGAGAGTTGTTTTAGAAGTTAATGTGGCACTAGTATGGTTTCTTACATTTGTATGAATGATATTGCTAAGATGTAGATTGTCGGTGTAGTTTATGAATTTGGAAGGAAAGAAATGTGTTGCTAGTGTTCTTGTGGAATTTGGAAGGTTTCGGGTGAAGTAGTATGTTGGTTGGGTTGTTGTGAATATTATGTGAATTGTTTGAAGTATTCTTGAATCATGTTAGAATGTATTTTGGAATAATTGTTGAAGTTGGAGATATGATTGTTGGTATTGTTGTTGTAATTTGGCCGAGTTGAATTCTCGGATTTGTTGTTGATAAATTGGCCGAGTTAGATTCTCGTGGATGGTGTATTTACAGGGGAAATGCTGCTGAAATTTCGGCAGAATATAAATGAATTCATTTGAAGAACTAAGACAAACATATGTCGATGAGTCTAATGATTATGCCAATTCTCTTGAATGTAGACTAGCAAGTTTGGACAAATAAGCGTAGCTAATTGGACATGGGAAAGGTATGTAAAGCCTAACCTTTCTTTCTTTTGGCATGTCCTAGAGCTAAGTAAGTTATGACACGTGTCTTGAGGTAACTCTATTCTTGATTCCGAGCTTGTTAATGATTCATACTCACTTTTGATATGCGTATATTTAGTATGGTCGAGCTTATTAGATGAATGAATAACAAGAAGAGCATAAAGAGTTCTTGTTTTATTTATAAGAGATCTGTAAGTGGTAATGTCCCTAATTTTCGTAGATGGTTTCGGATTGTCTTGGAAATGCTCGTAGAGGTTTCTATAACGAATAACGTTCATAGATCTCATAAGCGAACTCGGATTGCGTTAGAAACGTTCATGGGGGGTTCTATAATGAATAATGTCCATAACGATATTTGAAAGGTACTTGGTATGATTGTTGCTTTAATTTTTCAAAAATAACTTCTGAAACGTTCGTAGAAGGTTCTGTACTTCAAACGCACATAATTTTCTTATACTAAGTCGGATTGACCCGAAACTTGTTTCTGAGTCTTCAGGCGTCGGTAAGTATACCTATCCATCGAGTCTTAAAATTTGATTTACATGCATTTAGTTTCCTACTACTCTGCTCGTGCATATGGTTGTTAACTTTCTTATACTAACTCGGATTTACTTGAAACGTGTTTGTGGTTGATAAATGATTTCAAGAAAATTAGTTTTGTACTAAAGGAAACATAAATTTTACTTTCAAAACCACTCCGAAGGGGGTGCGGGATTTTACTATTTAGACTTTCAAAACCACTCCGAAGGGGGTGCGAGATTTTACTATTTCGTTTCGATTAAGATTTATGTTACACTCCATAGCGTTATTTCTTTGTATTGATATTTGTGGATTAAGTTGTGTTGACACCATCATCATTATTATTATGTGGGGACCAGCATGCCCAAAGGGGCCAGGGTAGTATTATGTCGGAACCGGCATGCCCGAAGGGGCCATCATTGTTATTATGTCGAGACCGGCATGCTCGAAGGGGCCAGGGTAGTATTATGTCAGAACCGGCATGCCCGAAGGGGCCATCATCATTATTGTTAATGTTGCAAGCGGCATGCCCGAAGGGGCCAGAACTAGTATTATTAATGTCGCAAGTGTTATATCCCGTATTTTGCACATTTGGATAAATTGAAATAATTGTGACTAGTAAGAGATAAGGTAACATTTTGATCTTATTTAATACATAATTTGTTCACGAAAATATTGATGCGGAAATATTGAGGAAGGCTAAGGGCAAAATTGGAATTTTGATAAATAGTTTCATGAATTACAAAAAATTAGTCATGGGATAGTTGGGCTTGAAAAACAAAAAAAAAAAAAGAAATAGGCCCAAGTGTGGCCGGCCAAGGTATGGGCCAAGGCCCACTTGGGAATTTAACTCTAGTAAATAAAAAGGGTGGCTCATTATTTATCACCTCATTTCAAGAACATTCAAGAAAAAGAAAGTGAGAGCAAGAGAGAAAGGCCATTTCGGCCAAGAACAAGAAAAAGAAAAAAAAATTGAAGCCTTTCCATCTTGATCCAAAAATTTATTTCTTCTTGTATTCCTACTAATTCAAAGACCCACTTTAACGTGATATAATTATTGAAGTAAGAAAACTACTCTTGGTGGCAAGTTCAAATTCTAGTCAAGTGGAAAAGTTGAGGAAAAAGGTAAGAATTTCTCTTCTTTTATATGTTATGGAAGGTTTATGTATGTTGTAGTATGTAGAAAGGAATGAAAATCACCGAAATAATATGTGTTGTGTGTGGGACGTGTGGGTGTGTGTGTGTAATTGTGGCCGTGTGGTGTTGTATGGTGGAGGAAAGATGAATTAATTTTTATTTAGCATGTTAGTTGTGTTGTTGTGGCCTTTATGATGTAAATGAAGGTTTGATGGTTCAAGTCTGCATTGAAATTTGTTGTGGGTTGTTGTAGGAAATTAATGTGATTTTAATATGGTTTTATGTAATGGTGAAAGTGAAGTTTCTAAAGTGTGAATTGTTGTTGTAGTTTATGAATTTGAAGGAAGAAAATGTATTGTTGTGGCTTTTGTTGCATTTGTAAAGTTTCGGGTGGAATAGAGTTGGTTGGATTGTTTTGAATGTTGTGCGGGTTACTAATGTAAGAATATGTTCCAAATTGATTGTTGGTATTATTGAAATGATTGTTGGTATGGTTGTTGATAAATTTGGCCGAGTTGAATTCTCGGGGTTGTTGTATTTACAGGGGAGATGCTGCCGAAATTTTTGTAGACAAGTACTAGTTAGAATTGAATTTCTAAGTACTTGTAGCTAACGTTTGGTAATTAATAACGTTATTGTAGATTTTGGAGAGCCCGAGACTTGAGTCGGGATTTTTTTAGGAGGCGAGCGAGGTATGTAAGGCTTAACCTTTTCTTCTTTGGCATGATCCTTATGAAATAAGTATATGATGTATGTGTATAGTTTCAGAAAGATTCTTATTCTTAGAGCCACTAGGATGGCTAACGTCCTTGATTTCTCATAAGCTGTTCCGTGTGGTTTTGATATGTATCCATGATGTCCGATGACGTGTATCTATGATGTCTGAAGTTTGGCCAATATGTTTCCGAATAGCATTTGAGAAACAAACGATATGACTATAGTTTTGACCTTCCAAATGTTAACACATTCGATTCCTCCATCGAGCCTTTGATATGTTTCGATATGTACATAAGACTCCAAAAGTTCTATTTGATTTGATCCATAACAATATCCAAAAGATTTTTGACATGGTTATGGCTTTGATTTTCCAAAAATGGCTTCTGAAACGCTTATAGAACGTTCTGTACTTCAAACGTTCGTAACTTTCTCATACTAGGTCGGATCGACCCGAAATTTGTTTCTGAGCCTTCAGGGGTCGGTAAGTATATATATCCATTGAGTCTTGATTTATGTGCATGTGGTTTCTCACTACTTTGCTCGTGCGTACTACTATGATATCGTTCGCCGGGTCCCGGGCCGGTTTTGTCATCGTGCGCACTATGTTATATTCGGCAGTATGATGTGTTACGGTTCCCGAGACCCTCACCATAGGGCCGGGTACCGCTTATATACGGCGTTATGATGTGTTATGGCATATGATATGTTCTGATGTTGTGATATGTTATGATGTTACGATATGTGTCGGGGTTGTACGGAGATTTGAAACCTTCTGGGGTGTGATGTGTTGTGGCGCCAGCGTCGGAGTGGCGACCACGTTCCTAAGCCTTATGCATGATTTTCATTTGCATTATTTTTGTTTTCAGAACAAGCTTTGATATACTGATTCTGTAATCATTTTCCATACTCCTTATTTCAGTTATGATTTGGATTACTATTTCATGCTTTACATACTCAGTACATATTTCGTACTGACCCCCTTTCTTCGGGGGCTGAGTTTCATGCCCGCAGGTGCAGACGTTCGTTCTGGTGACCCGCCAGTGTAGGATACCTATTCTGCTACTTTGGAGTGCTCCTTTGATCCGGAGCCCATATTTTGGTACATATCTTTTGTCGTACATGTTTCTGTATATATGACCATTTGGGGTACGGCGGGGCCCTGTCCCGTCATATGTTTCTGTTGTGGTTTGTAGAGGCCTGTAGACCTATATGTGGGTCATCGGTCATTATTGTTCGTTTATGTCTGTGATCGATGTCTTAAGCGGTCCATTTGCTGTGATGGCCGAAACGGCCCATATGTGAGTGTCTGGTCGTATATATTTGGGCGATCTGTTTTCTGCCAGCCTCGTCGGCTTCTGTATGATATTATGCTATATATGACCGCTTAAGACGACACTCGATTTCAGTATGTATATAACTTAATGTATGCTGAATACAGATAAGTCCTTGATATATCGATTTGGTAAGTGAGTGTCTATGGGTGTCCAACTAGGGCACTAGTCACGGCCCACGGGGTTGGGTCGTGACAGCAAGCGGCATGCCCGAAGGGGCCACCATTATTATTATGCTGGAAGCGGCATGCCCGAAGGGGCCAGGACTAGTATTATTATGCAGGAAGCAGCATGCCCGAAGGGGCCATCATTTTTATTAAGCCGGAAGCGGTCGTCCGATGGGACCATTGTGATACTATATTTATATTGTGTATTCTAGAATTCGCGTATGCTGTATTTACATTGTGCATGCTAGAATTTGGGTAAAGGCCACAGGACTTCGTTCAGACTGCTGTTTCAGGTTACTTACAGTTTGAATTCTAAACATGTTTACTGATGCACCTTCCTTGTGCTATGATTCAGTTACATATTCAGTACATATTCCGTACTAACCCCCTTTCTTCGGGGGCTGTGTTTCATGCCACGCAGGTACACCAGATGAGTAGAAGTCTTTGCTAAAGGTGTTCCAGCGGGATTGGCGAGCTCCATCTCAGTTCGGAGTATTGCCGGGTCAAAGTACTTATGTCATGGTATTTTGTATATGTTAGAGACTTTGCAGACAGTGTCCTGTGGATAGGGCGTCGAGAAGTGCAAATCATTTGTAGATGTTAAAAGAGTATGTATTTTCAGATGACTTCAGTGGGTAAAAAGTACGAAATTGATTGAAAGTTTTCATAATCTGTATAAACACAATGATATCTATTTGGAAAAGTTTCATGTTTTAAAAGTTTTTGAAATGACAGATTTTGTAAAGCGAACGTTTAAGGGTTCGCTCGACTCTGATGAGAGTCGGGTGCCCATCATGCCCTATCAAGAATAGGGTGTGACATGAAGATTATATTATAAGAGTGTTATAATAATATATACATGACATTGGGAGACCATATGGGGTGAATTGGTTCATATGACACTTTATGAAAAGCCCTCGTTGCTGCAAGCTAACTGGAGCCCACACACCGGAGTTTTATAAAGGACATATGATGATATGTATGAGTAGTACATAGAAAGTTGAGCAATTTCTAGGAAGGACCCTTAAGCCAAATATGGGCATAAGCCCTCCAAAAGGACGATTTAAGGAAATATTTTTGAATGATCTGACTTGGAGGGGCCAAAATGCCATTATACTTTTGGAATTTTGAAACACACTAAGAATGAAAGTTGTAGATAATTGAATTATATTTCCAACCATAGGTCGTGGGACCTCACACGATATCGTAATTAAGAGTTATCACCTTTTTACTGAACGAACGCGCAGTCAGAAAAATTAAGCCAGCGCGATCGCGCCCAAAGGGGGCGCGATCGCGCTGAAGGAATTTTAAGTCGGTCTAGGCAGAACTTGGACCGCTATTTAAAGGGGCTTACCCCTTATTTTCCTAAACAAACACCTCAAATATTCTCCAAAAATTTGGAGAATTCTCCCCAAACCCCCAAGCCAAATTTTAAGCCTAAACCAGCTAAAAATTCCCAAATTCCGGTCCAGGCGACGTATAGTTACAACTACAAAATTGTATAGTAATGCGTTGTGGCTTAAGTCTATAGTGGATAAGTGAAGATATTGCAATATTACCAAGAGAAAGGTATAAATCCCTTTCTATTTATGTTAATACCGACTTATTTATGAAGAAAGCGTGGTTAAATAATTGCATAATGGGTTGGTTAGTTATGTGTTAGATCCCGCATTTCGTATAATCATATAATTCAAGACAATCGCGGGAAAATGACAAGCAAGGCTTTACTTTTATCTTGTTGGGCATACGAGTCGTTTACGAAGAATTTAGAAGTGAAGATAATGAGAAGGGTCAAGAGCTTAAACGGAAGCTGCAATATGACTCGTGGAAATATGGAGAAAGAGGAAGGGCAAATTTGGAAGTTGGAAGAACTGCTTCATAAATTACAAGAACTAGTCAATAATGCAAAGTGGGCTTGAAAGTAATTTTTTGGAAAATTACTAGGCCCAACCGGCCATATATGGGACCAAGCCCATGTGGGATAGAAATTTATGAATTAAATAGGTGATAAATCCATAGTTATCTCATAAGTCTCTAGAAAATTCAAGGAGAAACAAGAACAAAAGAAAGAGGAGAAAACCCCTTAGGGCTATTCGGCCATAGTGAAAATCCAAGAAACAAATTGCAAAAATTCCCTCAAAAATCATTTTCTACCAAGTAGAGGGTGCTTAACAAGGTGGAATTGTTGTTGAAGCAAGAAAGCTTCATAATCATACAAGTTGCCAAGACATAGGCAAGTGAGAAGTTGAAGAAGAAAGGTGAGTTTTGATCTTGTTTTATGAGTTATGCACGGTTTATATGTGTTGTAGTATGCCAAAATGAATGAAATTCATGAAGGAGAGGAATATAGTATATGGCCGTGTATATATATATATGTGTAGGAGTCATACTTTAATTATTTTAATTAGTGTTTGGTTGGTATGGTTGTAAATGATATGTGGAAAATGGAAGTTGAATGAATTTGGATAGAATGTAGTTGTGTGTTCAGGATATGGCCGTGTAGTGTGTGGTGTGTATGTGGCCGTGTATACTTGATGTATAGTTGTGTATATTGGTGAGTGGTGAAAGAATAATGGGCGAGTTGTAATTAATATCTTAGTCGTTGTGTTGTAGATGTTATATCGCAAATAAAGACTTGATAAGTTTGGTGAAATATTGGCAATTGGAAGATTGTGTATATTGAAAAATAATGTTCTTGCATGGATAGCATGTAATGATATTAGTATGATGTTGATGGAATATATTGTAAGTTTGCTATTGTGTTCATTGAAGTTGGAAGGCTTTGAAGAAAGTGGTAAATTGAGATCATGCATCTTGAATGAAATATGTGAATCGCGAGTGTAGTTGTTGAATTATGTTAATAGTTTGGCCGGGTTTGAATTCCCGGATTGTGATTGATGAGAAACTGGTTGTATTGAATGTTGAGGATGGTATATTTAGAGAGGAAATGCTGCCGAAATTTCGGTAGCCAAGTGTTTCCTTAAGATTCTAACTCTAAGTATCCTAATAAGGGTTTTGGTAAACATGACCAATTCGCAGATTTTGACGAGATAGCAACGTGAATTTGGAATAGCAAAAGGAGCGGAAAGAGGTATGTAAGGCTTCACCCTTCTTTCTATGGCATGTCTTAGTTGTAATAAGTTGGGTACGAGCCTCGGGGACAACTCAGTTCCCCGGAATCCGCACCTAAAGTTTTCCACTTTTTGTTCAATAGAATTGAACTAGAAAGTGTGCCAATTGTTGGAAAAACCTCCTACACCCTTAGAACTTGTATAAATGGGACCCGATTACCCTAAGACCCTCACAAGTAACGCTATGACACGTAACATACGTAAATCGTATACGCTACCTCATCCGGCCCGAGGTGGGCCCGTTACTCTCGGATTTTCCTATAGTCGTGGTTGACTTACTTGAAGTAAATCCAAAGGGGACTTTTGATCCCAATCTCGTTACCGAATGATAAGTACTATGACTACTTTAACGAGAATGTTTCTATGAGGATAATGATATTTACAATGTTAGACAAGAGAATGTACCTTTGATAAGTACGACCGGAACGACTCTATGACTAAGATGACTAAGCTAAGTATCTTATGTAAACATGAAAGTGATACACTAATTTTTGAACCGTATTTATATTTCCTAGCTATATCTTTATTTTCTCTGACTCCAAAGCCTGTGACGGTCATCTATGATGCCCACGATTTCATTCTACGGTTACTGTAATACTATTCTACGTTGATAGTCTCGCCTTAAAATACTTGTTCCTTCAAGGTGAGACAAAGCTATAACTAGCATTCCATAACGTAATCGGAGGTCACCGACCTTACGTCACTCCGATGGATACATGATTTTCCTTGGCTCTTGTGTGCCTATATGATATATGTATATAAAACAGGTATATGTGTATGGATATGTATATATAAATAAGATAAGTAATTGTATATGAGACGTCTATATGTATAAAAGATAAGCAAATGTATATGTATATGTGTATGGGGAAAGGGGAAGGGTCACTGTTATATCACCACCTGATTCAGCTGGATTCCATCCTGGACGCGGGATGCCCGGACGCGGGATTTGGGAGAGCCGTACGCGGCGTCTGTATATATATATAATGTATGCTACCTTTATATGATGTAATGTGTTGGGACACCGTTGGGGAGGGGGCTTGGGAGAGCCGATGTATTCGGCGTCTGAAAATGTGAATCAAAGATACTGTTCACTGAATTGTACTATTTTCTGTATACGAGAATAAGGGACACCGTGGGGGTGGAGCCGATTGTATTCGGCATCTGTAAATGTGAGCAAAAGGTACCGTTAATGAAATGTACTGTTTTCTGTACATGAGAATAAGTAATATATAAATGTTAATTGCTATGCTTATTAAAAGAAACGTTTCAAAGACGAAAGGACAAGCCTACATGACAGCCGGCCTGAAAAGGGGCCTTCCTATGCACAGGTTACTTTCTCGCCTCGTTATATGCCCTGTGACTCCATGATATTATTAATCGTACTCTATGTTACTACTTGTATTATTTTCTATGCGTTACATACTCGGTACACTATTCGTACTGACGTCCCTTCTTGTGGACGCTGCGTTCCATGCCACGCAGGTCAGCAGACAGGTGGACTTGATCCTTAGGAGCTCTGCCAGCAGTACTCTACAGCGCTCCAGTCGTTCCGGAGCCTTATTTCAGTGGTACTATTTTGTGTATATATAATCTCGGGCACGATAGTACTCAGCCCTTTCTATGTATAAGTGTACTATGTCTAGAGGCTCGTAGGCAGATATGTACAGTCAGTCAAGTATAGTTAGATATATGGTGTTTTGGCATGTTAATGTTGTTGTATAAAGTGCTAACGAAGTTTATTAGCCTATGTTCAGAATGACGGTGCTAATGTTAATGTTCAAAAAAAAAATATGGCTCTGTTTACACGGCTTGCTAAGAGGTAAAGGTAATATGATAGATAAGGAGTGCTCGGTACAAGTATCGGGTACTCGTCACGGCCCCTAGTCGGGTCGTGACAGAAGTGGTATCAGAGCAGTTCGGTCCTAGGGGTTTGTCTACGAGCCGTGTCCAGTAGAGTCTTGTTTATGAGTGTGTAGCGCGCCACGCTTATAAACAAGAGGCTACAGGGCATTTAGGAAATGTGTCCTTCTTTGCATTCTGAAATCGTGCGATAGAGCTAAGTTGCCAGGCTTCCATATTCCTTTTCCTAAACCTATGTTATGGTTTCAGTAATGCCGCCGAAGAGAAAGGCTACGATGGCCGAGAATGCCAAGAGGGTGGCGGCCAGCAGAGTTGAACGGGAGCTAGAAGAAGAAGAATCTCATAATGAGGCTCCCCCTCAGACTGTTCCTGCTCCCCCTTCATCGGCAGAGCAGGGAAGAGCTCCAGCTCCAGCCCCCGCACCTCCAGTTCCACCGCCAGCAGTTCCGGACCAGCAGATGGCAGAGGCCATCCAGTTATTGACCCAGATAGTTGCCGCACAGGCTCAGCGGCAAGATGTAGACCTGGGAGATAGGGCGGTAAGCGCAAGGGCCCGTGACTTTATTACCCTGAAGCCGCCAGAGTTCTATGGATCAAAACCAGAGGAGGACCCGCAGAGTTTCATAGACGAGATGCTGAGGACACTGAGAATTATACATGCTTCGGATACGGAGTCCGTAGAGTTGGCTTCATATAGGCTGCGGGATGTGGCAGTTCTATGGTACGGTAACTGGATATCATCGAGGGGAGCAAATGCACCCCCTCCGGTTTGGCAGGAATTCACTGAGGCTTTCCTACGACATTTCCTACCGCCAGAGGTTCGACGGGCTCGAGCCGATATGTTCTTGAACCTGAGACAGGGAAACATGAGTGTCCGAGAATACAGCCTTCATTTCAACTCGCTAGCCAGGTATGCCCCTGCCCTGATAACTGATAGGGGAGACCATGTACACCGGTTTGTAAGTGGGCTAGGGCCACATTTGGTTAAGGAGTGCTTGACGGCTTCACTCCAGGACGGGATGACTATTACCCGCATGCAGGCCCAAGCCCAAAATCTGGAAGAACAGTACCAGTCACGGAGAGAGGAGCGTTATCCAGATAGGGGTCCCAGAAAAAGGGGCAGATCTTCTGGGGCTAGAAGCGAGTATAGAGGGGGGCATGCACAAGAGCAGTCTAGGTATTCAGGCCAATCAGTGGCCAGTGTACCACCTCGATTTGCGGATAGAAGATTTGATCGCTCCGCCTATTCGGGATCGGATCAGGGTACTAGAGCTTCAGGATCCCAGTACAGAGCTGATTTTAGTGGGACGGGGGGCTTCCCCCGCCACGATGTGCTCGGTGTGGCAAGCCACACTCTGGGCAGTGCTACCTAGACACCGGTGGTTGTTTTTCCTGTGGTCGAACTGACCATTTTGTACGTGATTGCCCACTAAAGGATGAAGGAGGCCGAACTCGGCCAGCCGGATCAGCAATCGGTTCATCGTCGACCGTGCGCCCTCGTGGACAGACTTCCCAGGCTCCAGCGGGCCGCGGCCGAGGTAGAGGGGGGGCACCTAGTTCAGCCGGTCCCCCGCACCGCCTATATGCACTGACAGGACGACAGGACCCTGAACCTTCCGCAGACGCGGCCACAGGTACTTTTTCAGTATTTTCTATTAAAAACGTGTGTTAATCAATTCGGATTTTATTTTACTCTATACTGCCCTCTGTATTACTGAACATATTAAGAGTTTGGAAATTTGGATGAAAAGTGGCCATACGCATAGGTAAAAGGATCCACTGGAGATTGTGGAGGTTAGAACTGTAAATAAAAGAAAAGATGTGTTACGTGGACGTTTCGAAACCTGCTAAGACCCCAACGCGTCCCATGTTATGCGACATAAGTAGTACGGGGAAGCGGAGGTAGAAGTACTAACACCGAGACACTGAAATGCATTAAAGTTTCAAGGTTAAGCGTGCTCAGGTAGGAGTAATTCCATGATGGGTGACCCCCTGGGAAATATACTGAAAATTTCATAAATGCGGAAATAAGAGACGAGTGTAAAATTAGGCAGCCCAGAGTAAATTGGGGTGTGGAAAGCGGTTAGAAACCCCACACGAGTCATATAGGCCGAGACGGACTAAACTAACAGAAAAAGGGAAGCCATGACAACAGAAAGCTTTGGGAGTGAAGGAGAAAAGTACAGGTGTCACAAGGTGAGGCCAATATTAAGTCCACACTAGCTAAGGCAAGGAATCCCTAATATGGCGGTATACGGGAACGTGTCTAGTGAAGGGATAGACGCGGCGGATGCCAAGAAAAATGGATTATAACCGTGAAGATCGCAAGAGGAAACCTAAGCTCCTAAGATGAATATGCTAAGTGACACGAGGCGTCTACAAAGGAGACCTCCCCGAAATAATATACTACGCTATGAGGCCAGTTCAACATTCGAGGACGAATGTTCTAAAGGGGGGGAGTATGTTAGATCCCGCATTTCGTATAATCATATAATTCAAGATAATCGCGGGAAAATGACAAGCAAGGCTTTACTTTTATCTTGTTGGGCATACGAGTCGTTTACGAAGAATTTAGAAGTGAATATAATGAGAAGGGTCAAGAGCATAAACGGAAGCTGCAATATGACTCGTGGAAATATGGAGAAAGAGGAAGGGCAAATTTGGAAGTTGGAAGAATTGCTTCATAAATTACAAGAACTAGTCAATAATGCAAAGTGGGCTTGAAAGTAATTTTTTGGAAAATTACTAGGCCCAACCGGCCATATATGGGACCAAGCCCATGTGGGATAGAAATTTATGAATTAAATAGGTGATAAATCCATAGTTATCTCATAAGTCTCTAGAAATTCAAGGAGAAACAAGAACAAAAGAAAGAGGAGAAAACCCCTTAGGGCTATTCGGCCATAGTGAAAATCCAAGAAAAAAATTGCAAAAATTCCCTCAAAAATCATTTTCTACCAAGTAGAGGGTGCTTAACAAGGTGGAGTTGTTGTTGAAGCAAGAAAGCTTCATAATCATACAAGTTGCCAAGACATAGGCAAGTGAGAAGTTGAAGAAGAAAGGTGAGTTTTGATCTTGTTTTATGAGTTATGCACGGTTTATATGTGTTGTAGTATGCCAAAATGAATGAAATTCATGAAGGAGAGGAATATAGTATATGGCCGTGTATATATATATATGTGTAGGAGTCATACTTTAATTATTTTAATTAGTGTTTGGTTGTTATGGTTGTAAATGATATGTGGAAAATGGAAGTTGAATGAATTTGGATAGAATGTAGTTGTGTGTTCAGGATATGGCCGTGTAGTGTGTGGTGTGTATGTGGCCGTGTATACTTGATGTATAGTTGTGTATATTGGTGAGTTGTGAAAGAATAATGGGCGAGTTGTAATTAATATCTTAGTCGTTGTGTTGTAGATGTTATATCGCAAATAAAGACTTGATAAGTTTGGTGAAATATTGGCAATTGGAAGATTGTGTATATTGAAAAATAATGTTCTTGGATGGATAGCATGTAATGATATTAGTATGATGTTGATGGAATATATTGTATGTTTGCTATTGTGTTCATTGAAGTTGGAAGGCTTTGAAGAAAGTGGTAAATTGAGATCATGCATCTTGAATGAAATATGTGAATCGCGAGTGTAGTTGTTGAATTATGTTAATAGTTTGGCCGGGTTTGAATTCCCGGATTGTGATTGATGAGATATTGGTTGTATTGAATGTTGAGGATGGTATATTTACAGAGGAAATGCTGCCAAAATTTTGGTAGCCAAGTGTTTCCTTAAGATTCTAACTCTAAGTATCCTAATAAGGGTTTTGGTAAACATGACCAATTCGCAGATTTTGACGAGATTGCAACGTGAATTTGGAATAGCAAAAGGAGCGGAAAGAGGTATGTAAGGCTTCACCCTTCTTTCTATGGCATGTCTTAGTTGTAATAAGTTGGGTACGAGCCTCGGGGACTACTCGGTTCCCCGGAATCCGCACCTAAAGTTTTCCACTTTTTGTTCAACAGAATTGAACTAGAAAGTGTGCCAATTGTTGGAAAAACCTCCTACACCCTTAGAACTTGTATAAATGGGACCCGATTACCCTAAAACCCTCATAAGTAACACTATGACACGTAACATACTTAAATCGTATACGCTACCTCATCCGGCCCGAGGTGGGCCCGTTACTCTCGGATTTTCCTATAGCCGTGGTTGACTTACTTGAAGTAAATCCAAAGGGGACTTTTGATCCCAATCTCGTTACCGAATGATAAGTACTATGACTACTCTAACGAGAATGTTTCTATGAGGATAATGATAATTACAATGTTAGACAAGAGAATGTACCTTTGATAAGTACGACCGGAACGACTCTATGACTAAGATGACTAAGCTAAGTATCTTATGTAAACATGAAAGTGATACACTAATTTTTGAACCATATTTATATTTCCTAGCTATATCTTTATTTTCTCTGACTCCAAATCCTATGACGGTCATCTATGATGCCCACGATTTCATTCTACGGTTACTGTAATACTATTCTCCGTTAATAGTCTCGCCTTAAAATACTTGTTCCTTCAAGGTGAGACAAAGCTATAACTAGCATTCGATAACGTAATCGGAGGTCACCGATCTTACGTCACTCCGATGGATACATGATTTTCCTTGGCTCTTGTGTGCCTATATGATATATGTATATAAAACAGGTATATGTGTATGGATATGTATATATAAATAAGATAAGTAATTGTATATGAGACGTGTATATGTATAAAAGATAAGCAAATGTATATGTATATGTGTATGGGGAAAGGGGAAGGGTCACTGTTATATCACCACCTGATTCAGCTAGATTCCATCCTGGAAGCGGGATGCCCGGACGCGGGATATGGGAGAGCCGTACGTGGCGTCTGTTTATATATATATAATGTATGCTACCTATATATGATGTAATGTGTTGGGACACCGTTGGGGAGGGGGCTTGGGAGAGCCGATATATTCGGCGTCTGAAAATGTGAATCAAAGATACTGTTCACTGAATTGTACTGTTTTCTGTATACGAGAATAAGGGACAACGTGGGGGTGGAGCCGATTGTATTCGACGTCTGTAAATGTGAGCAAAAGGTACCGTTACTGAAATGTACTGTTTTCTGTACACGATAATAAGTAATATATAAATGTTAATTCCTATGCTTATGAAAAGAAACGTTTCAAAGACGAAAGGACAAGCCTACATGACAGCCGGCCTGAAAAGGGGCCTTCCTATGCACAGGTTACTTTCTCGCCTCGTTATATGCCCTGTGACTCCATGATATTATTAATCGTACTCCATGTTACTGCTTGTATTATTTTCTATGCCTTACATACTCGGTACACTATTCGTACTGACGTCCCTTCTTGTGGACGTTGCGTTCCATGCCGCGCAGGTCACCAGACAGGTGGACTTGATCCTTAGGAGCTCTGCCAGCAGTACTCTACAGCGCTCCAGTCGTTCCGGATCCTTATTTCAGTGGTACTATTTTGTGTATATATAATCTCGGGCACGATAGTACTCGACCCTTTCTATGTATAAGTGTACTATGTCTAGAGGCTCGTAGGCAGATATGTACAGTCAGTCAAGTATAGTTAGATATATGGTGTTTTGGCATGTTAATGTTGTTGTATAAAGTGCTAACGAAGTTTATTAGCCTATGTTCAGAATGACGCTGCTAATGTTAATGTTCAAAAAAAAAATATGGCTCTATTTACACGGCTTGCTAAGAGGTAAAGGTAATATGATAGATAAGGAGTGCTCGGTACAAGTATCAGGTACTCGTCATGGCCCCTAGTCGGGTCGTGACATTATGGAAGTTAGAAAACTGCATGTGGGCTGTTCTATGGAATACTTTGGTGTAGGAAAGGATGCTATTGATGTTAGTATTGTTGTTGTTGGTTGTTGAATTGAGAATTCGGGCTAGGCGTATAAACCGGGGAGATGCTGCCTGATTTTCGGCAGAATATAGAATAGTTTGATTTGAAACTTGGAATAAGTGTGCGATAAAGAGGCTAGCGTTAGTGTAAATCCTTTTAAGTGTAGACTTGCGAGCTCGGACGAATAAGCGTAGCTAATAGGAGGTTGAACAGGTATGATAAGGCTCGTCCCTTTCTTTCAAAGGCATGATTCCTATGTTATGATTCCGTAAATGTTTCCATAACCGCCTTGTTTTCAAAAGCTCGAGGTTCATGACTCTTAAAGCCTCTTATGATGTTAAATGGAATATGTTCTATGGTGATTGTGACGATGATGATGATTCTCTTCTTTTGAAACTCAGAAGCTATGATTTGAAGGCATTATGAGACTATTGTGCAATTCCATGAATCGCTTAACCGTACTTATTATTGATGGTCTCACCTCATGTTACTCGTTCCTTCGAGGTGAGATATAGTGATGATGACAATTCTATTTCCAGTGCTACCTAAGTTCATGATTCTCGAGAGTCCCGTGACATCGTCGATTTCATCTTGCGATGGTTGATCCTTCAAGGATTGATATGATGATAACGGTAATGCTAATGATGATGTTGATTTCATTTAAGTATTTTTATGTATATGTATGTATGTACGCATTGCACTCCCACTGATCAGCTGGGGATAACACTGAGTCCCAAAATGGTAGGGTACGGATAACACCGAGTCCCGAAAGGGCCGGGTACGGATATGACAGATGTATGTGAATGCATAATTATGTATGTTGTGTATGGATGTGTATGAAATGTTTTCCTGTAGACGAGTAGTTTACATGACAAAGATCATAAGAAGAGTACGAGGTATAATTACTTACTTTATCTTATGTTTTCTTCACTCTGATATCATACTACCATTCATGCCTTACATACTCAGTACATTGTTTGTACTGACGTCCCTTCTTGTGGACGCTGCGTTCATGCTTGTAGGTGCAAGTAGACGAGACGAGGATCTTCCGCAGTAGGCTGCTTTCAAGTACCAGTTTTGATTGGTGAGCTCCATTTCTTCTTGGAGCACTGCCGAGTCTAGATATATATATATATATATATATATATATATATATGTGTGTGTGTGTGTATGTATGTATGATTTTGTCCAAGGTATGTCGGGGGCCTTGTCCCGACTTGTATACTTTAGTCATGTTCATAGAGGCTTTGCAGACAGTTCCTGTGTACAGCTTAGTCATAGTGTGACGATAGTAATGTTGGCACCATCGGTCCAATGTACATATACGTATGCATGATATTATATTCGCATTTAGCCTCTCGATCCTACTGTTTCCATTTGAGACACGATGTATGTAAGTTATAAGTTGGTTCGCTCGGTTTTCGTAAGGTGTCGGGTGCCAATCACGCCCTACCAAGGGTGGGGTGTGATATCCTCTTTATTTTACCTTAGTTCTACCTTTGTCTTATATTCATGTGTCCTTATTTTCGTACCTCCGTACACGTCCTTGCCAATATATTTTATGTGACAAAAGGCCCTTGTCGACATCTGGCTCTTGTAGTAACGCACATCGTTCTCTTACCTCGGTTACCCTTTTATACTCTTAAATCATTCGCATATTTATACTCATGGGTCGTATTTAAACATATACTTATCCATTCCACTTCTTAACTCGAGAAGAAGTTACAACTCCCATCTAATCATCCTGACGCCTTACTAATGAAACACTTTGAAAGGTTTAATCGACTCACGTTTTGCCCAGATCCGACCCGCAATATAAGGAGTAACAGATAGTAATGTAGGACTTGGACCAGTCAATACATATACATCGTAAGAAAATACTGACAATTTACTTGCAACAATGTCGTGTGAAGACTCAAGACCCTGTCGTCTAACCAGTGTGTAGGTATGACATTGAGTATCACTCAACCTAGACGCTCCTCTTCGATATCTACCCCAATCTGGTGATGTCTGAGAGCTTTTCCCTGGAGGGCGTACGAATGACGAAGAACCAGCTGTTGATCCTATGGGCGGAACCCTACCTTTACGACGCATCCATGCACAGTCATGCCTAATATGGCCTGGCTGAGCACAGGAATAGCAAACATCTAACCCCAATCGGCATGGTCCAGAGTGCAGTTTACCACACTGGGTACATCGTAGTATAGGTGGTCTCGTCTGAGTGGAACCAATCCTAATATGAGAACTGGAAACTCTGGAGCTCTGAACTGGCCCAGAATAAATAGATCTATCAAACCCGGGTCCAGGAAACAGTGGAGGCACACTAGTGGTTGAACAAGCTGAGTGCCTAGAGAACAGCTGCCTCGGGCCACTTATAAACTCACTGTCAATCCTTGAGGACCTGACCCTCTTCCTTTGACCCCTATTACTGTGGTCCACACCCTGTTGCTGATCTTGAGTTGCTACTAACCGGGTCAGCAAAAGGATAGCCTGTCTCATCTCCTTGTCTGTGGCACCTGGTGGAGGAACTGGGGGTGCTGGAGCCGGAGTTGAGGCCCCTTCGTGCTTCTCTGAAATGGGTGAAGTATGAGAGGTCCGAGATTAAGCCTTATTATGGGACTCACCCTTCTCCATGTCTACTGGTGGTTCTTGCTCAATCCTCCCTTCAGCCACTATCTTGCCCTTCTGGGCAGCTGTTGCTTTCCTCTTCGTAGGCGTCACTGAAATCATAACACATGGTTAAGAAAAGGGAATCTTGATAACATAGTTCTTCCGCACGATCTAAGATGAGATAGGAAGGTCAATCATTCCTAATTGCCCCGTAGCCTCCTGTTTATAAGTATGGCGCGCTTCACACCTATAAACAAGACTCTGCTGGACACGGCTTGCAGACAACCCTGCGACAAACCTGCTCTGATACCACTTTGTCACACCCCGACCTTGGTGAGGCGTGACTGACACCTAGAATCTTACGAAAACTGAGCGAACCAACTTATTACTCGCATTCTCCATGTCTCAAATGGAAAAATAGGGCCAAGAAGGCCAACTATGAATATGGTATCATGCATACGTATAAGTACCACAAGCTTACGACGTCAACATCTCCACTTAACAAAACATAACTAAGTGGTATACAGGAATCTGTCTGCAAAGTCTCTATAAACATGACTGAAGTACAAAAATCGGGACAGGGCCCCTGACATACCCTTGATACAAAATGTATATACAAACGCAGACTCAGCAATGCTCCAGAAAGAAGTGGAGCCTGCCAAGCAAAAACTAGTACCTGAAGGCAGCCTACTGTGGAGGGTCCTCGTCTCATCTATCTATAGATGCGGCATGAACGCAACGTCCACAAGAAGGGATGTCAGTACGAACATTGTCCTGAGTATGTAAGGCAAGAATAGCAACATAATAATAAGTACAAAACATAACATGAGATAAAGAGTTAACCTGTACATCGGATTGCCTCATAAGGAGAATATCATGCATGCTTAGCTTTTTTTTAAAAAAACTTCTCTCATATACATATATAAAATAATAGTGCTGCGGAACATGCAGCCCAATCGATAAATAGATTATATTGCGGCGGAACGAACGACCCAATCCATAAATATATTATATTGTCGCGGAACGAAAGGCCCGATCCATATATCATATAATAGTGTCGAGGAACGAACGGCCCGGTCCATACCCATATATTATATTGCCGCAAAACGAATGACCCGATCCATACCCATATATTATATTGCCGCAGAACGAACGACCCGATCCATATATCATATAATAGTGCTGAGGAACGAACGGCCGGATCCATACCCATATATCCCGCGTCCGGGATGATGTCATAATATTCTAGCTGATCAGGTGGCTATGCGTATATAACGCCTCGCCCTTTTTCCCATATCCCATATATACATATAGATATATATAAACATATATAATATAAGTAGCATCCATGAGATCCCAAATAAAGGTTGTCACTTTATCGGAGTGACGTAAGGTCGGTAACCTCCGATTATGTTATGGAACAATCATCATCGCTATGTCTCACCTTGAAGGAACAATGGTTATAACATGAGATCAACAACAATGAAGGACGTCAAGGAATTCATGAAATAAGCTCAAGACTCTCGTATTAGTACAAATCCATAAGCTTTGGAATTTAACAGCATTAAAATCATAAACTTTAAAACCTCTAGGAATAGGATCATCATCATCATCATCATCATCATTATCATCAGGAAAACATAATCATCTTTAACGTCATAGGAAACTTTAAGAATCATGAATCTCTAGCTTGTGGGGATAAGGACGTCATGGAAAAAAAAAAAAATATATATATATATATATATATATATATATATATATATATATATATATATATATATATATATATATATATGAGTTCGTAAGAAAAGAGCCATCATTGTCATCATGGTCATCATAGAAAACATCTTGTTTTTATTATCATAAGAACCTTGAAAACCGGGAACTTCTAGCTTTTCGGGAAGAGGATGTTATGGAAGACATATATGGAGCCATAGTATAGGAATCATGCCTTTAGAAAGAAAGGGACTAGCCATAACATATATTTCAATCTCCTTAGCCACTCGACGTTTATCCTTCCAAGCTTGCAAATCTACTTATAACCCATTTATGCCATTGTTAGGCTCAATATCATATGCCCCTCTTAAATCCTCCATTTAATTCTATTTAGAATCTGCGGAAATTCGGGCGGCATCTCCTCTGTTTATATGTCTAGCCCGAAATCACAATCCAATAACCAACAACAACAACAACAATACCAACATGACAACTGCATTATCGACACCAATAGGCTCCATAAAACATCCCACACGATGTTTTCCAAGTTTCTCAACTAACAAATTTGTTATACGACTATTTAATAACTTTATCTCCCTAAATAAACCTAATTCAATATCAATAAGGGAAGATTCTTACCTTACTTCGCTAGAATGCAATATCTTCACTTCTCACCTTGAATTCAGGCTAAGACTCGCCGCAATACGATTTTATTATGGCAACTATACGTTGTACGGACCAAAATCCGGGAATTATACTTGCTTTGCGTGAAAATTTGATGATTGGAAATTAGGGGAAATTTCCAGAAGTCTGGAGAGGTTTAGGTTGTTTGGATAAGGAAATGAGGGGGTAATCCCCCTTTTATAAGGTTCCAGCGTCTGCCTGGACCGACTTAAAAAGTTGTCGGCGCGTTCGCGCTGGTTGTCTGTCACCTCATCTGCGCGTTCGCGTAGAGCATTTTCCTGGTCTGCCTGCCCAGCTTGTAACGTCCATATCTTCTTGCTCCAATACCATATCGATGAGGGATTTGTTGCGTTAGAAACTAGACTTCATGACCTCCACTTTAGGCTCTTATTTTGCCTCAAAACTCCTCATATACTAAAAGATATTCCTTCCTCAAGTAGGGCCAAAATTACCCCTCATGTTCTCTCCAAAATCCAACAAACTTAATTTCCTTGATTCACTTGCCCTCCAAATCCTTCCGCCGCTTATTATATGAACTTAAACCCTCACAACATAGCTAAGTGCATCAAATCTCATGTATCCTTGGAGGTAACTCCAATGTCCATACTTGAAACAACCAACAGTCATAAATCTCAACGTACAGAACCACGGGGTGTAACATTTTTTTAGTTAAGTTATGTCACGTCCCAAAACCCACCCTAGACGTGACTGGCATCCGACGTCATGAACAACATCGGAAGAACCTAAAGGATACAATGATAACACTTGAATCCGCCAGGTTCAATATTCACCTCCAACAGTTTATAAAATAAATCCGAACGAAATCATGATAGATGGATTAAATCAGCGGAAGTCTTTAATGTCATAAAACTTAATTGAAACGTATCACCTGCCCAAGAGTTAAACAAATCAACAACTACCCATACGAATGTATACTATGGAGCTTCTAAGATAAAGAATAATTATTTGACACATCGGGACGCAGCCCGCTAAAACTAGAATAGTAAATAAACATAATAAGGGTGTCACACGAATGAATGTATGGGCTCACCAAGTCAGCAGTAACAACAAGTCCTTCCTGAGCACCTGAAGTATCAAGAACCTGCTCTTCTCCGTTACCTAACATACCATAAAAAACAACATTGGTATGCCTGAGTACATCGTACTCAATTAGTGCCTCGGGGACAACAAGTAATACGAAAATAGAGTACAATAATACGTAATGAAATCAATTTTGAAAACCATATGAAATCAATGTAAAAACAGTTATTCAACTTATGTATGTCGGTAAGCATTATCAAAACTGATTAAGATGCCTTTTGTCAGGTTACAACTTTCAAATATGCCTTTCAAATCGATCATGATATTCAACAATAGTTCCATGAATGAATAAGAACATCAAACATGCCAATACAGGCCCAAGAATCAATCCCATCGAAGGGATGACAGTAGAGGTTCCTTAAACACAGTGCACCACACCAAAATATGTAATTCTCGGTGGATATCTTTCCTCCCGAATAGCTAGCCATAAATCGCACTCCGATTAGCGAACCCGATAGTGGCCAATCTTCCTCGCGAATGGCTAGGCAATTACAACACTAGGATCTATAGTGACTACCCTTCCTGCCGAGTAGCTAGGCCAAACACAGCAACATAGTTCATAGCATAGAAGCCGAATAAAATTCACCTCAAGGTAGTCACATCAACAATTAGCATTAAGGTTCATTATGCCATTACGAACATACATAATTTCATAGATAATCTTGAAAACGTTTCCACTTCATTAAACGAGATTCCATTGTCATAGTTCATTTTAAAACAACGGTACCAACAATTAACCATCATTACTGATCATCTCTTATAGAAGAAAATGATTATGATTTCATATACGTATATAGAGGATAATACAATCAAGGTTTAATGTGGGTTTGTCCCCTCACGCACATCAACCACAATCAAAGCATGAAATACAGTTCAATAGCCTGAAAGGTTCACCTTTTTATTCAATAAAGAACTTTTAAAAGGAGATATACATTCAAAAAAGGTTTCCAAAAAGAGACATACCTTAATTACGTTATACGTGGTTCAACAAGTTACTTTCCTAGAGGATAATCACCCAAACCCTAGCTTGAATTGCCTTAAAATAGATTATCTTGTTTCTCCCTTGAGTTAGGAGGTTTAGAGAAGTAATCTTCGTGCTTAGGGTTTTTGAACAGATGAAAAAGTGACAAAATTAACTGGACCCACGCTTTTATAGTTTCTGATGGACGCGGGAGAAGTACGCCCAAGAAGGACGGGACGTACTTCTAAGTACGGGCCGTTCTTCCCAAAAATTTCCAGTGAGCAATTTATAAGACACGGGGAAAGGACGAGCAGAAAGGATGTCCCATCCTTTGATGTACGGGTCGTACTTCCCCTAAAATTTCCAGATAGTTCAGATTTGCAAAGGCCAAAGAATGCCCACAGAGTACGGGCCGTACTTTGAAGTACAGGCCGTACTATTGACATAAAATCTCTCTGTTTCCGTTGAAATGGGATTCTTAACCCCAACACTCCCCGTTTTGGTTTCTAAGTCCCGAATTATGAACATAACCTACTTATAAGGTTCAAAACGACTTGTATAACGCTTTCATATTCCATACAGATTTATGGGATGTTACATTATCCCCCTTAAGATCATTCGTCCTCGAATGAGCATCATAGCCTATAAAGTATTCGCTAAACCACAAGTTGTTTCAAACAAACACAAACGATTCATCTAAGAATAATTAAAACGCTAGTCCATACCTGACATAAGGAACAAGTGAGGATATTTCTTCTTCATTCCCTCCTCTGCTTACCAGGTAGCTCCCTCAGTTTTATGGTTTCGCCATAACACTTTAACCAACGCTACATCCTTTGTTCTCAATCTTCTAACTTGACGATCTAGAATTTGAACTAGTTTTTCTTCGTAGGATAATCCTTCATTAATTTCAATATCTTCAGGGTTCAACACATGGGAAGGGTTAGGTTTGTACAACCTCAACATCAAAATATGAAACACCGGATGCACCATGGCCATATCGGATGGCAACTTCAATTCATAAGCCACCGTCCTAATTTTCCTGAAAATCTCATAATGGCCAATGAAACAAGGACTAAGCTTCCCCTTTTTACTAAACCACATTACTCCCTTCATCGGTGACACTTTCAAGAACACCTTGTCACCAACAGAAAACTCTAGCTCACGTTGCCTCATATCCGCATAAGACTTCTATCTACTCTGAGCTATCTTGAGTCGCTGTACAATAAGATTAACCTTGGCGATTGCTTCATCAACTGAGTCAGGACCCAACAATTCTATTTCAGTTGGTTCAAACCAACCAATTGGAGGCCGATAACGCCTCCCATAAAGAGCCTCACAAGGAGCCATTTGAATACTTGCTTGGTAGCTGTTGTTGTATGCGAATTCCCCAAGAGATAAATGTTCATCCCAATTTCCTCCAAAATCTATAGCACAGGCTCGCAGCATATCTTCCAAAGTTTGAATAGTCCTCTCTTCCTGCCCGTCAGTTTGAGAATGAAAGGTAGTGCTCAATTTCACCATAGTCCCCAAACCTTCCTGAAAGGACTTCCAAAAATGAGCAGTGAATGGCATACCTCTATCAGATATGATGGAAATTGGAATCCCATGCACTCTAACTATCTCCTTTAGATATTGTCACAACCCAACTAGGGGCCATGACGGGTACCCGAAGTTAACTACCCAGCACCACTCATTTTACTACTCATCATACTTATCCTGCATTCATTTTATTAATCTCTTACTCCATATCATAGGAGAAACCATCTTTACATTTAAGCATATCTACATTTATATACATGAGCCCTTCGGCTAATAAAATGATATACAAGAAGACGTTGTGACCATCATGCCATTAACTACCCACACACACGCATCTACGAGCCTCTACTAAAGTACTAGACATAAGGACGGGACAGGGCCCCGTCATGCCCAAATATGTACACAAAATAATATATATCCAAAATAGCACCTCCGAAAAGAATGGAGTGCTCCTGTAAGTCCGCTAATCAGCTCCTATGAATCTGGGGCATCTTCTTATCTACTTGTGGGCATGACACAGCGTCCTAAAAGAAAAGTACGTCAGTACTAATGTTGTACTGAGTATGTAAAGCATGAACAATAATAATATATCGATGAAACAAAGAAACACCAAGTGAGGAACAACCTGTAACTGACTGTCACTTAAGATTTAAATTATGCATGCTAATTTACTTCACAAACATCATCATATCATGTATGCATATATATAAGCTGCCCGACCATATAGGTACGGTGTGATCATCATTAGCCCGCGTCCAGGCCTCCCGCGTCCGGGGTAAACATCTCATGCTTCCCACTAGTGGTTTTTGCCCATGCCATCTAGACATGGTGTATACGCTGGCCGCCTTAGCAGTGTCTGCCCGGCCATGTAGGCACGGTGTAATCTCATTTTCATATACTTATTATGAATCATGCATCAAGACTTGAAGACAAACTATAACTCTATCGGGGTGACGTAAGGTCGTGAACCCTCGATTCCATTATGGAGCATTTATAAGCATTCTGCCTAACCTTGAAGGAACTAGCATTATAAGGTGAGTGTACACAATGAACAACATCAAAGGATCGTAATTAGGATCATTAGCTTCATAGAAATGCCATATCATGAACTTTAGAATCTTTAGACTTAGGCTCATCATTATTGTTATATCCCGTAATTTCGTATGTTATAAGGCAATACTTTGATTTTAGTTAATATGCCTATGTTGGTTATGAAACTATTGGTGCAAAAACATCGGGGAAGGCCGAGGGTGAGAGTTGGAATTTCGGAAATTAGTTTCGGGAATTACAAAACGAGATTTTTACGAATTTGGCTAAAACAAATTGAAAAATTGAAGCCCAAGTGCTAGGGGTGGCCGGCCAAGGGGCCAAGGCCCAAGCCCCACTTATTGGTCATGTGAGCTCCATGTGAGCATTTAATAATAAGTATATATTCATGCCTATCCATTGAAAAGTCAAGAAAATCAACAAAAAAAAAAATTAAATTAAGAACACCTCTAGAGAGGGTTTCGGCCATAGCAAAAGAAAAGAGGAACAATTCTCTAGCCTCCAAGTTTGATCCAAACATCTTATTCTTTTTGTATTTGTAGTAAGTTCAAGACGCTCTCCGACGTGATACAATTTGTTTGGCGAAAGAATCACGTTTGCGGCAAGTCAGAATTTCAAGAAAAGGTAAGACTTTTTGCTACTTTTGTGTTATGGAATTTGTATGAATATTATAAGGATTGAGAATAAACGAGAATTCGTAGTTTTGGTGTGTGTGTGAAACCGTGGGTGTGTGTGTGTGAGATGAAGTGGCCGTGAGCCATGTTATGGTGAAGGAGGCGAATTTGATTTTTGTTTAGTTTGTTAGTTGCGTCGTTGTGGCATTTATGACGTAAATGAATGTTTAGCGAGTTGAATTGGCATTGAAATGGTTGCGGGTTTTTATGGGAAAATATATGCTTTATGTGTATTCTTATATAATTGTGGAAGTAAGACTTTAAATGTGGATTATGGTTGTTGTTAATAAATTTGGAAGGAAGACAATGTGATTTGGGAAGTTTTGTGCATTCGTAGAAGTTTTGAATAGAATATGGAAAGTAGCGGATTGCTTAAATTCATGTATATCCCTTGGAATATTATTGGAATGTGTTTGAATAACTTTGAATGAGTAAATGAATATGATAATGTGGATGTTAGTTCGATGTTGTGAAGTTTGGATGAAAGTTGTTGATTTATGTAGAAAGAAGGAATATTGACGTTAGAGTGATTTTGTATGACTTGTGATGTTTGTGATATTGTGGGTTGTTGTGGTTGATGTTTGTTGAGCCGAGCTAAGTCTCGGGGGTGTTATATATATAGGGGAAATGTTGCCGAAATTTCGGTAGATAAAAATGAGGTTGAGTGAATTCTTAAGCCTTGAAATCCCTAATTGGTAACTTTGACCATTTGCAGATTCTGAGCGAAACGGGACTTGAGTTTTGGGCGAGCGTAAGACACATATAAGGTATGTAAGGCTAACCATTCCTTCTTTTGGCATGTCTTAGGTATACTAGGTCGATATTGGAGCCCCGAGGGCAATTCTGTTCCTAGAAATCCGAATTGGAAATTTAGTACCACTCATTCAATTGAATTGAATCATAAAACTCCTATTATGTTGAAAAGTGATCTAATGTCTGAAACTTTCGTAAATGAGACCAAGTTGCCCCGAACTTCCATGTATGATTCCATAGACCCCAAATGTCCGTGATTCATGCCGCTACCTCGATTTGACCCGAGGTGGGCCCGCTAACCCCGAGACTTCTTTGTTTGCTCTATTATGCCCATTCTTGTATAATGTCGGCAAGACACTTTTGTTTATGAATTTGGCTATCATAAAATAATGTTTTGACTGCCACGATATTCGAAATTATATTTTGAACCATAAATACTATGTTGGAAATACTTTTGTGAAACGAACCCCGTATTGACTAATTGTTCGATTACTTTGACTAATGAGTTGACTTATGATTTTGTCAAGTTTCAAAGAATATTTTTATATACAAATTGCATTGTTTGCTCATGACTCTGCTCGTGCCCTTATTATGATTTCGTTCACCGGTTCCCGGGCCGGCTAGATTCGTGCGCGCTATGATAAATTCGGCCGTATGCTGTGTTACGGTTCTTGAGACCTCGCCATAGGGCCGGGTTCCGTTTGGAGTTATGCTGTGATATGGCTGGTGATATGTTATGCTGATATGTGTGCTCGGGGATGTACGGAGATTTGAACCTTCTGGTGTTATGCTGTGTGTGGCACCAGCGTCGGAGTGGTGACCACGTTCCTAAGCTTTGCATGATTTTATTTGCATTATATATATATGTTTTGATACAAATTTTGATATATCATTTAGTACTGCCCTTTGTATCTGTTTGCTTTCAGTTGTGGCCCATATTTCTGTACTCTATGCTTTACATACTCAGTACATCTTTCGCACTGACCCCCTTTCTTCGGGGGCTGCGTTTCATGCCCGCAGGTACAGACACAGGAGATCCACCACTGTAGGCTCCACTTTCTGCTATTTCGGAGTACTCCCTTTGATCCGGAGTCCACTTTTGGTACATACATCTTTTGCTATGTATATATATTTCTGTATATCTCACTATTTGGGTACGGCGGGGGCCCTGTCCCGTCATATGATTCTGTCGGTCTGTTTAGAGGTCTGTGGATATGTTTGTGGGTTAGGGTCTTTTCTTATGGATATGTGTATATGTTGTTTGGGGCGATCCCATACGCCGAGCAGCCGGTCCGCATATGTTTATACATTGCTTTGTTAGCCCTGTGTGGCCTTTGTTGGTGTTTGCTGTGTACAGGGTTATTCCGGATAGTCTGAAAAACAAAGGAGACTCTGCCGAAATTTTTCTGGAAATTATCTAAATTTGTAAATATAGCCTTGTCGGCTTCTGCTATTTACTTGAATGTATTTGATAGATGGGTTTGGGTGCCCAGATCGGGCACTAGTCACGGCCTACGGGGTTGGGTTGTGACAAAAGTGGTATCAGAGCGGTTTGTCCTCGGAATGTCTACAGGTCGTGTCTCGTAGAGTCTTTTTATCGGTGTGTTGTGCACCACATCTATAAACAGGAGGCTACAGGGCATTTAGGGTGTTACTTTTCTTTGGAATCTTAGATCGTGCGTTAGAGCTGTGCTATTAGGATGATTTTGATCTGATTCGTTATTGTGTTTGCAGTGATGCCTCCGAAGAAGGCAACGGCGGCCCAGAAGGGCAAGGCAGGGATAGCAGGGACTAGTCAGGCACAGCGAGTTACCCGGGCTCGTGTTTATGATTTGCCCGAGGTTGTGCCCCATTCAGAGGGATCCGCTACACCACCGGCGGAGCCTGGAGCAGGTCCATCAGCAGCTCCAGGGGCCCGAGTACCCGCACCCGAGCCTCCAGCTCCTCACCCAGGGGCGGAGGACAGGACACTGAGAGAGGCTGTGCAGTTATTGACCACTCTGGTAGCAGGACAGGCCCGCAGACGCGGGCGGAGAGATGATGATGAGGACGACAGGCGTGACAACCTGAGAGTTCGAGAGTTCCTATCGTGTGGTCCTCTAGAGTGTTTCGGGTCTAAGCCCGATGAGGACCCTCATGACTTTATTCGGGTGATGCGGCGCTCGCTAGACTTGGTCAGGGCTTCAGAGACTGAGTCTGTTGAGTTGGCTTCGCATAGACTACGGGATGTTGCTGCTCACTGGTATGAGTCCTGGGAGCTATCCAGGGGTGAGGGTGCTACCCCAGCTACTTGGGACGAGTTCGTGACTGCTTTCACTCACCACTTTTTGCCCCCAGAGTTACGACGGGCGCGGGTTGACCGATGTTTGCATCTGCAGCAGAGGGGTCGGAGCGTCCGTGAGTATAATATGGAGTTTTATTCTTTGGCCCGGTATGCACCTGCCATAGTAGCAGATATGGCCGATCGGATGCACAGATACGTAATAGGGTTAGACCGCTATTTGATTGATGGCTGTATGGCGGTGGCATTGCAGGCAGACATGGATATTGCCCGACTACAGGCTTATGCCCTGGGTATGGAGGACCGACATAGAGCTGATTATTCTAGCAGTGATCGGGACAGGAGGCCGCCCAAGAGGGCCAGATCCGCAGGTTATTCTGGAGATTCTCGAGGCGGACAGGCTCAGCAGCAGCAGTCAGGCAGACATCCTCCTCCGTCAGGCCGGGGTACACAGCTAGCCGGTAGGAGATTTGACAGTGCAAAACAGTCTGGGGCCGGTCAGAGCTCCAGAGCATCAGGGTCACAGATAGCTAGAGGTACCAGCCAGCCCAGACCACCCAGGCCCCGTTGTTCCCATTGCGGGAAATCGCACCCGAGAGAGTGTTATCGACTTACTGGAGCCTGTTTTTCATGCGGTGGTCAGGGCCATCTTATGCGAGATTGTCCGTTGGTGAGCGGTTCTGGTAGTGTGGCTCAACCGACGGGGTCAGCCGCTGGTTCATCATCTGCTCCATCAGTTGCACGCCATGCGGGGCGAGGTATGCTGGCACCGGCGGGACGCGGTCGAGGCCGTGGCAGTGCTTCAGGTTCTAGCGGTCCCTCGAACCGCATATACGCATTAGCCAGCCGCCAGGATCAGGAGGCCTCGCCGAATGTCATCACAAGTACATTATTGGTTTTCTCCAGATCTGTATATGCACTGATTGATCCTGGTTCTACTTTATCATATATTTCCCCGCTCGTTGCTAGTAAAATTGGGATAGTGTCTGAGCCTATAGAGCCATTTGAAGTGGCTACACCGGTTGGGGATTGTTCTGTGACTATATGTGATCGCTGCACTAACGCTGATTTGATAGAATTAGATATGCTGGAATTCGATGTCATTATGGGTATGGACTGGTTAGCTTCCTGTTATGCTAATGTTGACTGCCAGAAAAAGGTAGTCCGTTTTCAGTTTCCAGGGGAACCAGTTATAGAGTGGTTCGGGTCTACAGCATCACCGAGGGTTAATTTTATTTCGTACCTCAAGGCTAAGAAGATGATTCATAAAGGCTATATCTATCACTTGGTTCGTGTGCACGACACTACAGCTGAGACACCTACCCTTCAGTCTGTTCCGGTCGTTAATGAATTCCCAGACGTATTTCCTGATGAGCTTCCGGGTCTTCCGCCCGAGCGGGAGATAGATTTCACTATAGACTTGTTGTCGGATACGCAGCCTATATCTATTCCTCCGTACAGAATGGCACCGGCTGAATTGAAGGAATTGAAAGAGCAGCTGAAAGATTTGTTGGATAAGGGTTTTATCAGACGCAGCACATCACCCTGGGGAGCGCCGGTATTATTTGTAAGAAAGAAAGACGGGTCACTGCGCATGTGTATCGATTATCGGCGATTAAATAAGGTGACTATAAAGAATAAATATCCCCTCCCCCGGATTGATGATTTGTTTGATCAGTTGCAGGGTGCTAAATATTTTTCAAAGGTGGATTTGCGCTCAGGTTATCATCAGGTGCGAGTGCGAGAGTCTGATATCCCAAAGACTGCTTTCAGGACCCGGTACGGGCATTATGAATTCAGAGTTATGTCTTTCGGGTTGACTAATGCTCCAACAGTATTTATGGATCTGATGAATCGGGTATTTCGGCCTTTCCTGGACATGTTCGTGATTGTGTTTATCGATGATATTTTGATTTATTCACAATCAGCAGAGGAGCATTCAGATCATTTGAGGACGGTACTTGGCACTCTCCGTCAACAGAAATTATATGCTAAATTTTCCAAATGTGAATTCTGGTTAACATCTGTGGCATTCTTGGGGCATGTTGTCGGAGCAGACGGTATTCGGGTCGATACGCAGAAAATTGAAGCTGTACAGAATTGGCCCAGGCCTACTACACCGACAGAGGTGCGCAGTTTTCTGGGGTTAGCCGGATATTATCGCAGGTTCGTGGAAAATTTTTCTTCTATTGCAGCACGACTGACGAAGCTTACTCAGAAAGCAGCGAAAATTCAGTGGACCGATGCCTGCGAGCGCAGTTTCCAGCTGTTGAAAGAAAAATTAATTACAGCACCAGTGTTAGCTCTTCCAGAAGTTTCAGACGGGTATGTTGTCCTCTGTGATGCCTCTGGTATTGGGATAGGTTGCGTGTTGATGCAGCACGGTCGAGTCATAGCCTATGCTTCCCGGTAGCTCAGACCGCACGAGAAGAATTATCCCACTCATGATCTTGAGTTAGCCACGGTGATTCATGCTTTGAAGATTTGGCGGCATTATTTATATGGGGTCCATGTTGATATTTATACGGATCATAATAGTCTCCAGTATATTGTTATGTTCCGTGTTTTCGTATAATTGGAATTCGAGAAATAAGTAAGACTTGTGTGTTATGAAGAAACATTTTGATTCAAGTTGATATGACTATGTTGGTTATGAAATCATCAATGTTAAGACATTGGGGAAGGCCTAGGGTAAACTTGGAATTTCGGAAATTAGTTTCGAGAATTACAAAACGGGACTTTTAATGTATTGGGCCAAGAAAAATTAGAACAAGATTTAGGCCCAAGAGTAATGGGGTGGCCGGCCACTTGGCTTGGCCCAAACCCATTTTTTTTAATGTCATGTGCTATGCACATGACTCTTATATAGATATATATCATGCTTGGTCTTTAGAATCTTCAAGAAACCAAACAAACACAAAAAAAAAAATTGAAGAACACCCTTTCAAAGGGCTCTCGGCCGAACAAGAAATAGAGAGAAAGAAAAATTTTGCTAGCCTTGTTTTAATCATAAAAATCATGTCCTTGTTGTAGTTATAGCAAGCGCAAGACGCTCTTCAACGTGATACAAGTTATTTGGTGGAAGAATCACGTTTGCGACAAGTCGTATTTTCAAGAAAAGGTAAGAATTTTGTTACTCTAATGTTATGGAATTGGTATGAATGTGTTAAGGATTGAGAAGAGACGAGAATTCCGTCGTTTTGATGTGTGTGCAAAACCGTGGGTGTATGTATATTTGATGTCATGGCCGTGTGCCCTCGGAAGAAGAAAGAAATGTGAATTGATCTTGTTTGGTTTGTTTATTGTGTCGTTGTGACATTTATGACGTAAATGATTGTTTAACGAATTGAATTGGTGTTGGAAAATGATTTCGGAACATTATCGGAAAGTATATACCTTTGGTATATTTGTGTTTATCATTGTACATCTATGATACTAAAAGACTTTAAATGTGACTTATAGTTGATGTTAGTGAATTCGGAATGAAACGATGCAAGTTAGAATGTTCGTCGTGGCTTTTGATGTTTTGGATAGAATATGGAAAGTAATGAACTTCGGGAAATTTTGTATATGGTTTGGAACATAATTGGGATGTGATTGAATAATCTTAAATGAGTGAATGAATACAATAATGTGGATATAAGTTTGGAATTGTGAAATTTGAATGAAAGTTGCCAATTTGTGTAGTAAGATAGAACTTTGAAGCTAGAATGATTTGATTATGGTTTGTGTTGTTTGATGACGTTTGGGTTGTTTTTGTTGATGTATTTTGAGCCGAGCTAAGTCTCGGGGGTGTTAGATATATAGGGGAAATGCTGCCGAAATTTAGGTAGACAAAAATCAAGTTAATGGAAATCTTAAGCCTAAGAATCTCTAATTGGTACCTTTGACCATTTGCAGATTCTGGACGAAACGGGATTTGATTTTAAGGAAAGCATAAGACGTCCATAAGGTATGTAAAGCTTCCCACTTCTTCGTTTGGCATGTCTTAGTATGTTAGGTGAATATTGGAACCCCCGGAGCATTTCTGCTCCTCGAAACCCGATTTACAAAACGACTACTATTCATTCAATTCAATTGAAGCCTAAAGGCTCTATTTTGGCTAGAATGCAACCAAATGTTCGAAACCTATCGAAATGTGATCGGGTCACTTTGAAATCATTATGTATGATCTTTTGGCCTTTAAATGTTCGTAAATTACGTTCGCCACCTCAATTTGACTCGAGGTGGGCCCGCTAACCCCGAGACGCCCTATTTGTCCTATCGGGCTCTCTTTTTGGATGAACTTCGATATGAGATCTTCGACTTTGAGACTTCCCTCTATGAATTATGTTTTGACTATTACGATATGTTAAGTTTTGTTTTGAGCCATACGTACCACTTTGGAAACATTTTGTGAAATAAACCTTCGTATCAGCTAAGTATTCGATTATTTTGGGTTATGAAATGACTTATGAAATCATTATGTTTTGAAAGGCTATTTTGAAATATGATTTGCATTTGTTTGCTCACGACTCCGCTCGTGCCTTATTTTGACTTCGTTCACCGGTTCCCGGGCCGGTTATGATTCGTGCGCTCTATGATAATTCGGCCGTATGCTGTGTTACGGTTCCCGAGACCTCGGCATAAGGCCGGGTTCCGTTTGGAGTTATGTTGTGTTATGGCTAGTGATGCGATACGCTCACTTATGTTGGTGTTCGGGGATGTACAGAGATTCGAAACCTTCTGGTGTTATGCTGTGTGTGGCGCCAGCGTCGGAGTGGCGACCACGTTCTTGAGCGTTTGCATGATTTCGTTTGCATTATGTATATGTATATGATTTGATACGGATTTTGACATACTGATTGGGACTTCCCTTTGATATCCGGTTTGCTTTCAGTTTTGACTCATATTTCAGTACTCCGTGCTTTACATACTCAGTACATATTTCGTACTGACCCCCTTTCTACGGGGGTTGCGTTTCATGCCCGTAGGTACAAATATTGGTGATCCTCCACTGTAGGCTTCACTCTCTGCTATTTCGGAGTACTCCTTCTTGACTCGGAGTCCACTTTTGGTACAAACTTCTTTTGCTATGTATATATTCTGTACATTTGACTACTTGTGTACGGCGGGGCCCTGTCTCGCCATATGTCTTTGTTTTGAATTCGTAGAGGCCTGTAGTCATATATGTGGGGCGAGGGTCCTATGTATGTTTGTTTGATTTTGTTTTCTGGTCTTACAGCGGTCAGTTTGTGATGATGGCCCTAAATGGCCCTTATGCTTATATTTGCAGTTATGACCGGCGATGTCTATTCCGCCGCTCCGTTTGGATTCGATATGACATTTTGATTTGCGCGATCGCTCAAGACATATTTTGATATAATCTATGTTTGATATGACTTTTATGAAATTTTGAAATAAGTTTGGATTCGGTAAATGAATGTGCGATTTGGTCTGGGTACTCAGGTAGGGTGCCAGTCGCGGCCCACGGGGCTGGGTCGTGACAAAAGTGGTATCAGAGCAGTTTGTCCTCGGAATGTCTACAGGTCGTGTCTCGTAGAGTCTTGTCTATCGATGTGTTGTGCACCACATCTATACACAGGGAACTACAGGGCATTTAGGATGTTACTTTCTTTGGAATCTTAGATCGTGCGATAGAGTTGTGCTATTAGGATGATTCTGATCTGACTTGTTCTTGTGTTTGCAGTGATGCCTCCGAAAAAGGCAACAGCGGCCCAGAAGGGTAAAGCGAGGATGGGAGAGACTAGTCAGGCACAGCGATCTACCCGGGCTCGTGTTTATGATTTGCCTGAGGTTGTGCCTCATTCTGAGGGGTCTGCTACACCCCCACTAGTACAGCCTGGAGCAGGACCTTCAGCAGCTCCAGAGGTCCGTGTACCCGCTCCCGAGACCCCAGCTCCTCAGCCAGGGGCGGAGGATAGGACCCTGAGGGAGGCTGTACAGTTGTTGACTACACTGGTGGCAGGACAGGCTCGCAGACGCGGGCGGAGGGACGATGATAATGACAGGCGGGACAGCCTGAGAGTTCGGGAGTTTTTATTATGTGGCCCTCCAGAGTTTTTCGGGTCTAAGCCCGACGAGGACCCCCATGACTTTATTTGGGGGATGCGGCGCTCACTGGACTTGGTCAGGGCTACAGAGATCGAGTCAGTCGAGCTGGCTTCGCACAGGCTTCGAGATGTTGCCACTCACTGGTATGAGACTTGGGAGTTATCTAGGGGTGAGGGTGCTCCTCCAGCTACGTGGGATCAGTTTGTGACAGCATTCACCCGCCACTTTCTGCCCCCAGAGTTACGGCGGGCGCGGGCTGACCGATCTTTACATCTGCAGCAGAGGGGTCGGAGTGTTCGCGAGTATAATCTTGAGTTTGATTCTCTGGCCCGATATGCACCGGCCGTGGTAGCAGATATGTCCGATCGGATGCACAGATATGTTATGGGATTGGATCGGTATTTGATTGACGGCTGTATGGCGGTGTCATTACAGACCGATATGGACATTTCCCGACTTCAGGCCTATGCGATGGGTATGGAGGACCGTCACAGGTCTGATCATTCTGGTAGAGATCGGGACAGGAGGCCACCCAAGAGGGCTAGGTCCGCAGGTTATTACGGGGATTCTCGAGGCGGACAGCCTCAGCAGCAGCAGTCAGGCAGACAGCTACCTCCGTCCGGCCGGAGTACTCAGTCAGGCAGCCGGAGATTTGATAGTGCGGGACCGTCTGGGGCCGGTCAGAGCTCCAGAGCGGCAGGTTCACAGGTATCCAGAGGCCCCAGCCAGGCCAGACCACCCAGGCCCCGTTGTTCCCATTGCGGGAAGTCTCATCCTAGGGAGTGCTATCGAGCCACTGGAGCTTGTTTTTCGTGCGGTGGTCAGGGCCATTTTATGAGAGATTGTCCGTTGGCCAGCGGTTCTGGTAGTGTGGCTCAGCTGACAGGGTCAGCCGCCGGTTCATCATCTGCTCCATCTGTTGCACGCCCTGCAGGGCGAGGTGCGCCGACACCGGCGGGACGCGGTCGAGGCCGCGGTGGCGTTTCAGGTTCTAGCGGTCCCTCGAACCGCATATATGCTTTGGCCAGCCGCCAGGATCAGGAGGCTTCGCCAAACGTCGTCACAGGTACATTACTGGTTTTCTCCAGATCTGTATATGCATTGATTGACCCTGGTTCTACATTATCATATATTTCCCCGCTCGTTGCTAGTAAAATTGGGATAGTGTCTGAGCCTATAGAGCCATTTGAGGTAGCTACGCCGGTTGGGGATTTTGTTATAGCGAGACAGATCTATAGGGATTGTTCTGTGACTATTTATGATCGTTGCACTAGGGCTGATCTGATAGAGTTAGACATGCTTGAGTTTGATGTCATTATGGGTATGGACTGGTTGTCTTCCTGTTATGCTAATGTTGACTGCCAGAAAAAGGTAGTCCGTTTTCAGTTTCCAGGGGAACCAGTCATAGAGTGGTTCGGATCCACAGCATCGCCGAGGGGTAAGTTTATTTCATACCTCAAGGCTAAGAAGATGATCTAGAAGGGTTATATCTATCATTTGGTTCGTGTGCACGATACTGCAGCGGAGATACCTACCCTTCAGTCTATTCCGGTCGTCAGTGAGTTTCCAGATGTATTTCCTGACGAGCTTCCTGGCCTTCCGCCTGAGCGGGAGATTGATTTTACTATAGAGTTGTTGCCAGACACGCAACCTATATCTATTCATCCGTACAGGATGGCACCGGCTGAATTGAAAGAGTTGAAGGAGCAGCTGAAAGACTTGTTGGATAAGGGCTTTATCAGACCCAGCATATCACCCTGGGGAACGCCTATATTGTTTGTTAGAAAGAAAGATGGGTCACTGCGGATGTGTATCAACTACCGGCAGCTGAATAAGGTGACTATTAAGAATAAATATCCCCTCCCCGGGATTGATGACTTGTTTGATCAGCTGCAGGGTGCTAAATATTTTTCGAAGGTAGATCTGCGCTCACGTTATCATCAGGTGCGAGTGCGGGAGTCAGATATCCCGAAGACTGCTTTCAGGACCCGGTACGGGCACTATGAGTTCAGAGTTATGTCTTTCGGGCTGACTAATGCTCCAGCGGTATTTATGGATCTGATGAATCGGGTATTTCGGCCTTTTCTGGACATTTTTGTTATTGTGTTTATTGATGATATTCTGATTTACTCGCGATCAGCCGAGGAGCATTCAGATCATTTGAGGACGGTACTTGGCATTCTCCGTCAGCAGAAGTTATATGCTAAATTCTCCAAATGTGAATTTTGGTTGACTTCTGTGGCATTCTTGGGCCATATTGTCGGTGCAGACGGTATTCGGGTCGATACGCAGAAGATTGAGGCTGTACAGTATTGGCCCAGGCCTACTACACCGACAGAGGTGCGCAGCTTTCTGGGATTGGCCGGATATTATCGCAGGTTCGTGGAGGATTTTTCTTCTATTGCAGCACCACTGACGAGGCTTACTCAGAAAGCAGCGAAATTCCAGTGGACAGATGCCTGCGAGCGCAGCTTTCAGATGCTGAAAGAGAGATTGGTTACAGCACCAGTTTTTGCTCTTCCAGAGGGACTCGACGGGTATGTTGTCTATTGTGACGGCTCTGGTACTGGGATAGGTTGTGTATTGATGCAGCACGGTCGAGTCATAGCCTATGCTTCCCGGTAGCTCAGACCGCACGAGAAGAATTATCCCACTCATGACCTTGAGTTGGCCGCAGTAATTCATGCTTTGAAGATTTGGCGGCATTATTTATATGGGGTCCATGTTGATATTTATACGGACCATAAGAGTCTCCAGTATATTTTTAAGCAGAAGGAGCTAAATTTGCGGCAGCGGAGATGGCTTGAGTTACTAAAGGATTACGATGTTGATATTCTGTACCATCCGGGGAAAGCCAATGTGGTAGCTGATGCGCTTAGCCGCAAGTCCGTAGGCAATCTGGCTGGTGTACCATCTGATAAGAGAGATTTGGTTCGTGATATTCATCAGCTGGCCAGCCTCGGAGTTCGTTTGGCAGATTCTGGAGATTCTGGAATTTCTGTTCGTGCAGTTGCTGAATCATCTATTATTCAGGAGGTAAAGCAGCGCTAGTTTGAAGATCCTCTTTTGAGTCAGTATAGAGATGTGGCTCTTAATAAAGCGAAGACTCAGTTTGAGATCTCGCCTGAAGGAGTATTATTATATGACGGCAGATTCTGTGTACCGGACGTTGCGGGCTTACGGCGGCAGATTATGGGCGAGACCCATAATGCACGGTATTCTGTTCATCCTGGTTCCACTAAAATGTATCGCGATCTCAGGTGTTTGTATTGGTGGGACGACATGAAGAAAGATATTGCTGAGTTTGTTAGTCAGTGCCCGAACTGCCAGCAAGTTAAGATTGAGCATCAGAAGCCCGGTGGATTATTACAGGAGATGGAGATTCCAGCCTGGAAATGGGAGATGATTAATATGGATTTCGTTGTTGGGTTACCGCGCACTCCACGCAGGTACGACTCTATCTGGGTTATTGTTGACAGGCTGACGAAATCAGCCCATTTCCTTCCGGTTCGGACTACTTATTCGGCTGAGGACTATGCCAGATTGTATATTAGAGAGATAGTCAGACTTCACGGAGTCCCTATATATATTATTACTGACCGAGGTGCCCAGTTTACAGCTAATTTCTGGAGGTCAATTCAGGAGGGATTAGGGACTCAGGTGAGCCTTAGTACAGCTTTCCACCCTCAGTCCGACTGGCAGGCCGAGCGCACTATTCAGACGCTCGAAGATATGTTGCGGGCCTGCGTTATTGATTTCAGGGGCAGCTGAGATGATCATTTGCCGCTTATTGAGTTTGCCTATAATAACAGTTATCACTCCAGCATTCAGATGGCTCCGTACGAGGCCCTTTATGGCAGGAAATGCAGATCTCCTATTGGCTGGTTTGACGTGGGCGAGACTAAGCTGATTGGGCCAGATGTGATCCAGGAAGCTGTCGATAAGGTAAAGCTTATTCGAGAACGATTATTGGCTGCTCAGAGTCGACAGAAAGCTTATGCAGATAGACGACGTCGACCGTTAGAGTTCCAGATTGGCGACTGGGTGTTCCTGAAGGTGTCGCCCATGAAGGGTGTCATGAGATTCGGTAGAAAGGGTAAGTTGAGCCCCCGGTACATTGGGCCGTATCAGATCGTTCGAAAGATAGGCGAGGTCGCCTATGAGCTAGACTTACCATCCGACTTGGAGGCCGTACACCCGGTGTTTCATGTGTCTATGTTGCGGAAATGTATTGGTGATCCTTCCAGGATATTCCCAGTTGATGACATTCAGGTGACGGAGCAGTTATCTTATGACGAGCAGCCTGTATCTATTCTGGATCGACAGGTGCGGAGACTACGCACTAAAGAAGTGCCCTCCGTCAAAGTCCTGTGGCGCAACAATAATCGGGAGGAGATGGCTTGGGAGGCGGAGGACGAGATGAAGAAGAAATACCCCCATTTGTTCCCGACGTCCACAGGTAATCTAAACCTTTCAGTTTGTTATGTTGGTTGATAAAAATAATTTTTGTATGCCACTAATAATAAAGAACTCCCCCGCCTGGGTCATAAGACTTTATAAGGTTAATTTAACATTCGGGGACGAATGTTCTTAAGGGGGGGAGAATGTTATGTTCTGTGTTTTCGTATAATTGGAATTCGAGAAATAAGTAAGACTTGTGTGTTATGAAGAAAAATTTTGATTCAAGTTGATATGACTATGTTGGTTATGAAATCATCAATGTTAAGACATTGGGGAAGGCCGAGGGTAAACTTGGAATTTCGGAAATTAGTTTCGTGAATTACAAAACGGGACTTTTAATGAATTGGGCCAAGAAAAATTAGAACAAAATTTAGGCCCAAGAGTAATGGGGTGGCCGGCCACTTGGCTTGGCCCAAACCCATTTTTTTTAATGTCATGTGCTATGCACATGACTCTTATATAGATATATATATCATGCTTGGTCTTTAGAATCTTCAAGAAACCAAACAAACACAAAAAAAAAATTTGAAGAACACCCTTTCAAAGGGCTCTCGGCCGAACAAGAAATAGAGAGAAAGAAAAATTTTGCTAGCCTTGTTTTAATCCTAAAAATCGTGTCCTTGTTGTAGTTATAGCAAGCGCAAGACGCTCTTCAACGTGATACAAGTTATTTGGTGGAAGAATCACGTTTGCGACAAGTCGGATTTTCAAGAAAAGGTAAGTATTTTGTTACTCTAATGTTATGGAATTGGTATGAATGTGTTAAGGATTGAGAATAGACGAGAATTCCGTCGTTTTGATGTGTGTGCAAAACCGTGGGTGTATGTATATTTGATGTCATGGCCGTGTGCCCTAGGAAGAAGAAAGAAATGTGAATTGATCTTGTTTGGTTTGTTTATTGTGTCGTTGTGACATTTATGACGTAAATGATTGTTTAACGAATTGAATTGGTGTTGGAAAATGATTTCGGAACATTATCGGAAAGTATATACCTTTGGTATATTTGTGTTTATCATTGTACATCTATGATACTAAAAGACATTAAATGTGACTTATAGTTGATGTTAGTGAATTCGGAATGAAACGATGCAAGTTAGAATGTTCGTCGTGGCTTTTGATGTTTTGGATAGAATATGGAAAGTAATGAACTTCGGGAAATTTTGTATATGGTTTGGAACATAATTGGGATGTGATTGAATAATCTTAAATGAGTGAATGAATACAATAATGTGGATATAAGTTTGGAATTGAGAAGTTTGAATGAAAGTTGCCAATTTGTGTAGTAAGATAGAACTTTGAAGCTAGAATGATTTGATTATGGTTTGTGTTGTTTGATGACGTTTGGGTTGTTGTTGTTGATGTATTTTGAGCCGAGCTAAGTCTCGGGGGTGTTAGATATATAGGGGAAATGCTGCCGAAATTTCGGTAGACAAAAATCAAGTTAATGGAAATCTTAAGCCTAAGAATCTCTAATTGGTACCTTTGACCATTTGCAGATTCTGGACGAAACGGGATTTGATTTTAAGGAAAGCATAAGACGTCCATAAGGTATGTAAAGCTTCCCACTTCTTCGTTTGGCATGTCTTAGTATGTTAGGTGAATATTGGAACCCCCGGAGCATTTCTGCTCCTCGAAACCCGATTTACAAAACGACTACTATTCATTCAATTCAATTGAAGCCTAAAGGCTCTATTTTGGCTAGAATGCAACCAAATGTTCGAAACCTATCGAAATGTGATCGGGTCACTTTGAAATCATTATGTATGATCTTTTGGCCTTTAAATGTTCGTAAATTATGTTCGCCACCTCAATTTGACTCGAGGTGGGCCCGCTAACCCCGAGACGCCCTATTTGTCCTATCGGGCTCTCTTTTTGGATGAACTTCGATATGAGATCTTCGACTTTGAGACTTCTCTCTATGAATTATGTTTTGACTATTACGATATGTTATGTTTTGTTTTGAGCCATACGTACCACTTTGGAAACATTTTGTGAAATAAACCTTCGTATCAGCTAAGTATTCGATTATTTTGGGGTATGAAATGACTTATGAAATCATTATGTTTTGAAAGGCTATTTTGAAATATGATTTGCATTTGTTTGCTCACGACTCCGCTCGTGCCTTATTTTGATTTCGTTCACCGGTTCCCGGGCCGGTTATGATTCGGCCATATGCTGTGTTACGGTTCCCGAGACCTCGCCATAGGGCCGGGTTCCGTTTGGAGTTATGCTGTGATATGGCTAGTGATGCGATACGCTCACTTATGTTTGTGTTCGGGGATGTACGGAGATTCGAAACCTTCTGGTGTTATGCTGTGTGTGGCGCCAGCGTCGGAGTGGCGACCACGTTCTTGAGTGTTTGTATGATTTTGTTTGCATTATGTATATGTATATGATTTGATACGGATTTTGACATACTGATTGGTACTTCCCTTTGATATCCGGTTTGCTTTCAGTTTTGACTCATATTTCTGTACTCCGTGCTTTACATACTCAGTACATATTTCGTACTGACCCCCTTTCTACGGGGGCTGCGTTTCATGCCCGCAGGTACAAATATTGGTGATCCTCCACTGTAGGCTTCACTCTCTGCTATTTCGGAGTACTCCTTCTTGATTCGGGGTCCACTTTTGGTACATACCTCTTTTGCTATGTATATATTCTGTACATTTGACTACTTGGGTACGGCGGGGCCCTGTCTCGCCATATGTCTTTGTTTTGAATTCGTAGAGGCCTGTAGTCATATATGTGGGGCGAGGGTCCTATGTATGTTTGTTTGATTTTGTTTTCTGGTCTTACAGCGGTCAGTTTGTGATGATGGCCCTAAATGGCCCTTATGCTTATATTTGCACTTATGACCGGCGATGTCTATTCCGCCGCTCCGTTTGGATTCGATATGACATTTTGATTTGCGCGACCGCTCAAGACATATTTTGATATAATCTATGTTTGATATGACTTTTATGAAATTTTGAAATAAGTTTGGATTCGGTAAATGAATGTGCGATTTGGTCTGGGTACTCAGGTAGGGTGCCAGTCGCGGCCCACGGGTGTCACGACCCAGCCCCGTGGGCCGCGACTGGCACCCTACCTGGGTACCCAGACCGAATCGCACATTCATTTGCAAATCCAAACTTATTTCATAATTTTTCGAAATCATACCGAACATAATTTATATCAAAATATGTCTTAAGCGGTCGTGCCAAATCAAAATATCATATCAAATACAAACGAAGCGGCGGAGTAGACATCGCCGGCCAAAAGTGCAAACATAAGCATAAGGGCCATTTGGGGCCAGCATAACAAACAGACCGCCTTAAGACCAGAAAACGGAATCAGACAAACATACGTAGGACCCTCGCCCCACATATATGACTACAGGCCTCTACGAACTCAAAACAAAGACATATGGCGAGACAGGGCCCCGCCGTACCCAAATAGTCACATATACCGAATATATACAAAGCAAAAGAGTCTGTACCAAAAGTGGACTCAGGATCAAATAGGAGTACTCCGGAATAGCAAGAAGTGAAGCCTACTGCGGAGGATCACCGATATCTGCACCTGCGGGCATAAAACGCAGCCCCCGAAAAAAGGGGGTCAGTACGAAATATGTACTGAGTATGTAAAGCACGGAGTACAGAAATATGGATCAAAACCGATAGCAAATCAAATGTCAAAGTGGAGTACAAATGGGTAGGTCAAAATCTATATCGAAATCATATACGTATACATAATGCAATGAAATCATGCAAACGCTTAGGAACGTGGTCGCCACTCCGACGCTGGCGCCACACACAGCATAACACCAGAAGGTTTCAAATCTCCGTACATCCCGGAACACAAGCATAATCATAGGTGAGCGTATCGCATCACGAGCCATATCACAGCATAACTCCAAACGGAACTCGGCCCTATGGCGAAGCCTCGGGAACCGTAACACAGCATACGGCCGAATTGTCATAAGGCGCACGAATCAAAACCTGCCCGGGAACCGGTGAACGAAGTCATAATAAGGCACGAGCGGAGTCGTGAGCAAACCAATGCAATTCGTACTTCAAAATAGTTTTCCAAAACGAAGTAAACCCATAAGTCATATCATAATGCAAAATAGTCGGATACTTAGCCGATATAAAGTTTCATTTATCAAAACTTTTCCAAAATAATATGTGTAGCTCAGAACGTAGCTTAACATATCGTAATTGTCGAAACATATCCCGTAGACGGGAATTCCAACATCGAAAGTGCCATTCCAAACGTTATTCAAAAGGACAGCCCAATAAGACAAATAGGGCGTCTCGGGGTTAGCGGGCCCACCTCGAGTCAAAGGGAGGTGGCGAACATATTTTTACGAACATTTATATGCCAAGGGTCATACATAATCATTTCTAGGTTACCCGACCACATTTCGATAGGTTTCGGACAAATGGTGGCATTCTAGCCAAAATAGAGCCCTTAGGCTTCAATTGAATTGAATGAATAGTAACTTTTCTGTGGATCGGGTTTCGAGGAACAGAAATGCTCCGGAAGGTCTCATATTCGACTAACATACTAGGATATGCCAAATGAAGGAGTGGGAAGCTTTGCATACCTCACAGATGTCGTAAGCTCTCCCGAAAGTCTAGTCCCGTTTCGTCAAAAATCTGCAAATGGTCAAAGTTACCAATTGAGATTCTTAGGCTTAAAAATGCCTTTAACTTCAATTTTTGCCTACCGAAATTTCGGCAGCATTTCCCCTATAAATCTAACATCCCCGAGGCTTAGCTCGGCTCAAAATACATCAACCACAACAGCCCACACGTCAACAAACAACACAAACAACAATCAAACCATTCTAGCTTCAAAGTTCTACTTTGTTATCTAAGTTGGCAACTTTCATTCAAACTTTCAAAACTCCAATTCTAAATCTACAAAATTGTATTCATTTCCACATTCAAACTTATACAATCACATCCTAACTACAATCCAAGCCATACACGAAATTACACCAAAATCCATTATTTTCCAGAATTCTTTAAAACATCAAAAATCCACGACGAACACTCTAACTCACGTCGTTTCATTCCGAATTCATTAACATCATTATAAATTCATATCTAAAGTCTCTAGCACCTTAAATATACAATGATATACATAATGATACCGAAGGTATACGCTTTCCGATAATATCCAAAATCATTTTCCAACGCCAATTTCATTCATCAATCAATCATTTACGACGTAAGGGTCACAACAATGCATTATACCAACTTAAACAAGATCAATTAACACCATTTCCTCCTCCCTATGGCTCACGGCCAACCCACACTCTACACACACACCCACGACTTTTTACTAACATCCACGTTACGGGATTCTCGTCTATTTCCAATCCTTAACACATTCATATCAATTCTATAACATAAAAGTGTAAGAATTCTCACCTTTTCTTGAAACCCCGACTTGTCGCAAACGTAGTCCTTGTGCCAAACTAATTATACCCCGTTGAAGAGGGCCTTGAGTACTTCACAATTATGTAGAGATTAGGGTCTTTGGATCACAAACAAGGCTTGGATAATTTTTTTCTCTCCTCTTTCTATTCTCGGCCGAACCCCCCTTTTGTTTGTGTTCTTGAGTTTTGATTTATTTGCTTGAAAATTACCAAGTACATGTTGATATATATCCTCTTAAGGGTCATGTGCTATGCACATGACCTCCACATAATGGGTTTGGGCCTACCCAAGGCCGGCCACCCTTCAATTTATTGGGCCTCTTTTTTGTGTTATATTTTCTTGGCCCAATTCATAAAACGCCTCGTTTTGTAATTCCCGAAACTAATTTCCGAAATTCCAAATTTATCCTCGGCCTTCCCCGAGGTCTTAACATTAAAAATTCCATAACCCACATAGTCATATTCACGAAAATCAAATCATTTCCATTTTAACACACAAATCGCAATTATTTCTCGATTTCCAATTATACGAAAACACGGGACATAACAACGGGGCTGGGTCGTGACAAAATTTAAGCAGAAAGAACTGAATTTGCGGCAGAGAAGATGGCTTGAATTATTGAAAGATTATGACGTTGATATTCTGTACCATCCGGGGAAAGCCAATGTGGTAGCGGATGCACTTAGCCGCAAGTCTATGGGCAGTTTGGCTGACGTACCACCTGGTAAGAAAGATTTGGTTCGTGAAATTCATCAGTTGGCCAGCCTTGGAGTTCGTTTGGCAGATTCTGGAGCTTCTGGGATTTCTGTTCGTGCAGTTGCTGAATCATCTATTATAAAAGAGGTAAAGCAGCGTCAGTTCGAGGATCCTGTTCTTGTTCAGTACAGAGATGTGGCCCTTAGTAATGAAAAGACTTCGTTTGAAATTTTGCCTGAAGGGGTATTATTATATGAAGGCAGATTCTGCATACCAGATGTTTCAGGCCTACGGCGACAGATCATGGGCGAGGCGCATAATGCACGGTATTCTGTTCATCCTGGTTCCACTAAAATGTATCATGATCTCAGATGTTTATATTGGTGGGACGATATGAAGAAAGAAATTGCTGAATTCGTTGGTCAGTGCCCAAATTGCCAGCAAGTTAAAATTGAACATCAGAAGCCCGGTGGATTATTACAGGAGATGGAAATACCAGCCTGGAAATGGGAGATGATTAATATGGACTTCGTTATTGGGTTACCGCGCACTCCACGCAGGTACGATTCTATTTGGGTTATTGTTGACAGACTGACGAAATCAGCCCACTTTCTCCCAGTCCAGACTACTTATTCGGTTGAGGATTATGCTAGATTATATATCAGAGAGATAGTCAGACTTCATGGAGTCCCTGTATCTATTATTACTGACCGAGGTGCCCAGTTTACGGCAAATTTCTGGAGGTCATTTCAGGAGGGATTAGGGACTCAGGTGAGCCTCAGTACAGCTTTTCATCCTCAGTCTGACGGGCAGGCCGAGCGCACTATTCAGACGCTGGAAGATATGTTGCGGGCCTGCGTTATTGATTTCAGAGGCAGCTGGGATGATCACATGCCGCTTATAGAATTTGCCTATAATAATAGTTATCACTCCAGCATTCAGATGGCACCGTACGAAGCCCTTTATGGTAGAAAATGCAGATCTCCTATTGGTTGGTTCGACGTGGGCGAAACTAAATTAATTGGGCCAGATGTGATCCAGGAAGCAGTAGATAAAGTAAAACTTATTCGGGAACGATTATTGGCTACACAGAGTCGACAGAAAGCTTATGCAGATAGACGACGTCGACCGTTAGAGTTCCAGATTGGCGACTGGGTATTTCTGAAGGTGTCGCCTATGAAGGGTGTTATGAGATTCGGCAAAAAGGGTAAGTTAAGCCCGGGGTATATCGGTCCATAACAGATTGTTCGGAAGATAGGCGAGGTCTCCTATGAGCTAGACTTACCATCCGATTTGGAGGTCGTACACCCGGTATTTCATATGTCTATGCTGCGAAAATGTATTGGTGATCCTTCCAGGATATTCCCAGTGGATGATATTCAGGTAACGGAGCATTTATCTTATGAAGAGCATCCTGTAACTATTCTGGATCGGCAGGTCAGGAGACTACGCACTAAGGAAGTGCCTTCTGTTAAAGTCCTATGGCGCAACAACAACCGGGAAGAGATGACCTGGGAGTTAGAGGAGGAGATGAGGAGGAAATATCCCCACTTGTTTCCTACGCCCACAGGTAATCTAAACTTTTAAGTTTGTTGCATTAATTGACGAATAAATCATGTGTGCTAGTTATAAAGAGAGACTCCCCCGTTATGCTCATAAGACTTTATCAGACTAATTTAACATTCGGGGACGAATGTTCTAAAGGGGGGAGAATGTTATACCCCGTAATTTCGCATAATTGGAAAGTCTTGGAAATAATTAGGACTTGTATGTTATAAGGAAATACTTTGATTTTAGTTAATATGCCTATGTTGGTTATGAAACTATTGGTGCAAAAACATCGGGGAAGGCCGAGGGTGAGAGTTGGAATTTCGGAAATTAGTTTCGGGAATTACAAAACGAGATTTTTACGAATTGGGCTAAAAAAAAAATTGAAAAATTGAAGCCCAAGTGCTAGGGGTGGCCGGCCAAGGGGCCAATGCCCAAGCCCCACTTATTGGTCATGTGAGCTCCATGTGAGCATTTAATGATAAGTATATATTCATGCCTATCCATTGAAAATTCAAGAAAATCAACAAAAAAAAAATTAAATTAAGAACACCTCTAGAGAGGGTTTCGGCCATAGCAAAAGAAAAGAGGAAAAATTCTCTAGCCTCCAGGTTTGATCCAAACATCTTATTCTTTTTGTATTTGTAGTAAGTTCAAGACGCTCTCCGACGTGATACAATTTGTTTGGCGAAAGAATCACGTTTGCGGCAAGTCAGAATTTCAAGAAAAGGTAAGACTTTTTGCTACTTTTGTGTTATGGAATTTGTATGAATATTATAAGGATTGAGAATAAACGAGAATTTCGTAGTTTTGGTGTGTGTGTGTGTGTGATGAAGTGGCCGTGAGCCATGTTATGGTGAAGGAGACGAATTTGATTTTTGTTTAGTTTGTTAGTTGCGTCGTTGTGGCATTTATGACGTAAATGAATGTTTAGCGAGTTGAATTGGCATTGAAATGGTTGCGGGTTTTTTATGGGAAAATATATGATTTATGTGTATTCTTATATAATTGCGGAAGTAAGACTTTAAATGTGGATTATGATTGTTGTTAATAAATTTGGAAGGAAGACAATGTGATTTGGGAAGTTTTGTGCATTCGTAGAAGTTTTGAATAGAATATGGAAAGTTGCGGATTGCTTAAATTCATGTATATCGCTTGGAATATTATTGGAATGTGTTTGAATAACTTTGAATGAGTAAATGAATATGATAATGTGGATGTTAGTTCGATGTTGTGAAGTTTGGATGAAAGTTGTTGATTTATGTAGAAAGAAGGAATATTGACGTTAGAGTGATTTTGTATGACTTGTGATGTTTGTGATATTGTGGGTTGTTGTGGTTGATGTTTGTTGAGCCGAGCTAAGTCTCGGGGGTGTTATATATATAGGGGAAATGCTGTCGAAATTTAGGTAGATAAAAATGAGGTTAAGTGAATTCTTAAGCCTTGAAATCCCTAATTGGTAACTTTGACCATTTGCAGATTCTGAGCGAAACGGGACTTGAGTTTTGGGCGAGCGTAAGACACATATAAGGTATGTAAGGCTAACCATTCCTTCTTTTGGCATGTCTTAGGTATACTAGGTCGATATTGGAGCCCCGAGGGCAATTCTGTTCCTAGAAATCCGAATTGGAAATTTAGTACCACTCATTCAATTGAATTGAATTATAAAACGCCTATTATGTTGAAAAGTGATCTAATGTCCGAAACTTTCGTAAATGAGACCAAGCTGCCCCGAACTTCCATGTATGATTCCATAGACCCCAAATGTCTGTGATTCATGCCGCTACCTCGATTTGACCCGAGGTGGGCCCGCTAACCCTGAGACTTCTTTGTTTGCTCTATTATGCCCATTCTTGTATAATGTCGGCAAGACATTTTTGTTTATGAATTTGGCTATCATAAAATAATGTTTTGACTGCCACGATATTCGAAATTATATTTTGAACCATAAATACTATGTTGGAAATACTTTTGTGAAACGAACCCCGTATTGACTAATTGTTCGATTACTTTGACTAATGAGTTGACTTATGATTTAGTCAAGTTTCAAAGAATATTTTTATATACAAATTGCATTGTTTGCTCACGACTCTGCTCGTGCCCTTATTATTATTTCGTTCACCGGTTCCCGGGTCGGCTATGATTCGTGCGCGCTATGATAAATTCGGCCTTATGTTGTGTTACGGTTCCCGAGACCTCGCCATAGGGCCGGGTTCCGTTTGGAGTTATGCTGTGATATGGCTGGTGATATGTTATGCTGATATGTGTGCTCGGGGATGTACGCAGATTTGAACCTTCTGGTGTTATGCTGTGTGTGGCACCAGCGTCGGAGTGGTGACCACGTTCCTGAGCTTTGCATGATTTTATTTGCATTATATATATATGTTTTGATACAAATTTTGATATATCATTCAGTACTTCCCTTTGTATCTGTTTGCTTTCAGTTGTGGCCCATATTTCTGTACTCTATGCTTTACATACTCAGTACATCTTTCGTACTGACCCCCTTTCTTCGGGGGCTGCGTTTCATGCCCGCAGGTACAGACACAGGTGATCCACCATTGTAGGCTCCACTTTCTGCTATTTCGGAGTACTCCCTTTGATCCGGAGTCCACTTTTGGTATATACATCTTTTGCTATGTATATATAATTCTGTATATCTCACTATTTGGGTACGGCAGGGGCCCTGTCCCGTCATATGATTCTGTCGGTCTGTTTAGAGGTCTGTGGACATGTTTGTGGGTTAGGGTCTTTCTGTATGGATATGTGTATATGTTGTTTGGGGCGATCCCATACGCCGAGGTGGCCGGTCCGCATATGTTTATACGTTGCTTTGTTAGCCCTGTGTGGCCTTTGTTGGTGTTTGCTGTGTACAGGGTTATTCCGGATAGTCTGAAAAACAAAGGAGACTCTGCCGAAATTTTTCTGGAAATTATCTAAATTTGTAAATATAGCCTTGTCGGCTTCTGGTATTTACTTGAATGTATTTGATAGATGGGTTTGGGTGCCCAGATCGGGCACTAGTCACGGCCTACGGGGTTGGGTCGTGACAATTATCATTATCATACTCGTAACGTGTCTCTTTTTATCTCAGGGGAAGCTCTTTATGAACATAAACTCATAATTTTTCTGGAATGTAAGAAGGTCATAAGGAGAGAGGGGAATTCATGCCATAGGAATCATGCCTTAGAAAGAAGGGACTAGCCTTACATACCTTTTCATTTAGCTACTCTATCATTTGAACGTTCCCCTCCAATATTCATGTTTCTACCTTCAAAAGAGTTCGTACTAATATTAGATAATCGATAACATAAGCATGCTTGAACTAAAGCTAGAGAAAATTGGGAGCGTCTCCTTTATTTATACAACTTTCTCCACATTGTATAACAATCTCCCAAACGTCAATAATAACATTTATCATATCACAATCAACAATATTTATCAACCACATATTATTCAATTCATCTACTTCCATTTCAAGGGCCTTCACAACCATAGTCATAATATAACATTACCTTCATCCCCATATAATGCTTCTTCCATACTCTTAATATCATTTATAACATGACTATACTCGTAGCATATGAAGAATCATGATTCATACTAAGCCACTACTCAACAATGTCACTATTCTCATATTTGTAACCCATTTTCTATTTCCTTCCACAATCCAAGTCTTTCAACCCCCCAATACTCTAAATAACATGAATTGATCATAAAATGTACCTTTGATTGAGTAGGAATGGGTTTTGGATAGAAATACTCCACTTGGAGAAAAACCCTAGCTTCAATCCAAGTGATTTCTTGACTTCAAGCAACCCTCGATAGCTTCCTTACACTTGCTTTCCTTGGTTTGATGAAGTTGATCCTTGATGAGTCTTAGATTCTTGTAAAAGAGGTGTGTAGAATATTCTAGAGAGTTGGAGAGAAGTGAAGAAGTGGGGAAATGAAAATAATGACTTGGGGTCTCTTTTATATAACTTAAAAATCTGACCCGTCGGGAAAATATACGGACACTTTTACAGTCCATATAAGTGACCGTGAAATCACCCCAACAACAACTCATTTATGTAACCATTATACGGTCCGTATAATTTTATACGGTCCGTATAAGTGATTGTATAATCCCATCAGTGATGGACCTTCACTGTAACGTTTATACAGACAATTATACGGACCGTATAAATGGTCATATAATCCATTTTCCTCCGATCTTGATCTCGTCGACTCGTTTGATCTCCAATCCTTATGGAACCTTCTTAACACTTGTTTAACACTTCATTAACAATCAAAGGGGCATTATAACTCTTCTTTAAGACATCATTAAGTCAACATTACTCTGTACTGTGCAAATCCTTTCCGATACACAACGTATACCTCGCCTTTCTTGACGAACTTCCTTCTCTTGTGTCAAACGTCTTTGAAATCTTAATTAGAACCATGAAATTCTACTTCTTACTTGTAGGAACATCGTATACTTCTTACCTTGAGTTAGTCTAATTATTATATGACGACATGAATTTTTCTGAAGTCTAACAGATATATCTTGGCGTATATCGCCGCGGTATATAACGTCTTCAAAGGGAGAAAATGGGCAGACTTTGTGTGTCTATCCACTATCACCCAAATCGAATCAAACTTGGCCTTTGTGTGGGGTAAACCCATCACGAAATCCATATCGATCTCCTCCCATTTCCACTGCAGAATCTTGATATTCTGAGCCAAACCACCATGTCTTTGATGTTCAGCCTTCACCTATTGACAGTTCAAACACTTAGCCACAAAGTTCGAAATATCAACTTTCATGCTCTTCCACCAATAATGTTGTTTCAAATCCTTATACATCTTGGTGGATCCTGGATGAATCGAATACTTGGAACTATGAGCTTCCATCATTAATTATTGTCGAAGATCATCAACATTAGAAACACACAACCGTCCTTGCAACCGCAGAACACTATCGCTAGTCCCAACAGTAAGTGAAGCCTACTCACCCCTTTCCACTCCATCTCTTAGCTTTGACAAAATTTCATCATCATATTGTTTGGATTTAATCCTTTCCACAATGTCAGACCGTGATGGTGTGATTCCCACTAACTCTCTATCTTCAGTTTCATCAAGTTTGACCCCAAGACTAGCAAGTCTTCGACTTTCCTTCCCCATCGGCATATCATGAATGTGCAAATGAGCCAAGGTGCCTATAGATTTTCTACTCAAAGCATCAACAACCACATTAGCCTTACCAGGATGATACAAAATATTCAAGTCATAATCTTTTAACAACTCCAACCATCTCCTCTGCCTGAGATTCAACTCCTGCTGCTTAAAGATGTATTGCAAGCTTTTATGGTCAGTAAAAACATCGCAATGCTCACCATACAAATAATGACGCCGAATTTTCAAGGCAAATACCACAGCAGCTAACTCCAAGTCATGAGTCGGATAATTCTTCTCATGCTTCTTCAACTGTCGCGAAGCATAAGTAATCAGCTTACCGTTCTGCATCAAAACACAACCCAAACCAATTTTGAAAGAATAACAATAGACCACATATCCACCATACCCAGAAGGTAAAGTCAAATAGGAGCCAAAGTCAACCTTGTCTTAAGCTCTTGGAAACTCTTTTCACAAACTTCAGACCACTGAAACTTAGCAGTCTTCTGTGTCAATTTACTCAATGGAGAGGCTATTAACGAAAAGACTTCCACAAACTTTCGGTAATAATTTTCCAAACCCAAGAAACTACAAATTTCAGTCGCACTAGTTGGTCTAGGACAATCCTTAACCATTGAAACTTTCTGAGGATCTGCTTTAATACCATCACCAGAAACCACATGACCCCAGAAAACCACATAATCAAGCCAGAATCCACACTTAGAGAATTTTGCATAAAGCTCTTCTCCTCAATTGTTGTCAAAGTTATTCTCAAATGATTCGCATGATCCTCACAACTTTTAGAATACACCAAAATATCATCAATAAACACAATAATGAAGTGGTAGAAAGAAGGCTTAAACACACGATTCATCAAATTCATGAATGCAGCAGGTGCATTAGTCAACCCAAATGACATGATTAGAAACTCAAAGTGCCCATAAGAAGTACAGAAAGCAGTTTTCAAGATATCTTTCTCCTTTATCTTCAATTGGAAATACCCAGACCTCAGGTCAATCTTTGAAAAGAACTTAGCACCCTGAAGTTTGTCAAACAGTTCATCTATCCTAGGCAAAGGATACATATTCTTAATGGTCACTTTATTAAGCTGGCGGTAATCAACACACATTCTAAGGGAACCATCGTTCTTCCTAACAAATAAGACTGGAGCACCCCAAGGTGAGGAACTTGGTCGGATGAAACCCTTATCCAACAAGTCCTTTAACTGATCCTTTAATTTCCGTAGCTCTGCTGGAGTCATACGATAAGGTGGAATAGAAATAGGTTGGGTGTCAGGAATAACATCAATCCCAAAATAAATAACTCTATCAGGAGGAATACTAGGAAGATTTTCGGGTAATACTTTAGAATAATCACTAACTATGGGAACATATGCGAATTCGGGTACTACGGATTTTGTATCATTAACAACAACCAAATGGTAAATACACCCCTTAGTAATCATCTTATGAGCCTTAAGATAGGAAATAAATCTACCCCTTGGCTTAGCAACTTCAGGAAAGGCGAAACAGACTAATTTATGGCAACAATGCACATTAGCATAACATGCGGACAACCAGTCCATCCCCATAATTACATCAAAATCCATCATCTCAAGTTCATACAAATCAGCCATAGTCTCATGACCTTCAATCACAACAACACAATTTCTATACACTCTAAAAGCAATAACAGGAACACCAAAAGGCGTATCAACTGCAAAGGGTTCCAACAAAGGACCGGGTTTCATACTCATATTAAGAGCAAAATAAGGGGTCACATAGGATAAATTTGAACCCGGATCGATCAATGAATAAGCATCATGAGAATAGATGGTAAGGATACCTGTAACCACAACATCAGAAGCCTCAGCTGCCTCTCTACGAGTCACCCCATAAAGTCGAGTTGCCCCTCCACCAGAAGTGTTAGCAACATTCTTTCTTTTTCCATTATTACGAGCATTCTGATTGATATTGTTAACATTACCAGCAGGCGGAGTTTTAGCAGATGCAGAAGCAGGTGAATCATTCTTTTAGTTAGACATAAGAGCCATCTCACGTAGCCACTTTCTGCATTCCCTCTTAAGATGCCCCCTAATACCACAGTGATGACAGATACGATCTTCCCATACAGCAGACCGACTATTACCCTGGGAGAACCTGCTTGCATTATTATTCTTTTGACCTTGCCTACCAGAAGGCACACTGACATTTGAATATGCGCCAGATTGAGCAGGTGCAGAATACACTTTACTCTGCCCTCTCTTATAGCTATTATGACTGAAGACACCCGCTGATAGGGCCTTCTTGTTCTGATCTTGATCCACCCTCTCTTCATTTTTTCAACTTTGTTGTTGTTCAGTAAACCCAACCAGAGATGAGAAAGTGCAAGTAGGAGACATAGCAACAGCATCACATGCAGACTTGATACTTGGTACCAAGCCTTTCAAAAAATGAGTCAACTTATGCTTTTCAGTCGGAATCATGTATAAAGCATGCTTTGACAAACGGTTGAACTCCAAACTATACTCACGGACCGACTTGTTACCTTGTTCTAGCTTTTCAAATTTCATAGCCATAACAAATCTCTCCTCACCAGAAAAAAAAACCTTTCCATGAATGTCTCTTCAAATTCAGCCCACGTAGGAGCAAAGGCAACGTCACCCCTCTTAGACTCCCATATCTTAAACCATGCGTGAGAAACATCCTTCAGCTGATAAGAATCAAGCCTCACAACTTCTAAATCATGGGCATCCATTGCCCTCAATGCCTTGAAAGTCTCATCTAAAAAGTGTTGGGGGTCATCCACCTCTCGTGACCTGAAAAACTCTAGTGACTTTAGGTCGAGGAATTGCTTAAGTCTGCCTCCACCATGAGGTCCCACACCTCCACTCTGCTGCTGAGCCACAACCAATGCAGTCAATAGTTGAATAGTAGTTTGCTGAGCTGAAGGGCCTATTATTATTATGCCGGAAGCGGCCGTTCAAAGGGATTATTGGTATACTAGCCAGAAGTGGCTGTCCGAAGGGACTTTTCTGTTAACATGTCGGAAGCAGCATGTGTGTTGGATTGCATTATTTACTTAAAGATTATTTTGAGACTTCGTGTGCACATTTATGTTTCTTCCAGCGAAGGCTGCAAGTATTGAGTTAGATTGTGATTTCCTCTCTCGTAAGTCAAATTATGATTATGATTTGTTACCACCTTACATACCTAGTACATTGTCCGTACTGACGTCCTTTTGCCTGGGGACGCTGCGTTCATGCCTACAGCCCCAGATTGTTTGGCAAGTTAAGTGTATAGCTAGGATGCTTGGACATCAGCTGGGATTGGCAAGTTCCACCTCATTCTGGAGCTGTGTTGAGTCATATTTAGATATGTATGATTATGGGTATGTCAGGGCCTTTTCCGGACTCACAATGTTCAGTTTACTTCATAGAGACTTCTGCAAACAGTGTCTTGTAGTATGTTTTTCGAGATGTCGACAAAGTGATGTCAGTTGAGTCAATTGTGGATTTTAAAAGAGTATGTATTTTAGATGATTTCAATTTGTTTAAAGTACTTATTTGATTGAAAGTTTTCATAATCGTTATAAAGATAATGATTTCTATTTGGAAAAGCTTTATATTCTTAAAAGTTTTTTAAATGACAGGTTTTGATAGAGCGAATATCTACGGGTTCGCTAGACTCCAATGAGAGTCGGGTGCCCGCCATGCCCTTCCACTATTAGGGTGTGAAAAAGTGGTATCAGAGCAGTTCGTTCTAGGGGTTGTCTGCAAAGTCATGTCAGGTAGAGTCTTGTTCATGGGTGTGTTGTCGACCACACTTATGAACAGGAGGCTACAGGGCATCTAGGATGGTTTCCCTTCATTCAGATCATAGATTGTGCTGTAGAGCTGTGCTATAGGCCTTGAATCCTTGCCGCTAACTTTAATATTCGAATTTTGATGAAGTGATTGTAAAGTGCAGATATGATTGCGAAATTGGAATTGCTCGTAAGAAAGGTAAGTTCTCTGATGATTAATGATTGCTATTTAAGGTAAGGGTTGCAGGTTAAGGATTGCAGTAAGAAAGGTATGCTTCTTATCGAATTGAGAATACCATTTGTGAAGAGCATTTGTACAGGTATGTATAGGGTGTTGTAATATGATTGTGGCCCTGTGAGGCATGTTGATATATTTTGATTGTTGCCCTGTGAGGCTTGTTGGTTAGTTGTGTACAGGTGGGTAGTACAAATTAAAGAGGAGGTTCTGCCAATTTGTTTTTTAAAATTGATTGTGATTGGTATATATATGTGTGCTATGATCAGTAAGATACACAAGTGTAAACTGAAGAATGAAAGGTTAATAATAGTTGTAAATCGACTTAAAGGAGGGTTATAAGATGGGTTCAGAATTAGTTTGAGAGTTAGGCTGAAATTACTCGAGGATATAGAAGTGAGTCGAGGGTTAAGATAAGTTCTCTCGGGAATTAGAAGTAAGGTTGATGAACTAAGATTAACGTGATTCGAATAATGTGATAAGATTATGAGAAGAGAAGTGGAGGAGAATTACTATTATGTGTTAACTTACTAAGTCAGTTGTATAGTACTGTTTAATGGTTGTTAGAGGAATAACTACATGATTATTAGTAAGCTTTGTTGCAATGCCCATCGGCCATTCATAGTTTAACATTCCAGGACGAATATTTCAAAGGGGGGAAGGATGTTAAATCCCGTATTTTTGTACGTGAAGTTGCGTCGTAAGTTAGCCACATAAACTCAAAGGATAGAGTTATCTTTGAAGTTATAAGTGTTTATGTTATGTTTAACAAGTTATAAGCAAGTGCCGTAAAGTTAAGAGGTTAAACGAATCGTAGAAAATAAGTTTTGTTGAGGTTCGGCATTTATTTAAGCGGAACACAGACCAAGCTGGACGAGGAAATTGAACCGTCCAACATGAGCAAATTTACCCGAGTCAGGAGGATTTGGTAATATTCAAGCATGAAAAATCAAGAACTTAGTGTACAAAAGAATGAAGTTCCGAAATGATTTAAGACGAAAAAGTGTGACGACGAGAATTGGAAATAATATTTGGTGTTTGTATAAAGAGGCTATGAACTAAAGTTATACCACATGCTTATGATAGCGAGTATATAAAGTTTGCTAAATATGATTATATTTTAAGTGAATTGAGACCAAGAAATTAATAATGTGGATACTTGGTTAAATATTGGAATAAAGTGGGAGAGTAAGGAATTAATTATGGTATTAATTAGGATTAATTGGATAGGAGATTTGGTGGACTTATACGTGGAACATAAAGGAAACTTATGGGTGACTATGTAGTGATAGTGGTGTGTTGGCAACTTATGGTGAAAGTGACTTTATAATATGATTTATATGTATTGTGGGACCCACGGTCCATTTGCAATATGTACATCATCTTATTCTTTGGGAACAAAAGTCTCATTTAAGGAAAGTAGGTATGGAAGCTCTTATCTACAATATTTCCTAACGTAGAGAAATATAGTGCGATCCACTTCTTGAATTCTCTGATATTAAATTCGAAGAAAACCTACAGCAACTTTATTTCAATGGACATGCATATATACAGTAAGATAAACTCCTTCTACGCAGATACATGAATATCCCACGAGATCATTCTCATCAAGAGCAACATATGGGTCACCGCTTCGGTCTCGTCATTATGTTTTATCATGTTTTGGAATCCGGGCTTTCGTCAAAGTGAATTAAGGTGGAAGAAGAGTATTTCTTGGAATATACGGTAAGAAATCCTCTCTCCTAGATGTATTTGAGTTATCCAAGTCGTATCTGCGTTAGATGAAAGAAATACGAAATTAATTACGGGAAATCAGATAAGTTATTGTTGTTGTTGGTGCTGTTTTTGGCTGCGTAGGAGTTATATCAAGTTAATTATGGTGAATTAGATGAATTATTGTTGGAATTAAGATTGGTACCATTATTGTTGGATTGGTTGTTGTCGTTGTTGTTATGGTTGTTGTTGTTGTTGATTTGGAGACATAGTAGAAACAAAAGAAATGCTGCCCGAATTCTTGTAAACCAAAACCCTCATCAATATGCGGCTTATATATGTTGATATGTTGAGTTCACAGAATGTAACTAAGGAGATATTTTCATTTTAGGTTCGGGTAAAAAGACGAATGTCAGAGCAAAGGGTTCGTGTGGAAAGTTTGTGGTTGAGTTGCATGGATGACGTGAGGTATGTAAGGCAGACTTTTCTTCCTTTGGCATGATTCTTGTTGTTATTCATTCTATATGTACTCCATATGATCCCATTCTTAGATGAGTAAGGTCTAAATGTTTCTTGTGATGTCTTATTGATATTGTACTCCTATTCTGTTCCGAAAGGAACACCCATAAGGTGCCAAGTTCAGTTGTGTATATGGTTTTACTAATGATTTTGAGGAAATGAGTTTTATACTAAATGAAACATAAAGTTGGATTTTCAAAACCACTCCAAAGGGGGTGCGAGATTTTACTACTTCATTTCATTTACGATTTCTGTTTACATTCCATAGTATCATCCCTTTGTATTGATATAATCATTTATTATTTGGGTAAGGAAATAAGAAGAAATTGTGTAAAATATAAGTAGTAAGAATTTCATAACAATTATACCCTCAAACCTGGAAGTATGTCCTCCTAGGTCTAGTGAGAGACAAATTTGATAACTTCTTATGAAAGACTAAGGCTAATGACTGGATTGTGATGAATTGATTAGTGACTTATGATATGAATTAAAATTGATATTTATGGATTGAGTTTGTGTTGATATGATGGTGATACTAACCCGGAAGCAGCTGCCCGAAGGGGCCACCATAGCTAAGCCGGAAGCGGCTGCCCGAAGGGGCCATCATTATTATGTCGGAAGCGGCCGTCCGAAGGGACTATTGTGATACTAGCCGGAAGCGGCTGTCCAAAAGGACTATTCTGTTAACATGTCGGAAGCGGCATGTGTGTTGGATTGCATTATTTACTTAAAGATGTTTTTGAGACTTCGTGTGCACATTTATGTTTCTTCCAGCGAATGCTGCAGGTATTGAGTTAGATTGTGATTTCTTCTCTCCTAAGTCAAATTATGATTATGATTTGTTACCACCTTACATACTCAGTACATTGTCCGTACTGACGTCCTTTTTCCTGGGGACACTGCGTTCATGCCCGCAACCCCAGATTGTTTGGCAGGTTAAGTGTATAGCTAGGATGCTTGGACATCAGCTGGGATTGGCAAGTTCCACCTCATTCTGGAGCTGTGCTGAGTCATGTATAGATATGTATGATTATGGGTATGTCAAGCCCCTGTCCGGACATACAATGTTTAGTTTACTTCTTAGAGACTTCTGCAGACAGTGTCATGTGGTATGTTTGTCGAGATGTTGACAAAGTGATGTCAGTTGAGTCAATTGTGAATTTTAAAAGAGTTTGTATTTTAGATGATTTCAATTGGTTTAAAGTACTTGTTTGATTGAAAGTTTTCATAATCGTTATAAAGATAATGATTTCTATTTGGAAAAGTTTTATATTCTTAAAAGTTTTTGAAATGACAGGTTTTGATAGAGCGAATATCTAAGGTTTCGCTCGACTCCGATGAGAGTCGGGTGCCCGCCATGCCCTACCACTGTTAGGGTGTAACAAATATTCACCTCCAACAGTTTATAGAATAAATCTGAATGAAATCATGAATCAGCAGAAGTCTTTAATGTCATAAAACTAAATTGAAATTTATCACTTGCCCAAGAGTTAAACAACTCAATAACTACCCATAAGAATGTATACTATGGAGCTTCTAAGATAAAGAATAATTATCTGACATATTGGGACGCAGCCCGCTAAAACTAGAATAGTAAATAAACATAATAAGGGTGTCCCACGAATGAATGTGTAGCCTCACCAAGTCAGCAGCAGCAATAGCAAGTCCTTCCTGAGCGCCTAAAGTATCAAGAACCTGCTCTTCTCCGTTACCTAACATACCATCAAAAACAACATTGGTATGCCTGAGGACATCGTACTCAGTGAGTGCCTCGGGGACAAAAAATAATACGAAAATAGAGTACAATAATACGTAAAAAAATAAATTCTGAAAACCATATGAAATCAATGTAAAAATAGTTATTCAACTTGTGTATCTCAGTAAGCATTATCAAAACCGATTAGAAGCCTTTTGTCAAGTTACAACTTTCAAATATGCCTTTCAAATCAATCATGATTGTCAACAATAGTTCCATGAATAAATAAGAATATCACACATGACAATACAGGCCCAAGAATCAATCACATCTAAGGGATGACCGTAGAGGTTCCCTAAACACAGTGCACCACACCAAAATATGTAATTCTCGGTGGCTATCTTTCCTCCCGAATATCTAGGCATAAACCGCACTCCGAGTAGTGAACCCGGTAGTGGCACTCTTCCTCCTGAATAGCTAAGCAATTACTACACTAGGATCCACAGTGACTACCCTTCCTCCTGAGTAGCTAGGCCAAACACAACAACATAGTTCATAGCATAGAAGCCGAATCAAAATTCACCTCAAGGTAGTCACATCAACAATTAGCTGTCACGACCCTAATTACTGATCGGGCGAGCACTTACCTTATTTTCACTAGTAGGTGAACCCTTACCTATTAATCCATTAATCATTAGCCAATTTCAACTTCTTTAATCATTTATACTTAAACAATCAATGATCCTGTGAATAAATAAATAAATAAATAAAACAATTCTTAATTAATAGATAATATAAGTGCGGAATTCTAAACTATTACAACCCCAAAATTTGAAAGTCATCGTATAAGGACTCTAACTAACAAAGTCTAAAGAGTGAAGTATATCTCAAATATAACAAATAATGTCTGAAATAAAAGTAGACATCTAGAAAGAGAGATGTTCAGGTGGCATGGCATGGCTAGAAGCTCACCCTAAGATCTAATCGAGCAACTAGCTTCAAGCTAGAGATGTAGCCTGGATGAAATCTCTGGACACAATCTGCACTCAAAAAGGGTGCAGCAAGGTAGTATTAGTACAAACACTATGTACCTGTAAGCATCATAGGCTGACTAAGATTAGTTCACACATATAAGTATAAAATCAACAAGATAAACAGATAGGCGCTTAATACTCAAATCTAAGTCATATAATATCCCATAACAGAGTCACAGCCTAAGATGAAGGTTCTAAACCACAGGTCTGTCAAGTCTCAATAATCTCACCTGATAATCACAAGTCCAAGTTCCATCCCTACGTAGAGTCAATAATCCATAAGTTAACTCAGTCAATTGTCATATTTATTATCACAATAGGCATTCAACATCCATTCCAAAATCAAAACCAAATGAGCATATAATAACGCAGAATAAAATGTAATGATGTGCAATGCAAAATACGATGATGTGCTATGAAATACAATGCAATGTATTAGCCAATCACTCGAACTATACATACATGCTAACTGATTGCATTTGCTCAGTAGTCATGACCTGCAGGGGACCCATAGTGTCCATGTGCCACTCATTTCGGAATACTTCTCGGACCCGAGCCATTAATCCTCCGCTCTGAAAAGAACCTCGAACGCGGGCCATATCAATGTACCTCTCATTTCTGGAATGAACCTCGGACCACGAGCTCTCATCTAGCATCAAATAGTATCACAAGTTCAACAAGAAGATTATATTAACTTCTTCACTAATTCCACATCACCATGTATTTTTCCATGTGTTCCAGTTCATTAGTATGTAAGGACTGTGAACAATAGCAATATCAATGTCAAACACAAGGCATCTGTTATATCCCACATTTTATACAATCGGATAATTCAAGACAATCACGGGAAGACAACAAGCAAGGCCACATTTTATTTTGTTTGGCACATGAGTTGTTTATGAAAAATCTAGAAGTGAAGATAATGAGAAAGGTCAAGAGCATAAAGGGAAGTTGCAATATGACTCTTGGGAATATGGAAGAAGACGAAGGGTATATTTGGAATTCGGAAAAATTGTTTTCATGAATTACAAGAACTAGCCCAAAATATAATTGGGCTTGAATTTTTTTTTTTTAAAAAAATAGAGGCCCAACCGGCCATGGCATAGGCTAGGCCCATGTGGGAATTTAATTTTCAAGAATAAAAGATGACAAAGTCATCTTTATCACATAATATTCAAGAAGCTTCAAGAGGAAATGCTGCCGAAATTTCGGTAGCCAAGTGTTTCCTTAAGATTCTAACTCTAAGTATCTTAATAAGAGTTTTGGTAAACATGACCAAATTGCATATTTTGACGAGATTGCAACGTGAATTTGGAGTAGCAAAAGGAGCGGAAAGAGGTATGTATGGCTTCACCCTTCTTTCTATGGCATGTCTTAGATGTAATAAGTCGGGTACGAGCCTCGGGGACAACCCTAGTCCCCGGAATCCGCACCTAAAGTTTTCCACTTTTTGTTCAATAGAATTGAACTAGAAAGTGTGCAAATGATGGAAAGACCTCTTAAACCCTTAGAACTTGCATAAGTGGGACCCGATTACCCTAGAACCCTCACAAGTAATGACATGACAGGTAACATATGTAAATCATATACGCCACCCCATCCGGCCCGAGGTGGGCCCATTACTCTCAGATTTTCCTTACAGTCTTGCTTGACTTACTTGAAGTGAATCCAAAGGGAACCTTTGATCCCGATTTCGTTACCCAATGATAAGTACTATGACTCCTCTAACGAGGGAACTTCCATGACGATAATGATAACAATGATGTTAGATAAGAGGATATGCCTATGATACGTACTACCGGAACGACTCTATGACTAAGATGACTAAGCTAAGTATCTTATGTAAACATGAAGATGATAAACTAATTTTTGAATCCATTTATATTTCCTAGCTATGACTTTATTTTCTAAATATTTCAAAGTCTATGAACTGTCATCTATGATGCCCACGATTTCATTCTACGTTTACTTTAATATTATTCTCCGTTGATAGTCTCACCTTAAAATACTCGTTCCTTCAAGGTGAGACAAAGCGATCACGAGTATTCTATAATGTAATCGGAGGTTACCGACTTTATGTCACTCCGATAGACGTAACTTTCTTTGGACTCCCGTGCATGCTGGTTATATGATACAGGGATATGTGTATGGACATGTATGTATATAGGACAAGTATTTGTATATAAGAAATGTATATGTATAATAGAGAAGTAAATGTACACGTATATGTATATGGGGAAAGGGGAAGGGCCACTGTTATATCACCACCTGATTCAGCTGGATTTCATCCTGGACGCGGGATGCCCGGACGCGGGATATGGGAGAGCCGTACGCGGCGTCTGTATATATATGATATATGATATATATGATATGATGTGTTGGGACACCGTTGGGGAGGGGGGTTGGGAGAGCCGATGTATTCGGCGTCTGTAAATGTGAGTAAAAGATACCGTTTACTGAATTGTACTATTTTCTGTATACGAGAATAAGGGACACCGTGTTCTGAAAAAAGGGGCAATGCTATGACATGATACGATATGCCAAGATATACTACTATATGAGATGCTACGACATGACGTGATACGACATGCTATGATAGAGCAGCACATAATATGATAAAATATGACACGATATAAATCGTATTTTCTGTGTCTGCCAGAAAGAAATGTCTCAAAGAGAAAAGGACAAGCCTACATAATAGCCGGCCTGAAACAGAGGCCTTCCCACGTACATGTTACTTTCCTGCCCCGTTATATGTCCTATGACTCCATGATATTGTTTATCGTACTCTATGTTACTGTTTATATTATCTTTTATGCCTTACATACTCGGTACACTATTCGTACTGACGTCCGTTCTTATGGACGCTGCGTTTCATGCCGTGCAGGTCAGCAGACAGGTGGACGTGATCCTTAGAAGCTCTACCAGCCACACTTGACAGCGCTCCAGTTGTTTCGGAGCCTCACTCCAGCGGTACTATTTTGTGTATGTACATTCGGGCACGACAGTACTCGTCCCTTTCTATGTATAAGTGTACTATGTCTAGAGGCTCGTAGACAGATATGCACAGTCAGCTATGTACAGTTAGATGTGTTGTATTTTGAATTGTTCGCGTCCCGGTATAACGCGATAGCAGAAATCTTACTACTTATGTTTATGGTGACGCTGCTAATGTTAATGTTCAGAAAGGAAAAACAAATATGGCTCTGGTTACACGGCTTGCCATGAGGTAAAGGTAATATGATAGATAAGGGGTGCTCGGTACAAGTATCGGGTACTCGTCACGGCCCCTAGTCGGGTCGTGACAGAAGTGGTATCAGAGCAGTTCGGTCCTAGGGTTTGTCTACGAGCCGTGTCCAGTAGAGTCTTGTTTATGGGTGTGTAGCGCGCCACGCTTATAAACAGGAGGCTACAGGGCATTTAGGAAATATGACCTTCTTTGTGTCCTAAGATCGTGCGATTGAGCTATGCTATCAGGCTTCCACATTCCTTTCCTAATCCTATGCTATGGTTTCAGTAATGCCGCCGAAGAGAAAGGCTACGACGGCCGAGAAAGCCAAGAGGGTGGCGGGCAGCAGAGTCGAGCGGGAGCTAGAAGAAGGAGAATCTCATAATGAAGCTCCCCCTCAGACTTTTCCTGCTCCCCCTGCACCAGCAGAGCAGGAAAGAGTTCCAGCTCCAGCCCCCGCACCTCCAGTTCCACCGCCAGCAGCTCCGGGCCAGCAGATGACAGAGGCTATCCAGTTATTGACTCAGCTAGTTGCCGCACAGGTTCAGCGGCAAGATGTAGACCCGGGAGACAGGGCGGTGAGTGTAAGGGCTCGTGACTTTATTACCCTGAAGCCTCCGGAGTTTTATGGATCAAAACCAGAGGAGGATCCACAGAGCTTTATAGACGAGATGCTGAGGACTCTGAGGATCATGCATGCTTCAGATACGGAGTCCGTAGAGTTGGCTTCATACAGGCTGCGGGATGTGGCAGTTTTGTGGTATAGTAGCTGGATATCCTCGAGGGGAGCGAATGCACCTCCCCCGGTTTGGCAGGAGTTTACTGAGGCATTTCTACGGCATTTCCTACCGCCAGAGGTTCGACGAGCTCGAGCCGATATGTTCTTGAACCTTAGACAGGGAAATATGAGTGTTCGAGAATACAACCTTCGTTTCAACTCACTAGCCAGGTATGCCCCAGCCCTGATAGCTGATAGGGGAGATCATGTGCACCGATTCGTGAGCGGGCTAGGGCCACATTTAGTTAAGGAGTGCCTGACGGCTTCACTCCAGGACGGGATGACTATTACCCGCATCCAGGCCCACGCCCAAAATCTGGAAGAACAGTACCAGTCACGGAGAGAGGACCGTTATTCAGATAGGGGTCCCAGAAAAAGGGGCAGATCTTCTGGGCCTAGAAGCGAGTATAGAGGGGGGCAGGCACAAGAGCAGTCTAGGTATTCAGGCCAATCAGTGGCCAGTGCACCACCTCGATTTGCAGATAGAAGATTTGACCGCTCCGCCTATTCGGGACCAGATTGGGGTACTAGAGCTTCAGGATCCCAGTACAGAGCTGATTTTCGCAGGACGGGGCTGCCCCCACCACGATGTGCTCGGTGTGGCAGGCCCCACTCTGGGCAGTGCTACCTAGACACCGGTGGTTGTTTTGCCTGTGGTCGAACTGACCATTTTGTACGTGACTGCCCACTAAAGGATGAAGGAGGCCGAACTCAGCCAGTCGGATCAACAATCGGTTCATCGTCGACCGTGCGCCCTCGTGGACAGACTTCCCAGGCTCCAGCGGGCCACGGCCGAGGTAGAGGAGGGGCACCTAGTTCAGCCGGTCCTCTGCACCGCTTATATGCACTGACAGGACGACAAGGCCCTGAACCTTCCGCCGACGCGGCCACAGGTACACTTCCGACATCTTTTCTATAATATATGGATGTTAAATTGAACTGGATTTTGCTTTACCTTGCACCGTCCATTTTATTACGGGACATATAAAGGATTCGGGAAATTTAGGACAAAAGTAGCCATACATACGGGTAAAAAGTGAATATTAGTGATCACGGAGGCTGAAATAGTAATTAAAAAGGAAAGATGAGTTACGAGGGCGTTTTGGACATTGTTAAGACCCCAATTTTCCCCATATTATGTGATATAGGCAGTACGTGGAAGCGGAGGTAAAAATACTAACACTGAGACACTAAAATGCATTAAAGTTTCAAGGTTAAGCGTGCTCAGGTGAGAGCAATTTCATGATGGGTGACCCCCTGGGAAGTATGCAAAGAATCTATAAATTCAGACACGACAGGCAGATGAGTAATTAGAGTAACTTAGGGGAAACTATAGTATCCGGTACGGTTAGAGACTATGAGAAGTCGCGCAAGATGAAGCAGACTAGATTGGTGGAGAGGCAGAAAGTTCATTACAGCTCGGGAACTAGGATAGGCTTGAATAGTGCCTGGAGGTCTCTGGTGGGATAGTTGATAATAAATATATGTGTGTATATGAACGCGTATGACGCCCACATACGATGGTATCAGTGGCGTCGATGCCCCGGCAACCGAAGCTGCGGTATAAAAGGTAACTTAAGCTCCTAAGATGGATATAATGACATGTGAGGTATCTATGGAGGAGACCTCCCCGAAGTATTATACTATGCTATGAGGCCAGTTTAACATTCGAGGACGAATGTTCTAAAGGGGGGGAGAATGTTATATCCCACATTTTACACAATCGGATAATTCAAGACAATCGCGGGAAGACAACAAGCAAGGCCACATTTTATTTTGTTTGGCACATGAGTTGTTTATGAAAAATCTAGAAGTGAAGATAATGAGAAAGGTCAAGAGCATAAAGGGAAGTTGCAATATGACTCTTGGGAATATGGAAGAAGACGAAGGGTATATTTGGAATTCGGAAAAATTGTTTTCATGAATTACAAGAACTAGCCCAAAATATAATTGGGCTTGAAATTTTTTTTTTTAAAAAATAGAGGCCCAACCGGCCATGGCATGGGCTAGGCCCATGTGGGAATTTAATTTTCAAGAATAAAAGATGACAAAGTCATCTTTATCACATAATATTCAAGAAGCTTCAAGAAATTGAAAGAACAAGAAAGAGAAGGAGAAAAGTTGAAGGCCATTTCGGCCAAGGGTAAACCAACAAGAAAAGTTGACAAAAATTCCTTCAAAAATCAATTTCTACTAATTAGAGGGTCCTTAACAAGGTGGAGTTGTTGTTGAAGCAAGAAAAATTCATAATCATACAAGTTGCCAAGTTGTATTCAAGTGAGAAGTTGAAGAAGAAATGTGAGTTTTAATCTTGTTTTATGTGTTATGAATGGTTTATATGTGTTGTAGTATGCTAAAATGGATGAAATTCATGAAGGAAAGGAATATAGTATGTGGCCGTGCATGTGCATATATGTGTAAGAAACATGTTTTAATTATTTTGTCTAGTGTTTGGTTGTATTGTTGTGAATGTTATGTGAAAAATGGAAGTTGAATGATTTTGGAGAGATTGTAGTTGTGAAGGCATGATGAAGCCGTGTGTGTGCATGGTGTATGTGACCGTGTATATTGGTGAATTATGAACGGATAGTGAGTAAGTTTTATTTAGCATGTTGGTCGTTGTGTTGTGGAGATTATATTACAAATGGAAGCCTAATGAGCTTAGTGGAATAGTAGTAATTGGAAGCTTGTTTTGGAAGGTTATGTGAATTGAATGCTATGTTCTTGCATGTATGAAATGTAATGATATTAGAATGGTGTTGTTGGAATATGTTATAAGATTGTTATTGTGTTCATTGGAGTCCAAAGGTTTTGAAGAAAGTAGTAAATCAATATCATGTATCTTGAATCAAATATGTGAATCGCTAGTGTGGTTGTTGAATTTATATTGATAGTTTGGCCAGGTTTGAATTCCCGGATTGTGATTGATGAGGATTTGGCTATGTTGAATGTCGAGGATGGTGTATTTACAGAGGAAATGCTGCCGAAATTTCGGTAGCCAAGTGTTTCCTTAAGATTCTAACTCTAACTATCCTAATAAGAGTTTTGGTAAACATGACCAAATTGCAGATTTTGACGAGATTGCAACGTGAATTTGGAGTAGCAAAAGGAGCGGAAAGAGGTATGTAAGGCTTCACCCTTCTTTCTATGGCATGTCTTAGATGTAATAAGTCGGGTACGAGTCTCGGGGACAACCCTAGTCCCCGGAATCCGCACCTAAAGTTTTCCACTTGTTGTTCAATAGAATTGAACTAGAAAGTGTGCAAATGATTGAACTTGACTTACTTGAAGTGAATCCAAAGGGAACCTTTGATCCCGATTTCGTTACCCAATGATAAGTACTATGACTCCTCTAACGAGGGCACTTCCATGACGATAATGATAACAATGATGTTAGATAAGAGGATATGCCTATGATACGTACTACCGGAACGACTCTATGACTAAGATGACTAAGCTAACTATCTTATGTAAACATGAAGATGATAAACTAATTTTTGAATCCATTTATATTTCCTAGCTATGACTTTATTTTCTAAATATTTCAAAGTCTATGAACTGTCATCTATGATGCCCACGATTTCATTCTACGTTTACTTTAATATTATTCTCCGTTGATAGTCTCACCTTAAAATACTCGTTCCTTCAAGGTGAGACAAAGCGATCACGAGTATTCTATAATGTAATCGGAGGTTACCGACTTTATGTCACTCCGATAGACGTAACTTTCTTTGGACTCCCGTGCATGCTGGTTATATGATACAGGGATATGTGTATGGACATGTATATGTATATAGGACAAGTATTTGTATATAAGAAATGTATATGTATAATAGAGAAGTAAATGTACACGTATATGTATATGGGGAAAGGGGAAGGGCCACTGTTATATCACCACCTGATTCAGCTGGATTTCATCCTGGACGCGGGATGCCCGGACGCGGGATATGGGAGAGCCGTACGCGGCGTCTGTATATATATATGATGTATGATATATATGATATGATGTGTTGGGACACCGTTGGGGAGGGGGGTTGGGAGAGCCGATGTATTCGGCGTCTGTAAATGTGAGTAAAAGATACCGTTTACTGAATTGTACTATTTTCTGTATACGAGAGTAAGGGACACCGTGTTCTGAAAAAGGGGCAATGCTATGACATGATACGCTATGCCAAGATATACTACGATATGAGATGCTACGACATGACGTGATACGACACGCTATGATAGAGCAACACATAATATGATAAAATATGACACGATATAAATCCTATTTTCTGTGTCTACGAGAAAGAAATGTCTCAAAGAGAAAAGGACAAGCCTACATGATAGCCGACCTGAAACAGAGGCCTTCCCACGTACAGGTTACTTTCCTGCCCCGTTATATGTCCTATGACTCCATGATATTGTTAATCGAACTCTATGTTACTGTTTATATTATCTTTTATGCCTTACATACTCGGTACACTATTCGTACTGACGTCTGTTCTTATGGACGTTGCGTTTCATGCCGCGCAGGTCAGCAGACAGGTGGACGTGATCCTTAGAAGCTCTACCAGCCACACTTGACAGCGCTCCAGTTGTTTTGGAGCCTCACTCCAGCGGTACTATTTTGTGTATGTACATTCGGGCACGACAATACTCGGCCCTTTCTATGTATAAGTGTACTATGTCTAGAGGCTCGTAGACAGATATGCACAGTCAGCTATGTACAGTTAGCTGTGTTGTATTTTGAATTGTTCGCGTCCCGGTATAACGCGATAGCGTAAAGCTTACTACTTATGTTTATGGTGACGCTGCTAATGTTAATGTTCAGAAAGGAAAAAAAAATATGGCTCTGGTTACATGGCTTGCCATGAGGTAAAGGTAATATGATAGATAAGGGGTGCTCAGTACAAGTATCGGGTACTCGTCACGGCCCCTAGTCGGGTCGTGATAGCATCATGCCACAAGTCTTTCAAGAATTATTTGCAAACCATTTCCATCATGTATGAGTGTATGAATGCATAACTGAGTGTAAATGTCATGACCCAACTAGGGGGCCATGACGGGTACCCGGAGCTGGCTACCGAGCACCGCATATCATTGTAGCCTTCATACTCATCCTAAACAAACTAATCTCTCAAAGTAAACTTACTATGAAATGATCACCAATATCTCCCAAATTATACATATAAATACGCATAGGCCCATAAGGCTACAAAGATGATATACAAAATATACACTAATAAGATCACATAGCACCTACTACCCACACATATGTATTTATGAGCCTCTACTAGAATACTGAGATCATAAGGACGGGACAGAACTCGCCATGCCCCAAATGTGTACACAGAAGAATATGACAATGAGCGGCAACTCCGAAGTAGTGGAGTGCTCATGTACAGCTGCTGGTAAGGTTCCTAGGTGTCGGAGCCGTCTCCCTGTCTATCTGTGGGCATGAACACAGTGTCCATAAAATAAAGGGCGTCCGTATGAACAATGTACTTAGTATGTAAGGCATATATGATAACATAATAGGGAAGTATAGAAAGCATGAGAAGAAATGATAACTGTAATTGCATAAGAAGAAAGGATAACTGAAACTGCTTGCCTCTTGAGGCGGAATCATGCATGCTCACTTTTACCTTTAAAGCTAATCACACATACATACATAATTGTCTGAATTAATAACATCATTAGCTCGCGTCCGGGGTAATCATCTCACACCACCCACAATTGGTTCCGTCATCATCCATAAGCCGCCCACCTTAGCGGTGCTGCCCGTGCCATATAGACACGGTGTAATCATCATCATATACTTAACATGAAGCATGCATAAGAGCTTAAGTAAAAGCTGTAACTCTATCGGAGTGACGTAAGGTCGGTAACCTTTGATTATTTTATGGAATAATCATAATCGTCATGTCTCACCTTGAAGAAACTAGAATTATAAGGAGAGACTACCAACAATGAATAACATCAAGGAATCATGTAAAGATCATGAACATCATAATAGCATCATATCATAAGCTTGGAATCTCTATGACTAAAATTATCATTATCATGACTCATCTCTTATCTTTATCTCACGAGAAGCTCTTAATAATCATAGACTTATAATCTCTGGAATGTAAGAAAGTCATGGAAAGATAGAGGAAATTATGTTGCAGGAATCATGCCTTAGAAAAGAAGGGACTGGCCTTACATACCTTCACGTCTCCTCAACAACTAGCGTTCTCCTTCCAAGCTGACGATTCTACATTCAAGAGAATTTGTACGGAGATTAGATAATCGGAAACATGCTTAGGCCTCAACTAAAACAACTAAGGGCTAACGAAAATTGGGTAGTGTTTCCTTTGTTTTATCAACCTTCTCTATATAATAAACAACTCCCAAACGTCAATAATAACACCCATGATATTACAAATGATAAACTTCGTTGAGTTAAACGTTACTCAATTCCCAACATTCCCTTTCAAAGTCACCCATAATCATAATTGCAACACAACTTCATATTCATTCTCATATAACACTCCTTTAACATAATTTGCATCATTCACAACAAGATTTCACTCTGGTATGTCAAGAACTATGACGCAAGTCAAGTTACCATTGAAAAATTCCACTATTTCCATATTTGAACTTCATACTCTACTCTTCTCCATAATCCAAGTCTTTCAACTACTCAATATTCTTAGTAACATGAATTTAAATGTGAAACTCACCTTTTATCACATAGGAATGGTCTTTGGATGAAAATACTCCACTTGAGAAAAGCCCAACTTCACCTTCTTGTCTTCTATCAACCCTAGTGAACATTCTTTGACTTGATTTCCCTTGATTATTGGTGTTTAATCCTTTATTTCTCTTGGATATGTGTTAATATGATATGGGGAATATTCTAGAGGTTTTAAGAGTTGAAAAGAAAGTGAAATCTGAAAATTATGAACAAGGGTCGTTTATTTATAGATGGTACTAGAAAATTCAAGAGAGGAGGTTTGACGGCCGGGTCGACAGTCCGTCGACTTGTCTCGTCGATTTGCGCATGCAGATTTCAGTTTACAGAAATATGTTGACGGTGCACGGTGACGGTCCGTCGATACGACACTGACTGATGTCTGCAGAATTTCCTGAATCAGTTCAAATTGCGTCGATTATATCCGTTCAACTTATAACCCCGTAAATTACTAGGAATACCTGCTGGTACATTTGTACACGGGCTAAGGCACTTTCTACCTTAACTTTCTGCAACAAGCTTTCTTCTCTCGCCTCAAATGTCTTTGGAATCTTAATTAGAATCATTAAGTATCCCTTCTTACTTATAGGGCGTCATATACATCTTAACTTGCGTTAGCCTATTCACTGCACAACAACCCGAAATTCCGAGGTGTAACATTCTCCCCCCTTTAGGAACATTCGTCCTCGAATGTTAAGTTTTTAGGGATTCTACAGAAATTTTGCCAGAGTTTCTCCTGTATTATGGCACTACCATCCTGTCACAACAACCTAGAATAACATCGCCTTACAGGGCTTCAACAACAACAGCAAGAAAACATGGCCATATATGACTAAAAGCATTAAGAGAAAACATTACATACCTGGGAACAACGGCGTTTCATCTTGTGCCTCTTCTCGGGGTGGAAATAAGTGCGGATATCTTGATTTCATATCTTCTTACGCTTCCCAATGCATCTCTTTTACTTCTGCACCCCCTCATAATACCTTCATCAAGCTTATATTTTTAGTTCTTCTTTCACTACCCCAGAACCATTTGGGAGTGCAGTAAGAAATCCCCTCAGAGTCTTTTAATAATATTTCTAAATTTGGCTTCAGGATGAAATTTCCACATTCCACTAATTTGATATTCTCCCATTCTTGCAAGCTTCATACGACTATCTGGATATATCATATCTAGATCATCTTGACAAGTCTTAAAAGGTCTAACGTACGTGCTTCTAGCATGCCTTAGAAAGTTAGAAAACGAGCTCTATCCGCTTATCCATCTAAGAATGGGGGGGAGGGGGGGGGGGGGGGGAGGGTTACTAGAATGACCTATCACTCCCTATAATTTTCTTCACCACCACCTCTCGCTTTCAGTTTGTCATTTAAATCCATCTTACTGCATTTACCTCGCGATGCAGCCGTAATTCCTTCGTCTTTGAGTACTCTAAGCTTGGAATTCTCATATCACCCATACACTTTCTCTTCCCAACGATCACACATATTTGTTCCTCTTCATTGTACGTTGCTACCGTCAAGTATTCACATGCTCTCAAATAGTCCGTCTCCATTTCAATCCTCATAAATTGTTAGCTCTGTATCCTTCCATTAGCAAGAAATTACCAAATTCTGAGTCAATTATTTTCGCCTTCAAGGCTTTCCCTGTACAATGCTTCCCCAATCGTTATGCGACATTGGAACTTCACATCCATGTGTCTTGCTTGCGGTGGCTATTCCACTTGACTTCCCGTCTTAGTCCATCATTCACTTCTTCCTCTAATCCAAATCTTACTCTCATCGCCTGTATCTCCTCACTATGAAATCATTCACATAAGCTCTTATTGTATGGAAATATCGTTTTATCCTCGTCTATCTTACGCTTGAACTGAAGCCGCAATGCTCACGTGATGTATCTTCTTAGGACTAATACTGCTCTTCTGTCATATGCCGATCCTTTAACTGTACCTCATAACCCACCTTATTGTTGTACAACTGCCACGTTGAATTCTCTACCCATCTTCCATTCTACGACCCACATCTTGTATTATCTCATTCTTATGCCTCCGGCGGCCACGTTGCCTCGAAAAATCGAAGAGTACTTCTTTGATGGTCTTTTTTTATTACTGTTTAGTTGCCATGTCTATTAAACCATGAGGGAATTGTCTTTACCTCAACATTTATTTCATTACTTCTATTAATACCCATAGACCGTCCTGTATGTTCACCATTTCCATCGATGTAGCTCATAACCTCTCTATACTCCCTATGCCAAATCGTCCCCAAACTCGCTCTCTCTTGGCTCACCTTCCTCAATAACCTCGCCCTGGGACTTTTACTGTGTAACCCACCGGGGGTGCTTTTCCATTTGATCCTGTCCTGATAAACGTATAAATTCAGTCCATTGATCATTCACAACGAAACTTTGTTCCTTTTTTCGTCTTAACCTTCATCCTTTCCTCGAATGATTTCATTCATAGGACAATAACCCTAAACCTATTTCAGAGTACTATTGGCTTCTCTTTCATTTCTTCTCTTTTCTCTCAGAACACCATCTTTTGATAAAACTGTAACTTAAGGTTTAACGTCAATCCCTCTACACTCCTCTCCGATCAGTTCACACTGCTATAGAAGTATTGTACTCTGTTATCCCAACATATTAATAATGGGGTAACATATGGTCCTTTTATAATTCTTTGTATGGATGTTGTGTAAACTCGCTCTTCATGCATACGATATCTTACTTGACACGTGGTTCCATAATTCTTATCATAACTTAATTAGCAATACTGTCCCTACAACATAATTCAAAATTTCTATCACTTCACGGCTCCTGACTACATTCCCACTTAATGTTAGAATATCCACAGGGTTTACTTCTCTTCCGCCCTCTGTTTATCGAGTTATTCCTCTAGTGGACTTCCCTTCTATTTGCCTTGCCCCTATCGTTATTTCTTTGTCTCCAACACTTCCACTACACACATCACGTATACCGAGCATTCATCACTTGTCATCCTTTTGTTTCGCCGATCAATCTTATCTTATTTTCGCTTTCCCTCATATCTGTAATAGCAATCCCTGTCATATAATCGTTCGAGTAAATTCCTATATTTATATAACCTGAACTATAAAACAGAACACAACTGTGGTCATAAGGTTACCCAATTGCCAGGCAAGGAGCTTTTGTGAACACATCTCTTTTACTCTCTTTCCTCGAGGTCTCACCGAGGTCAATAAGGCTGGCTTATAGTGATATGGAAATTTCCCTCACACTATAACCATCAGGTGAAGCCTAGCTTAATAATCTAATTCGGCGTGTCATGCATCGGCTTATACGTATACATCAAGTTTATCTCATAAGTTAATATTTCCCCAAAACTGTCACAACCCAACCCGATGAGCCACAACGGGAGTCTGACCTCTATTGACCAAACACCCCTAAATACTAATCTAAAACATGCTGAACATCAATAGCCCATAAATGGCACAAACTCATCTCATAAAGAGGGAACATCCGAACTCTACACAATCTACATATATATACAACATGTGGAAGAACAGTGCAAACCAGCTAGGCTACTATATATACTGTACACAAAAGAATATAAGCCGACAAGGCTACAACGTCTGACTACTACATACAACTGTTTACAGACCTCTACTAGAATAGAAGTTGTAGAAAAGACGGGACAGGGCCCCGTCGTACCCATCTATAGACATCTCAAAAGAATGGCCTACCAAAATAGACTGCAACTCCAGATCGATTGGAGTGCACTGATCGCTGCTGGATAAGGGTCCTACTGAGCTGGACCACCTCCCTGTCTACCTACACCTGCGGGCATGAACGCCGCCCCCCGAGCAATGGGGAGTCAGTACGGATAATGTACTGAATATGTAAGGCATAAAGACAACAAGTATATGTGTATAGAAATCACGAATAAAATCTGAACTCATAATCTGGAATGACTATTTGAATGAATCTGTATGAACTAGTATATGTCTGCCTCTGACTAAATCTGTATGTCGGAAAACATGGACATTCATATATATATATATATATATATATATATATATATATATATATATATATATATGGGAGGTACACATCTCATTGTCACATCACAGGCCACACCTTCACCCCCTGTCAAGCGTGTCTTTCACATATACAACGTAATATCATAGGTCACACCCTCACCCCCTGTCAAATGTGCCCTTCACTGTACCCCTGAGAATTGAAAGTGAATGCATAGTGCAAGTAGAACTAAACGACAAGATTCTTAAGACAATAAAATGACAGTTTGCCTCTCCTGGGCCTTACTGGACTCATACTACTAGGATAAGAAATCACAAGGTCTGAATATGGGGAAATACCATAGCCGGGGTACGGGAACATCAAAACTGTATTTCTCTTAGTACATATAAGAATAGAGTAATATGGAAACTCTCTTACTCGTTTATCGGTCCATATCATAAGATCATGCCAAAAAAAGAAGAAGGAATAACCTTAACATACTTGGAGATATATTCAATCATCCAACTCTTATTCCTCGATTGTTCGAATAATCCAGGGTTATAAAATTTTCGGCATAGTTTCCTTGTACTTATATCAATCCGTCCTGTACACAACAACCCAAAACAATGCCTCACAGGGCCACATACTAAAACATATAATGCTTGGGCCTTATACGACCAATCACGATAACTGAAAGGAAATAATACCTGAGAAAAGTGATGCCTCCGACTGCACCCCCTGTACTGCTGGGAACAAATACGGGTACTTCATCTTTATCGCTTCTCCCGTATCCAATTCATTTTTTCAACATTCTTATTCTTCCACTAAACTTTAACGGAGGCTACATCTTTGGTTCGCAACCGACGGACCTGCCTGTCCAATATAGCCACTGGAGTCTCTTTGTATGATAATTGTTCGATCACCTGGATATCTTTCACTGGTACAACTCCTGAAGGATCTCCGATAAACTTACGAAGCGTAGATACATGAAATACTGGATGCACCGACTCTAACTCCGAAGGCAATTCCAGCTCATATGCCACTGTACCCACTATACGAATGATCTTATATGGCCCAATATATCGAGGGCTCAGCTTACCCTTATTACCAAACCTCATCACTCCCTTCATAGGCGAAAATTTTAGGAATACCCAGTCGCCCATCTTGAACTCTAGCTTACGTCACCGATTATCCGCATAGAATTTCTGTCGGCTCTGAGCTGCTAGTAACCTCTCTCTAATCACTTTCACCTTATCAACTACTTACTGAATTAGGTATGGGCCTAGCAACTGATTTTCCCCAATATCAAACCATCCTATGGGCGATCTACACCTCCGCCCATATAAGGCCTCATAAGGAGTCATTTGAATACTGGAATGGTAATTGTTATTACATGCGAACTCGATAAGAGGCAAATGATCCTCCCAATTGCCCTGTAAGTCAAGCACACAAGCTCTAAGCATATCCTCAAGGGTATGTATAGTACGCTCTGCTTGCCCATCTGTATGCGGGTGAAATGTAGTGCTTAGACTCACCTGAGTCCCCAATCCTTGCTGGAAAGACTTCCAGAATTTGTCTATGAACTGTGCTTCTGTATCTGAAATAATTGCTAAAGGAACACTATGGATTCGTACCATCTCCTTAACATAAAGCCTCGCATAATCCTCGGCTGCATGAGTAGTTCTGACAGGCAAAAAGTGAGTTGACTTTGTGAGCCTATCAACTATGACCCATATCGAATCACACTTCCGCTTTGGCTGTGAACTGTGCTTCTGTATCTGAAATAATTTCTAAAGGAACACCATGGATTCGTACCATCTCTTTAACATAAAGCCTCGCATAATCCTCGGCTGCATGAGTAGTTCTGACAGGCAGAAAGTGAGTTGACTTTGTGATCCTATCAACTATGACCCATATCAAATCACACTTCCACTGAGTACGGGGCAACCCTGTAATAAAGTCCATATTAATTACCTCCCACTTCCATGTCGGAATCTCCATAGCCTGCAATAGACCTCTAGGCTTCTGGTGCTCTATTTTAGCTTGCTGACAATTTGGACACTGAGCAACAAATTCTGCTAGATCATTTTACATACCATCCCTCCAATAAACTTCCCTGAGATCATGGTGCATCTTTGTTGAGCCTGGATGAATAGAATGGGAGTAATGTGCCTCTCCCATAATCTGCTGCCGGAGTCCTGCAACACTAGGGACACATAATATACCTCGATATCTGAGTGCCCCATCACCTGTGATTACAAAGGGTGTCTTTTTTTTCTGAGGTTCTGTATCTCGGTAATGAACTAGAACAGGATCCTCGTACTGACGCTCCTTTATCTCAACTACCAAGGATGATACCGCTGTGTCTTGAACAGTAACACTTACCTCACCTGAATCTATCAATGGAACTCCGAGGCTAGCTAATCGATGAACCTCACGAACCATTTCTCTTCTCTCTGGCGATTCCTGAGACAAGCTACCCATAGATTTACGACTAAGAGCATCGGCTACCACATTAGCCTTCTCGGGATGGTACAGAATATCCACATCATAATACTTTAACCTCTCCAACCATCGCCTCTGTCGCAAGTTCAAATCCCTCTGCGTAAAGATGTACTGGAGACTTTTATGATTAGTATAAATATCAACATGGACACCTTCACCCCCTGTCAAGCGTGTCTTTCACATATACAACGTAATATCATAGGTCACACCCTCACCCCCTGTCAAGTGTGCCCTTCACTGTACTTCTGAGAACTGAAAGTGAATGCATAGTGCAAGTAGAACTGAACGACAAGATTCTTAAAACAATAAAATGACAGTTTGCCTCTCATGGGCCTTACTGGACTCATACTACTAGGACAAGAAATCCCAAGGTCTGAATATGGGGAAATACCATAGCCGGGGTACGGGAACATCAAAACTGTATTTCTCTTAGTACTTATAAGAATAGAGTAATATGGAGACTCTCTTACTCATTTATCGGTCCATATCATAGGATCATGCCAAAAAAAAAAGGAATAACCTTAACATACCTGAAGATATATTCAATCGTCCAACTCTTATTCCTTGAACTCGTAAGTATACAATTAAGATAACATAGGCCTTAATTAAGCTATTCACCTTACTCACTAATCATCATAATTACAAAAGAGCTTAACAACTATGGACAACATATCCCTTGAAAACGTAAAAAACCCTCAACTCCTAATTCCATCCAATCTCAACTGCAATATCAAGGATAACATTAATGGCAACACCCTCATAAAAAAATATACCCAAACACATCCCTTAATCATCTCTTTACATAACCCCAAAAGCACTATTTAACCTTTCGTTGACTTATCACTTTTATAGCTATCTTTTCTTCACATGAACCACCAAAACTCTTAGTGACTAACTTAAATACAAGGGTAGAAATCATTTACATACCTTGAGGGGTCAAGAATCCCAAGAATCACTTTAACTTCAAATCCTAAGTTTCCCATTCTGGGAGAAACCTTATCGTGTCGATTCGATTCGTTCAACATCTAACCCCGTAGTTTACCAGGAATTCCTGCTGGTACCATTGCACACCGGTGGGACACTTTCTATCTCCAAAACTCGAGCTCGAGTCTCCATTCCCAAGGCATACCCAACTAGGAAATCATAATTTCTACCACTATGAAAACGAGGTTTGTAAGAAAAACAAAGAGAGCTAGCCAAATTTTCTAACTTACAACTTGTTCTAGGGTGCTTATACCTTTAATTCTCCTTAGTGTATAAAACTTCTTTCTATCCCAAACACCTCGCTTCCCCTTCTCATGTTCCTTATTCCATCCTAACCTATTCATCATTCCCTTAGCTTAATACGTACTTACTATTTTTATCCCGCATTTAACTACTAACTCCGTCCTTAATCACTCATTGCTAGGCCCTTTTTCTTGCTTCCGGCAACAATCCTGCCCACCGTTCCCAAAACTTCCTTTAGATTCCTGGAACAATTTCGGCAGAGTTTCCTTTATAAACATAACAATCCCGAACCTGCACAAAACCCAGAAAACACATCCCATGCCTTAAACGTCACATACAGAAACAAATATAATATACAGCTCAGCAGCACAAGGCTAACTACTATAAAAGAATTTAAGTAATAGGGCTTGTGTCACGACCCAGCCCCGTAGGCCGTGACTAGTGCCCGATCTGGGCACCCAAACCCATCTATCAAATGCATTCAAGTATATAACAGAAGCCGACAAGGCTATATTCTAAATTTAGATAATTTCCAGAAAAATTTCGGCAGAGTTTCCTTTGTTTTACAGGCTATCCAAAATAACCCTGCGCACAGAAAATACCAACAAAGGCCACGCCGGCCAACAAGGCAACATGTAAACATATGCGGACCGGCCGCGGCGGCGAATGGGATCGCCCAAACACATCATATACACACATCCGAACAGAAAGACCCAAACCCACAAACATGTCCACAGACCTCTAAACAGACCGACAGAATCATATGACGGGACAGGGCCCCGCCGTACCCAAATAGTCAGATATACAGAAATATATACATAACAAAAGATGTATGTACCAAAAGTAGACTCCGGATCAAAAGGGAGTACTCCGAAAATAGCAGGAAGTGGAGCCTACAGTGGTGGATCACCTGTGCCTGTACCTGCGGGCATGAAACGCAGCCCCCGAAGAAAGGGGGTCAGTACAGAAAATGTACCGAGTATGTAAGGCATGAAGTATAGAACGAAGAAACATAGTCATAAATGGAAACTTTACAGAACAGGTAAAACTGTATAAAAGAATCATTACGTTTTCTCTTAGGTAACAGAGTAATATCTCTCAAGTCATGAATCATATACATATACATATACATACCTGCATATATACGACGTGTTCCGGCCCTTTAGTAAGGGACTCGGTGAATAAGGTCAGACATATCAACATCACATACCATACATTCGTATAACGTGTCCCGGCCCTTTTGTGAGGGACTCGGTGCATAGGATCATGTATGGCAGAGTCATATATCATATGTATACATAACGTGTCCCGGCCCTTTTCTAAGGGACTCGGTAGATAGAATCATGCATGGTAGAGTCATATGTCATATATATGTACATAACGTGTCCCGGCCCTCTATTGCGGGTCTCGGTGGATAAAGTCATCACGTGCCATCCTGGCCACCACCCCTGTATCATCATATCATCACATGCATATACATATAACGTGTCCCGGCCCGCAAGTGAGAGGGACTCGGTGAATAATGCAAAGAAGTACGCACGATAACATGTCCTGGCACGGGCTCAGTGAATAGACATATCAAGCCTGCACGAATAGAATAGTACGAAACCATATACTCGTAAATCAATACCCGAGATACAACATACTTATCGACATATGAAGGTCCAAAACAAGTTTCGGGTCAATCAGAATTAGTATACAAAAGTTACGAGCGTTTGAAGTACAGAACGCTCTACCATCATTTCAGAAGCTCTTCTTGGAAAAATCAAAGTTGTAATCAGGTTAACTACCTTTTAGACATGGATATGGGTCACACCAAATAGAACTCATGGAATCATACGTACGAATCGAAGTATGTCAAAGCCTCGGTGGAATAATCGAACATGCTAGCATTCAATAATCAAACTTTAGTCATATCAACATACCGATATCATATATCATATACGCGTATATATAACAGATTCATACATGCATACTCATAGGATATCATACAGTGTGTCGCTGCGGTACGTGCAGCCCGATCCACAGATTTAACGTATTAGTGCCGAAATTGTATACAAGGTTAAAGACATTAATACTTACAAAATTATCTTAAAGTCATGAATTCTTATACTTAGTTTATTACTCAATTATGCCATAATCCTAACCATACTACGTATGTTCGTGTCCCTATGCTAATAGAGATCGTTGACAATCTCGGGACTTACTAAATAGAACCTTTGAAGTACGGGGCCTCCTAATGACATCTCGTAAGCCGTGTTTGGAAATTCAGGTAACAAACATATTAGGTAACTTTCTGATATCATTATGGGTCAAACCAAATGGAGACTTTAATACCATACGTACCTATCGAATTGTTTATCAAAGACTTGAGTCATATCGCTTTGTTTTCGAACCTCATTCGGGAATATACCAACTGAATGCTTCGAACATCATCATATATATATACATATCAAACCATATGAAACACTTATTAAAGTCAAAGACGATGGCCATCCTAGTGTCTCTAAGAATAGAATTTTCTTTAGGGACATACATATACGTAAGTTGTTCATTACGAGGATCATGCCGAAGGAAAGAAATGTAAGCCTTACATACCTTGCCCGCTTCCTACACAAAATTCGAATTCAGGCCCTTGGCTCCACAAAATCTACAACAACATTAATGCGCACCAAACATTAGTTACAAACGCTTAAAAATTCAATTCTAACCAACACCTTATTTCTACAGAAATTTCGGCAGCATTTCCCCTGTAAATGCGCCATCCTCGAGAATTCAACTCGGCCAGAAATACAACAACAAATCCGAGAATTTAACTCGGCCAAAATATCAACAACAATACCAACGATTACTCCAATAATATCAACAATTAATTTAAGACACATTCTAACATTAGTAACCTTCTTCTTTACATAATTCTTCAACACTCAATTCAACTACATACATTTTCAAGTCACTTCCAATGCTCACATATTCATTGCTTGCTCAAAATTGTTTAAACACAATTCAAAAACATTTAAAAAATTTACAAAATATTCAAAAAATGCCATCAACATCACATTCCACCCGAACTTCCCCCCATGAATACAACAAAACTACAACGTCACATTTTCTCCTTCCAAATTCATCCATAACAACAATAGTTCCATTTTAGCAACTACACTTCCATAATTACATAAACTATGATGAATTCACATATTTTCCTACAATTACCCCACTTCAAGTTTCCATACCACTAGAACCATAAGCCTTCCATTTACATCACAAAGGCCACAACAACACAAGTAATACACTAAATAAAATAAACTCATCTTCCCTTCACCAATTACACCACACGGCCACACACTCAATACTCACACACGGCCACACACTTCATCACACAACACTTCTATGCTTTCCATTTATTTCTACATACACAACACATATATAACCTTCCGTAACATATGAAGAACATGAATTTCTTACCTTTTCTTCAAACTTCCACTTGCCACAAACAGAGCTTTCTTGCTAAAAGAATTATACCACGTTGAAGAGGGTCTTGAGCTTAGTGGGAATATGAGAAAATTACAATTTTTGGACCCAAGATTGATGGCATAAAATTTTTTTTCTTTCTTTCTTGCCCTAGCCGAATTGCCCTTCTATTTTTTGTTCTTTCTCTTCTTTTACTTTTCATGAACTTTCTTGAACAATGAATAAATGGTGGCCTTTTCCCTTATTTAACACATGAAAAAAAAATCCTACATGGGCTTGGGCCATGGCCCCTATGGCCGGCCACTCCCATTAATTTGGGCCTCTTTTTCATTTTTTTTTCTAGCCCAATTTGTTGGCTACTTCTTATAATTCATGAAACTAGTTCCCGAAATTTCCAATTTCGCCCTTAACCTTTCTCCACATTTCCACGTCAACACTTTTCATAAACAACACACACACACACACACATATATATGTATAAAATAAAATCAAAATATGGCCTTATCTCTTACAAGTCGCAATTTTTTTGAATTTTCCGAATGTGCGAAATTACGGGACATAACATCCTCCCCCCCTTTTAAAACATTCGTCCTCGAATGTTCAATTGACCTTAGGGAGTCTCATGATACTTCGGGGAGGTTTCTTTCTTTCCTTCAAAATTTTCCAAACGTTACAATTGCTATCTTCTTGTCTTCCGTTTACTTACTTTTCTTTTCTTTCCAAATACCGTTGTATCAGAATCCCCTAACCTTATTGTGGTGGGATCAGTATCAGTTTAGTTCATAACATCTGTAGCACACCCTTTACTTGTCTCTTAAATTTCGTTTAGCTAATTTCCTTCACACATCGCAACACTGACTGCTGAGGCCCACCGTCAATCGGTACAGTCATAAATGGGATGTCATACGCATACACATACATTTACTACCATTTTGCTCATAAAATATTTCCAAACACTTATTCAAACTTACTCTGATTCCAAAACTGTATTGCGCTCCCTTCTCCTTCACCGGCCGAGTCTGCCTTAGCCTACCCGACCTATTCATGGTTTCTAACCGTTCGATACATTCTGATTTCCTTTAGGTTACCCCTATTTTCCCCATCTGTCCTTTATATTTACATTTATAAAAATTTTGGTGTACTTCCCAGGGGGTCACCCATCCAAAATTTTCTCTAGCCCTAGCACGCTTAACCTTGGAACCCTGGTGAGTTTTGGTACGTTAATGCTAATATAATTGCATCCACTACCCCGCACGACCTTTTCCACATAATTCAGGACAAGTCGGGGTCTTAACAATTTCCGGAAAGTTCTCGTAGCGGGTCCCACCACGATCTAGACAGGGGGCCCTTTTATTTTTCTAATCATGTAATTACCGAGTTAGTCTTTTCAAATTCTCAACATTCACTTTTTACCTGCATACACGACTACCTCAGACAGTCTTATCAATTTGGGTCTTATTCCAATTCTATTAGCAACCAGAGGAAAATTATATCCATTCGTGCATGTACATTTCATAAGAAAGCAAGTAATATACCTGTAACTGCATCTGGTGGCGTCTCCTGATCCTGTCGGTTGGCCAACGCATATAAGCGGTTCGAAGGACCGCTGGAACTGGGAGCTCCACCTCGACCTCTACCGCGACCTGCCGGTGCCGGCCGCATATCTACAGAAGGAGAAGATGATCCAGCAACTGATCCGATGAGCTGGGCTGAACCACCTGGACCACCTCTAAATGGGCACTCCCTCATAATATGGCCCTGGCGGCCACACGAAAAACAGGCACCAGTGACGAGACGACACTCCCCCGGGTGACGCTTGCCGCACCGAGGACACTGCGGCATAGACAACCTCGTCTGACCAAACTCTCTGCTCTGCTGTGAATCCGGGGCCCTGGAGCTCTGGCCCACTCCTGAATATCCCACACTATCAAATCTCTCACCGGTAGGCCGTGGGGGTGCACTTTGCGCTGGCTGAGTAGACTGTCTAACATACTGTCGAGTCTGGCCGCCTCGAAACTCTCCAGAGTATCCTGTGGACCGGGCCCTCTTGGGCGGCCTCCTGTCTCGATCCCTACTACGATAATCAGCCTTGTGTCGGTCCTCCATACCCTGAGCATAGGCCTGTAGTCGGGCGATATCCATGTCTGTCTGCAATGCCACCGCCATGCAGCCATCAATCAAATAGCGGTCTAACCCCATCACGTACCGGTGCATCCGGTCAGTCATATCTGCTACTATAGCAGGTGCATACCGGGCCAGAGAATCAAACTCCAAATTATACTCATGAACACTCCGACCCCTCTGCTGCAGATGCAACAATCGATCAACCCGCGCCCGCCGTAACTCTGGGGGCAAAACGTGGTGGGTGAAAGCAATCACGAACTCGTCCCAAGTGGCTGGGGGAGCACCCTCACCCCTGGATAGCTCCCAGGACTCATACCAGTGAGCAGCAACATCTCGTAGTCTATGCGAAGCCAACTCAACAGACTCAGTCTCTGAAGCCCTGACCAAATCTAGTGAGCGTCGCATCCCCCAAATGAAGTCATGGGGGTCCTCGTCGGGCTTAGACCCGAAAAACTCTGGGGGGCCACATAATAGGAACTCTCGAACCCTCAGGCTGTCACGCCTGCCATCATCATCCTCATCTCTCCGCCCGCGTCTGCAAGCCTGCCCCGCTACCAGTGTCGTCAATAACTGCACAGCCTCCCTCAGCGTCCTGTCCTCCGCCCCTGGCTGAGGAGCTGGAGGCTCGGGTGCGGATACTCGGGCCCCTGGAGCTGCTGATGGACCTGCTCCAGGCTCCGCCGGTGGTGTGGCATAAAACCTCGCCCGGGTACAAATCTTGAACACGAGCCCGGGTAACTCGCTGCGCCTGACTGGTCTCTACTGCTTTGCCCTTCTGGGCAGCCGTCGCCTTCTTCGGAGGCATCATTGTAAACATAGCAATCTGTTAGAAAGGAGCCACCCTAATTGCACAGCTCTATCGCACGATCTAAGATCCAAAGAAAGGGCAACATCCTAAATGTCCTGTAGCCTCCTGTTTATAGATGTGGTGCACAACACACTGATAAACAAGACTCTACTAGACACGGCCTGTAGACATTCCGAGGACAAACCGCTCTGATACCACTTTTGTCACGACCCAGCCCCGTAGGCCGTGACTAGTGCCCGATCTGGGCACCCAAACCCATCTATCAAATGCATTCAAGTATATAACAGAAGCCGACAAGGCTATATTCTAAATTTAGATAATTTCCAGAAAAATTTCGGCAGAGTTTCCTTTGTTTTACAGGCTATCCAAAATAACCCTGCGCACAGAAAGTACCAACAAAGGCCACGCCGGCCAACAAGGCAACATGTAAACATATGCGGACCGGCCGCGGCGGCGAATGGGATCGCCCAAACACATCATATACACAAATCCGAACAGAAAGACCCAAACCCACAAACATGTCCACAGACCTCTAAACAGACCGACAGAATCATATGACGGGACAGGGCCCCGCCGTACCCAAATAGTCAGATATACAGAAATATATACATAACAAAAGATGTATGTACCAAAAGTAGACTCCGGATCAAAAGGGAGTACTCCGAAAATAGCAGGAAGTGGAGCCTACAGTGGTGGATCACCTGTGCTTGTACCTGCGGGCATGAAACGCAGCCCCCGAAGAAAGGGGGTCAGTACGGAAAATGTACCGAGTATGTAAGGCATGAAGTATAGAACGAAGAAACATAGTCAGAAATGGAAACTTTACAGAACCGGTAAAACTGTATAAAAGCATCATTACGTTTTCTCTTAGGTAACGGAGTAATATCTCTCAAGTCATGAATCATATACATATACATATACATACCTGCATATATACGACGTGTTCCGGCCCTTTAGTAAAGGACTCGGTGAATAAGGTCAGACATATCAACATCACATACCATACATTCGTATAACGTGTCCCGGCCCTTTTGTGAGGGACTCGGTGCATAGGATCATGTATGGCAGAGTCATATATCATATGTATACATAACGTGTCCCGGCCCTTTTCTAAGGGACTCGGTAGATAGAATCATGCATGGTAGAGTCATATGTCATATATATGTACATAACGTGTCCCGGCCCTCTATTGCGGGTCTCGGTGGATAAAGTCATCACGTGCCATCCTGGCCACCACCCCTGTATCATCATATCATCACATGCATATACATATAACGTGTCCCGGCCCGCAAGTGAGAGGGACTCGGTGAATAATGCAAAGAAGTACGCACGATAACATGTCCTGGCCCGGGCTCAGTGAATAGATATATCAAGCCTGCACGAATAGAATAGTACGAAACCATATACTCGTAAATCAAGACCCGAGATACAACATACTTATCGACATATGAAGGTCCAAAACAAGTTTCGGGTCAATCGGAATTAGTATACAAAAGTTACAAGCGTTTGAAGTACAGAACGCTCTACCATCGTTTCAGAAGCTCTTCTTGGAAAAATCAAAGTTGTAATCAGGTTAACTACCTTTTAGACATGGATATGGGTCACACCAAATAGAACTCAAGGAATCATACGTACGAATCGAAGTATGTCAAATCCTCGGTGGAATAATTGAACATGCTAGCATTCAATAATCAAACTTTAGTCATATCAACATACCGATATCATATATCATATACGCGTATATATTACAGATTCATACATGCATACTCATAGGATATCATACAGTGTGTCGCTGCGGTACGTGCAGCCCGATCCACAGATTTAACGTATTAGTGCCGAAATTGTATACAAGGTTAAAGACATTAATACTTACAAAATTATCTTAATTCTTTGTACCAACTGCGGTATCGCTTTGTTTTCGAACCTCATTCGGGAATATACCAACTGAATGCTTCGAACATCATCGTATATATATACATATCAAACCATATGAAAAACTTATGAAAGTCAAAGACGATGGCCATCCTAGTGTCTCTAAGAATAGAATTTTCTTTAGGGACATACATATACGTAAGTTGTTCATTACGAGGATCATGCCGAAGGAAAGAAAGGTAAGCCTTACATACCTTGCCCGCTTCCTACACAAAATTCGAATTCAGGCCCTTGGCTCCACAAAATCTACAACAACATTAATGCGCACCAAACATTAGTTACAAACGCTTAAAAATTCAATTCTAACCAACACCTTATTTCTACAGAAATTTCGGCAGCATTTCCCCTGTAAATGCGCCATCCTCGAGAATTCAACTCGGCCAGAAATACAACAACAAATCCGAGAATTTAACTCGGCCAAAATATCAACAACAATACCAACGATTACTCCAATAATATCAACAATTAATTTAAGACACATTCTAACATTAGTAACCTTCTTCTTTACATAATTCTTCAACACTCAATTCAACTACATACATTTTCAAGTCACTTCCAATGCTCACATATTCATTGCTTGCTCAAAATTGTTTAAACACAATTCAAAAACATTTAAACAATTTACAAAATATTCAAAAAATGCCATCAACATCACATTCCACCCGAACTTCCCCCATGAATACAACAAAACTACAACGTCACATTTTCTCCTTCCAAATTCATCCATAACAACAATAGTTCCATTTTAGCGACTACACTTCCATAATTACATAAACTATGATGAATGCACATATTTTCCTACAATTACCCCACTTCAAGTTTCCATACCACTAGAACCATAAGCCTTCCATTTCTTCAAAAAGGCCACAACAACACAACTAATACACTAAATAAAATAGACTCATCTTCCCTTCACCAATTACACCACACGGCCACACACTCAATACACACACACGGCCACACACTTCATCACACAACACTTCTATGATTTTCATTTATTTCTACATACACAACACATATATAACCTTCCATAACATATGAAGAACATGAAATTCTTACCTTTTCTTCAAACTTCCACTTGCCACAAACGGAGCTTTCTTGCTAAAAGAATTATACCACGTTGAAGAGGGTCTTGAGCTTAGTGGGAATATGAGAAAATTACAATTTTTGGACCCAAGATTGATGGCATAAAAATTTTTCTTTCTTTCTTGCCCTAGCCGAATTGCCCTTCTATTTTTTGTTCTTTCTCTTCTTTTACTTTTCTTGAACTTTCTTGAACAATGAATAAATGGTGGCCTTTTCCCTTATTTAACACATGAAAAAAAAATCCTACATGGGCTTGGGCCATGGCCCCTATGGCCGGCAACTCCCATTAATTTGGGCCTCTTTTTCATTTTTTTTTTCTAGCCCAATTTGTTGGCTACTTCTTATAATTCATGAAACTAGTTCCCGAAATTTCCAATTTCGCCCTTAACCTTTCTCCACGTTTCCACGTCAACACTTTTCATAAACAACACACACACACACACATATATATGTATAAAATAAAATCAAAATATGGCCTTATCTCTTACAAGTCGCAATTTTTTTGAATTTTCCGAATGTGCGAAATTACGGGACATAACAGCTTGTCTCGTAAGTTATACCTGTACACACTTTCCAGAATTCCATTGTACATATTATGTCAGTCAACTCTCTCTTCGTGGATGTTTACTTACTCATATATCATAATTCTAGCTATCATTGGGTCACTAACATGCATAGACATCTCAAATCATTGATTTGGCTCGGGTTTCAACCCAATACACTCCACAACACAAGGAGTGATATATGACTGTGTAGAACCCAAATCAATCGATACGTATACTATTACACCTCGGAAAAATTTCTCGTTAACGTACAGTGAATAGACTAACGAAGGGAACGAAGTATACGATGTTTTGATAAGTAAGAAATAGTATTTGATGATCCTAATTGAGATTTCAAAGACATTTGAGGTAAGAGAAGAAAGTTGTCAAGGAATGCAAGGTATATGTTGTGTGTCGGGTAGGATTTACGGGTATAGAATTAATGATGACTTAATGATGTGTTGGAGAAGAGCTATAACATCCCTTAGATTGGTAATGAGGTGTTAAACAAGTGTTAAGAAGGTTCCATAAGGATTGGAGATCAAACGAGTCGACGAGAAACAGTTCGGAAAGACTGGGCATTATACGGCCCAACATGCTGGCCGAATGTTAGCGCGAATGCTGTGACCAGAATGGTTCTTTCACTAGACCAGATCTACGGCCATACATACGGACAGTATAATATATACGGCCAGTATGTTGGTCCGCAGAATCTGGTCGGGACAAATTTTTAAAAATAATATAAGGACCCAACCCCATCTAAATTATTTCATTTCCTCACATTACACTTCAAGAACATTCTAGAGAGCTCTCCACTCTTCATCCACAAGAACCCAAGAGAAATTTATGATCAACTTTGTCACACCCTAATCTCCCTAGGGTGTGATGGGCACCCAACCCCATATCCGGAGCCGAGCGAACCCACAGACTCTTATTACATACATAATCTCTTCGGACTCTGAAATCAAATAAAAGTGAAATACATAGTAAGCTTTCAAAATCTCTCTTTTATCGTTTGATTCTGTTAATCAGTGAAAATGACAGACATAACAAATGCTTTTAGAAACTTTCAGAAACAAGTCAAATCTGTAATCACACGGAATTTGTAACATAACATAAAATGACACATCGACTGATGGAGCCCCTTACAAAACTGACATCCTATACCCACGACTCTGTCTGCAAAGTCTCTAACTTCGAACAAAACATCATAGCACATATACTCTGACTAGGCACCACTCCAGGAGCAAATGGAGTTGCCAATCAAGCTGAAGCATCTTCTAGCAATGTCCTTTACTCATCTGGGTGTACCTGCGTGGCATGAAACGCAACCCCCGAAGAAAAGGGGGTCAGTACGGAATATGTACTGAGTATGTAAAGCATGGAATACAGAAAACCGAACCATAATCGAAACAAACAGTACAAAAGTAAGTACATTTTCAAAATACCAAAATACTTATTTTTTTCAGAATGCAAATCGTGTATACCGATGTCATGTGTCAGAAGAAGTACAGAAAATAAGTAGATCATTCAGAGTGCCAGAATGCGTACTTTCCAAACACAGACCGTGCGTGCCAACATCGTATGTCATCATATACATATACACATAACTGATTCATATGTAACATAATAGTGTCGAGGAACGTACGACCCGATCCATATATATAACATATTGGTGCCGAGGAACGTTCGGCCCGATCCACAAATGTGTTTGCTGCGGAACGTGTGGCCCGATCCATATACATATATCATATTGCTGTGGCACGTGCAGAAGGTTAGTACAGACAATAAGCATGATGTGCAGAATAACAAAACAACTTACTGGAAACACGAATCATGCATGCCAGGAACGGTATCCGGCCCCTTGCGGGACCCGGGGAAAGTGGCGCCACCCTGCCTTTGGCGCCACACACATCATAATCCAGAAGATTTGCTCCGTAATCTCCGTCACACATCATAATATCACATCATAAGATCAAAATATACATATACACATATATGGTTCGGCGAACCCTGAACACATCATAACACCGTAACACATCATACTTCGGAATACACATATGGCACCCGGCCCTCAAGCAAGGGACCCGGCGAACCATGCGCACAATATATACCGGCCCGGGATTCGGCGAACGATATAATAGTAGTATGCACGAGCAGAGTAGTGAGAAACCATATGCACACAAATCAAGACTCAATGAATAAGTATACTTACCGCCCCCTGAAGGCTTAGAAACAAGTTTCGGGTCAATCCGACTTAGTATAAGAAAGTTATGAGCGTTTGAAGTACAGAACGCTCTACAAGCGTTTCAGAAGTCATTTTTGGAAAATCAAAGCCATAATCATGTCAAGTAACTTTCGGATATCGTTATGGATCAAATCAAATAGAGCTTTTGGAATCATATGTACATATCAAAATGTATCAAAGACTTAACGGAATAATCGGACGTGCTATCATTTAAAAATCAGGACATTAATCATACCACTTGTCTTTCGAATGCCAATCCGGAAACCTATCAAATAGATCTTCGGACATCATAGATACGCATCAAAATCATATGAAACAACTTATGGAAATCAAGGATATTAGCCATCCTAGTGCCTCTAAGAATAGGAATTTCTTTGAAATCATACATATACGTCATTTGTTCGTTTCATAAAGATCATGCCAAAAGAAAGAAAAGGTAAGCCTTACATACCTGCTCCACGTCCTATTAGCTACGTTTATTCGTCCAAGCTCGTTAGTCTACATTCAAGGAGATTTACATAATCATTAGACATATTGTCACACACTTGTCTTAATCTTTCAAGTAAACTCACTTATAATCTGCCGAAATTTCGGCAGCATTTCCCCTGTAAATACACCATCCCCGAGAATCTAACTCGGCCAAATCAACAATCAACAATCCGAGAATTCAACTCGGCCAAATTATTAACAACATTACCAACAATCATACTAACAACTTCGACAATCAATCCCAAAACATATTCTAACATCAACAACTCTTGTCACACAATTCACCGCATTTCATTTATATCCGATTTAATCACATATATTCAAGCTAACACCAATGATCCCACATTCATGTATTAATCCAAAATCTTTCTAACATGATTCAAGAATACTTCTAACAATTCACATAATATTCCAACAACCCAATCAACATATTATTTCACCCGAAACCTTCCAAATTCAACAAGAACAATAGCGACACATTTCCTTCTTTCAAGTTCATGAATTATACCTACAATTCACACACTAACAACATTATTCTCCATAAATACAAGAAGACTATATTCAAATCATATTAACTTCTAAAACAACTCCCCAACCATTACAACTTCACTAGAATCATTACACCTTCATTTTCATCATAGAATTAATTACAACAACAACCAAAATACTAGATAAAATTAGTTCATCATCCCTATACAACACAACACACACACACGGCCAAACTCCACACCACACGGCCACCACTCCAACACACTAAATTCATGATTTTCATTTATTTCTACATCTACAACATACCCAAACCATTCATAACATATAAAAGAAGATTAATTCTTACCTTTTTCCCTTGATTTCTCTTTTGTCTAGAATCATGAACTTGCAACAAATAGAGATTTTCTTGCTCCAACAATTATACCACGTTAAAGAGGACCTTTGAATAAGTGGGATTGCTAGAAGAAAATATTTTTTTGTGATCAAAATTGAGGGCTCAATTTCTTGGCACCTTGGCCGAATATGGCCCTTTCCTTTTTCTCTCCAAGTTTCTTGAAAGTTCTCAAGGATGAAGATGGAAAATATGACTATTAAGTCATCTTTTGTCTATTAATAATAAGCTCCCAAGTGGGCGTTGGCCCAATCACTTGGACGGCCACAAGGCCCCTTTATTTCCAAGCCCATCTTTTTTTTTTATTGTCTTGCAATTCATGAAAAATTATTTTCCAAATTCCAAATTTGCCCTTAGCCTTCCCCGATATTTCCATGAGCCCTCTTGCGAATTTCCCTTCTTACCCCTAGCCTTTCTTAATATTTCCACATCAAACATTTTCATAAACAACTTGTTCATTAAAATAATTTTGGAAAATAGTCTTGCCTTTAACTTCTCGCAATTATCTTGAATTATCCGAACGTACAAAATACGGGCTATAACAAACTTCATCAAACCAACAAAATCAAGTGCAAGAAACACATTAAAGTTCATCCAGTCCAAGGAATTCCAATGGAAGTGAACTAGGGTTTTGGTGCAAGAGGAGTATTTTCACTCAAGGCTTATTCTTACACTATCTAAGGTAAGTTGTATGATCTTTCCATGTTGTTTAAGGTAATGAGAGGTTGAAAGACTTAGATTATGAAAGGAGATACAAAATGGATCACAAAGATGAGAATAATGAGATTTTGAGTAGTAGTTGGAATGAGTCATGAATATTGATATGTTGTGATTGTAAGTATGTTATAAATAACATTTAGAACGTGGGATAAGCATTGTATATGAGAAAACGTGATAGTGAACTATGACCATGCTTATGGAGGAATTGAAGTGAAATTGTAAAAAGTGGATAATATAGTTAAATGATGATTGTGGCTTATAATATTGTGAATGTTGTTATAGACATTTGGGAGTTGATATGGAATATGGGGAAAGTCTATAAACAAAGGAAATGCTGCCCAATTTTCTCTAGCTTTAGTTGGGCATGTTCATGTAATCGACTAGCTAATGTTAATACGAACTCTTTTGAAGGTAGAAATGCGAGCATCGGAGGAGAATGATCAAACGATAGAATATCTAAACAAAAAGGTATGTAAGGCTAATCCTTTCCTTCTAAGGCATGACTCGTACGGCATGAATCATTCTATTTTTCCGTGATCTTCAAAAATAACGAAAATTATGAGTCCATGACTATAAAGAGCTACATATGCATAAGATAAAGAAAAGAGATACGACGACGAGCAATATAATGATGATGATGAGTTCAAGTATAAAGAATCCTAGAGTAATATATGATGTCCATGAAGCTAATGATCCTAAGTATGGTTCCATTGATGCCTTTCCCTATGTGCACTCACCTTAACATGTTAGTCCCTTCAAGGTGAGATACGACGATTATGATCACTCCATAATGTAGTCGGGGTTCACGACGTCATGCCACCCGACATAGCCACAGTTGCCTTCAAGCTTTAATGTATGTTTCAATAATAAATATATGATGATGCTAAGTTTATGATAAGGTTATAATATAACTATGAGATGTATGATAATGATAAGTGTATGATGTGCACACGATGATACAATTCCACCGTGCCTAAATGGCCAGACATGTCACCCCGAAGGCGGGCTGCTTGTGATTCCACCGTGCCCAAATGGCTGGACATGTCACCGCTAAGGCGGGCTTCTTATGATTCCAATGCGCCTAGAGGGCCGGACATGATCACCACTCGTGGGCGTCGTATAATGGTTACCCGGATGCGGGTTAATGATGATGATGGTGTATGTGATGTGATGACATATGTACTATGATATATATATATATATATATATATATATATATATATATATATATATATATATATTACGATGATATATGAGATAAGTATAAAATGCATTTCACTCTTAAAGGCTAAGCAGGATATATCTTCATTTTACGTCTTATGCTTTCTCTATTATGTTCACCTCTTTCATGCCTTACATACTCAGTACAATGTTCGTACTGACGTCCTTTTTCTTTCGACGTTGTGTTCATGCCCACAGGTAGACAGGGAGCTGATCCAGACTCGTAGGAGCTACTAGCAGACTTTTAGAGCACTCCATTGTTCCGGAAGTGCCATTTATTTATTCTTTTGTGTATATATATGTTTTGGGCTCGACGGGGTCCTGTACCGTCCATATGTCTAGTACTCTAGTAGAGGCTCGTAGATACGAATGTGTGGGTAGTATGGTCTCACGATTTTCAAACGTATATATATATATATATATATGTATGTATTATTTTGATAGCCAAAGGGCTTATGTATATAAAGGCAATTATGTTTCCAATGAAAAATGATTTTCCTATGATTGTGAGCATAAGAATAATGAAGAAAGGTAGAATGAGTATTAGAATGAGTATGATAAGCAATAGAATGATTGGTGCTCGGTGATTAGCTCCGGGTACCCGTCATGGCCCCTAGGCGGGTCCTGACAAAAGTGGTATCAGAGCAGTTCAGTCCTAGGAAGTGTCTACGAGCCGTGTCTAGTAGAGTTTTGTTTATGGTGTGTTGCGCGCCACACTAATAAACAGGAGGCTACAGGGCATTTAGGAAAAATAACCATTCGTCATCTTAAGAGATCGTGCGATAGAGTTGTGTTATAAGATTATCTCCTCCCTAATAGTGTGCTATGATTTCAGAAATGCCGCCAAAGGGAAAAGCTACAGCAGCCCAGGAGGGCAAGACTACGATGAAAAGGCAGGTAGAAAGAGAGAAACCAATGAATGTAGAAGGGGGTGGATCACATAATGAGGCTACATCTAATATTTCTTCCACTCCGCCTAATTTAGAAGAACAAGAGAGAGCTTCAGCTCCAGCTCCTATGCCTCCAGTTCCTCCACTAGCTACTTCGGGTCAACAAGTGACCGAGGCTATTCATCTATTGACGCAGTTAGTTGCCACCTAGGCACAGCAGCATGGTTCGGGTTTAACTGACAGGGCCGTTAGTACAAGAGCCTATGATTTCATGAGTTTGAATCCTCTGGAGTTTTTCGGGTCAAAGCCGGATAAAGACCCGCACGGTTTTATTGATGAAATATTGAGAACATTGAAGATTATTCATGCCTTCGAAACTGAATCTGTGGAGTTAACATCTTATAGACTCCGGGATGTGGCAGTCGTATGGTACAATAATTGGATATCATAAAAAAAAAAGAATACGCCTCTTCCGGTTTGGCAAGAATTTGTAGGTGCCTCCATCCGCCACTCTTTGCCACCCGAGGTCCGCCGAACTATAGCGGATAGATTTTTAAATCTGAAACAAGGAAATATGAGTGCCCAAGAGTATAGCTTTCAGTTTAATTCATTGGCTAGATATGCCCCGACTATGGTGGCCAACATGGGAGATAGAGTGCACAGGTTTGTGAGTGGCTTAGGGCCACATTTATTTTAAAAAAATTTAACGGCTTCATTGCAAGACAGGATGGATATTTCTCGCATTCAAGCCCATGCCTAGAATTTAGAAGAACAACAACATCCGCAAAGGGGTGATCGTGATATTGAGCGAGGGCAAAGTCATAGGGCCAGATCTATGTGGGCAGGTAGTGATTATAGAGAAGGATCGATGAAGTCATATCCTAGAAACTCAGGCCAGTCGGTGACTAGTGCACCTCCACGATTTACAGGTAGGAGATTTGACCGCTCCATTCCTTCAGGACAGGGTCAGAGTTCGAGAGCTTCACCTTTCCAATTTTTGGGTGATTATAGTCAGAGGAGACCACAAGTCCCCCGATGTAGTCAGTGCAGAAAATAACACCTAGGGCCATGTCGCTAGGGCACAGATGCTTGCTATGTCTGTGGACAGACTGGGCACGTAATGCGTGATTGTCCCTCGAGGTATGGTAGAGTTGGGGTCCAACCCACAGGATTAGCAGCTGGTTCCTCTTCAGTGCGCCTGGTAGGGCGGACTCCCCAAATCCCAGCAGGTCGAGGTAGAGGCAGAGGGGGAGCATCTACTTCAGGTGCCACTCAGCCCCGTATCTATGCTTTAGCCGGACGACAGGATCTTGAGTCCTTCCCAGATATGGTTACAGGTATACTATCCGTGTTTTCTCATGATGTATATGCATTGATAGATTTGGGTTCTATATTATCTTACATTACTCCGTATGTTGCTGGTCGTATTGGGGTGAAACCCGAGCCAATTAAACCTTTTGAGGTACCTACTCCGGTTGGTGATCCCGTGATAGCTAGACAAGTGTACAAAAATAGTGTAATTATGATATGTGACTGCCAGACTAAAGCTGTTATATCCCGCGTTTTGTGAAATCGGATAATTCAAGATAATCGCGGGAAGACGATGGGCAAAGCAATGTTTTAGGTTGGTTGGTACATGAGTTGCTTATGAAAAGTCTAGAAGTAGAAATACGGAGGAAGACGAAGGGCAAAATTGGAAGTTGGAAAAATTGTTTTCACAAAGTACATAAACTAGCCAAAAGTACAAAGTGGGCTTGACATTTTTTTTTAAGTAAAAGAGAGGCCCAACCGGCCATGGAGTACTAAAGAGGCCCAAATCCATTAAGTCAAGAATCATGTGCTAATATATTGAGATGAGGCTTATCTCTTAAGCTCATTCAAGAACCTTCAAGAAAAAGAAAGTTGAGAGCAAACCTTGGAGGCCTTTCGGCCAAGAGTGGAAAATCCAAGGGAATTTGATAAAAATTCTCCAAAAATCATTTCCTACCAATCTAAGGATCCTTAACAAGGTGGAGTTGTTGTTGGAGCAAGAACAACTCATTATCATTCAAGTTGCCAACTTGTAGTCAAGTGAGAAGTTGAAGAAGAAAGGTGAAGTTCAATCTTGTTTTATGTGTTATGCATAGTTTATATGTGTTGTAGTATACTAAAATAGATGAAATTCATGAAAGAGAGAAATATAGTGTATGGCCGTGTATATATATATATGTGTGTAGGAGCCATGCTTCAATTATTTAATTAGTGTTTGGTTGATATTGTTGTGAATGATATGTGGAAAATGGAAGTTGAATGAATTTGGAGAGATTGTGGTGTGCATGGTTGATGTTAGCCGTGTGTGTGTGCATGGCATAGGTGGCCGTGAACATGGCTTATGTAACCATGATTGGTGTGTTGAATTGTTGAGGAACAATGAGCAAATTGTAATTAATATTCGAGTTGTTGTGTTGTTGATCATGGTGGCCGAATATGGTGATGTTGTGTGGGACAATCGGATTGATTTTATGTAGTGTTTTGATTGTTGTTGTTATGTGTTCCATAATGAAAACGAAGTTGTAATCGTTGTGGAAGCGTCGAAGAAGTTAATTTGACGTTAGCGTAAATTCTTATATTTGCATGAATGATGTTGTGAATGTGTAGAATGATAGTGAAGTCCATAAATGTGGAAGAAAGTAATGTATGGATCGCTAGTGTGATTGTTGAATTCATGTTGATAATTTGGCCGGGTTTGAATTCCCGGATTGTGTTTGACGAGAATTTGACTAAATTGAATGTCGAGGATGGTATACTTACAGAGGAAATGCTGCCGAAATTTCGGTAGCCAAGTATTACCTTAAGATTTCAACTCTAAGTATACTAATGAGAGTTTTGGGTAAAAATGACCAATTTGCAGATTTTGACGAAATTGTGACGTGAATTTGGAATAGCTAAAGGCGCGGAAAGAGGTATGTAAGGCTTCACCCTTCTTTCTATGGCATGTCTTAGTTGTAATAAGTTGGGTACGAGCCTCGGGGACAACTCTGTTCCCCGGGATCCGCATCTAAAGTTTTCCTCTTTTTGTTCAATAGAATTGAACTAGAAAGCGTGCATAGTGATGGAAAGACCTCCTAAGCCCTAGAACTTGCATAAATGGGACCCGATTACCCTAGAACCCTCACAAGTAACGCCATGACACGTAACATACGTAAATCGTATACGCTACCTCATCCGGCCCGAGGTGGGCCCGTTACTCTCGGATTTTCCTATAGTCGTGGTTGACTTACTTGAAGCAAATCCAAAGGGGACTTTTGATCCCAATCTCGTTACCGAATGATAAGTACTATGACTACTCTAACGAGAATGTTTCTATGAGGATAATGATAATTACAATGTTAGACAAGAGGATGTACCTTTGATAAGTACGACCGGAACGACTCTATGACTAAGATGACTAAGCTAAGTATCTTATGTAAACGTGAAAGTGATAAGCAAATTTTTGAATCATATTTATATTTCCTAGTTATAACCTTGTTTTCTAAGACTCTAAAGCCTATGACTGTCATCTATAATGGCCATGATTTCATTCTACGGTTACTGTAACACTATTCTCCGTTGATAGTCTCGCCTTAAAATACTTGTTCCTTCAAGGTGAGGCAAAGCTATCACTAGCATTCCATAATGTAATCGGAGATCACCGACCTTATGTCACTCCGATGGATACATGATTTTCCTTGGCTCTCTTGTGTGTTTATACGACACATATATATAAAACGGGTATACGTGTATGGATATGTATATATATATAAGACAAAGTAATTGTATATAAGAAATGTATATGTATGTGTATACGGGGAAAAGGGAAGGGCCACTGTTATATCACCACCTGATTCAGCTGGATTCCATCCTGGACGCGGGATGCCCGGACGCGGGATATGGGAGAGCCGTACGCGGCGACTGTATATATATAATGTATGATACATATATGATGTAATGTGCTGGGACACCGTTGGGAAAAGGGGTGGGGAGAGCCGATTGTACTCGGCGTCTGTAAATGTGAATAAAAGATACTGTTTACTGAATTGTACTGTTTTCTGTATACGAGAATAAGGGACACCGGGGGGGTCGAGCCGATTGTATTCGGCGTCTGTAAATGTGAGCAAAGGATACCGTTACTGAAATGTACTGTTTTCTGTACACGAGAATAAGTAATATATAAATGTAAATTCCTATGTGTATGAAAAGAAACGTTTCAAAGACGAAAGGACAAGCCTACATGACAGCCGGCCTGAAAAGGGGCCTTCCTATGCACAGGTTACTTTCTCGCCTCGTTATATGCCTTGTGAATCCATGATATTATTAATCGTACTCTATGGTACTGCTTGTATTATTTTCAATGCCTTACATACTCGGTACACTATTCGTACTGACGTCCCTTCTTGTGGACGCTGCGTTTCATGCCGCGCAGGTCAGCGGACAGGTGGACTTGATCCTTAGGAGCTCTGCCAGCAGTACTCTACAGTGCTCCAGTCGTTCCGGAGCCTTATTTCTGTGGTACTATTTTGTGTATATATGTTATACCCCGTAAGAGTCCGTGCTATTTTAATTAAGACAAGAAAGAATGAGTTAAGAAAGTTTAAGGAAAGTTAATCGAGTTAGTAAGAATATCGTTATATATATATGGTTGCCTTAAGTATCCCGAGGTGACATCGTAACCTAAAGGATTTGAAATCGCGTTATGAGCGTATATGAGTATGTATATGTATGTATAAGAGGTTACATGAGGGTCGGAAGAGGATTAGAAGTTAAACGAAGCTGAACGAAATGAATCCAAACAACTTCAGAAAATATCTCGGACCAGAAGTTTAAGGTGTTTCAAAATTCTAAAATGAATTTCATCGAGTATAGTTTCTAACGCAACAAACCGCTCGTCAAAACGATATCTGGATAAGCAGATATGGACGATGCAAGTTGGGCTGGCGGGGCAGAAAATTGTGACCCGATCCAAACATTCATATTTCGGCCCATGAGGCCCATTAACGTCAAGTATATAAGGAAAAATTATTTGAGGGCTTTTCATTTAACATAAAATCTTCCAAGAACATTAGAGAGAGAGAGAGAGAAAACTTCAAGGCTAAGAAGGTCATTTTGATAAAAATCCGAGCCCCGAATCCCGAAGCTCATGAAGAGAAAAGCATTGTACGTTGAGTTGCCTTCAATTTGAGCAAAATATTGGTCTTGGGGAATGAAATTTTCGTGTTTGATCTGCTTCTAAGGTATTTATAAGATTCATTTTATGTTATTAAAGTGTTTATTTAGAGTTTTAACGAATTAGAACGGAGAAAACAACATTATAAACTCGTTTGTTGTTTTGTTGAGATTTATGGATTAGGGGCTGTTTTAATTGAAATTGATGGACTGATTTGAATTAATATTTTGGTTGTTGTAATCATAGATTATGTGATGAGACTGAAGGAATTTGAAGGTTAAAGTTGGAGTTAAAAATTGTTGTGGGTTGTTGTAAGGATTATAGAGATAATAATGTGGTTTAGTTGCATAAGAATAGATGATGTGGTGTCGTGTGGCTGCTGTTGTATTTCTCATAAAGTTGCTGAAAAGATTGCATGGAATAAGGTATAAGAAGTGCATACGGGCTGCTTGGTGTATTGCAAGTGTTCGTTAGAATTTCGGGCATCGTTATGTTATAGTTGGGGGCTGTTTTGATATGTTGTTGTTCTTGTTGAAATAAAAGAATTGAAGATATGGTTGTGTCCATATGTTATTGTTGGTATTTCTGTGTCAACAGGAGAGCACTTGGAAATTCGGATAGGCGAGTTTATAGGGGAAATGCTGCCGAAATTTCGGTAGGCAATTATGTGATTAAGCTTAGATTCTTGAAAAGCTTGAAATTGACAATTGGTAAACATGACCATTTGTAGATTCTGGACGAAATTGGAATTGAAGCCAAGCGAGCATAAGGCGCCATCGAGGTATGTAAAGCCTTCCCCTTTGTTCTTTGGCATGTCCTAGGTGTGCTAGGTGGAGATTTTAGCCTCGTGGGCAATTCTGCTCATCGGAAACCGAGATTTATTTCTTGGTACTATTCATTCAATTCAATTGAACTTCAAAAGGTGCTTTTGTTGAAAAAAAGTGGTTAAACCTCCATAACTTTCACAAATGTAATCCAATCACTCCGAAACTTTCCTGGATGACTCCGTAGAGTCTAATGGGCGTGATTCATGTCCGCCACCCCGACTTGACCCGAGGTGGGCCCGTTACCCCCGGCGCCCCTCCTATGGTTTTGTTTGTCTCACTTCGGTGCGACAAGTCTAGGGACTTATGGCTATTGTCCTGACTACTAAACGGGAGATATTCTATCTATCCTGAGATGGATTTTAATTATTATTGAACCAACTGTGGGGACAGAAACCCTGATATGTGATGTATGGCCTTAGCCAATGTACTCTTGTCCGGAGTTCGCAGGTAACTCCTGGTTATTATGCTGTTTACTATACGATAGGTATTATGACCACCTTCATGAGCGTTATAAAATGTTTTTGACATCTAAAACGTTTTGAAAACCTTACCCTGATAATTTGGATAAACTACTTATCTTCTGTATTTTCTGATATACGATTTTGGCATACCTGAATCTTGTGTGATGCATGATCCTGGCACGTGTGATTTATGTTTGGGAAGTAGTGATTTGGTATCCTGTATGGTTGTTTTCTGTTTCACCGAGTCCCGGGCCGGTTATGTGAATATGCGCATATGTAATACTGGCCGCTGGACCCTCGACCGCGGCGTGTCCGACATTGACAGCTGGACCCTTGACCGCGTCATGCCGGACGTGTGGCATTGACTGCTGGACCCTTGACCGCGTCTGCCGCACTTGTGATTGTGCCTGACATAGACTGCTGGACCCTTGACCGCGGTATGTCAAATGTGTGATTGTGACCGCTGGACCCTCGACCGCGGTATGTGTGATTGTAACCGCTGGACTTTTGGTCGCGGTATGTGTGATTATAACCGCTGGACCCTTGGCCGCGGTACGTGTGATAGTGACCGCTGGGTACTTGGCCGCGGTATGCGTGGTAGCGACCGCTGGACTTATGGCCGCGGAAATTGTGCGTTGATTCTTTTATATATGTGAAACAAAAAATGTTTTTCAAAAGAAAGTAAAGCATTTTGACATTCTAACTGTCGTATTTGCCTGCTGGAACCTCTTGGGTATGACTTGTGCACTAGAGGCGACCCTGTGGCGACCTGGTTATTCGTGCACACCCCAGTGCACTGTCCATTGCGCCCCTCACTAAAGGGCCGAAACCTGAGGTAAATGTATACTACCTGTGCTTGTGTAAGTTTATGATTCTGCATGCATGGTTCTGCCTGTTACATTTCTGGACAGCGGATTCGGAGAATGATTCTGTTGGTGTTGCTTCTGCATAATTGAGCCGGACTATGCTTCAGTCGGCTATAGTTCTACACCCCTAGCTTCGGTTGCGGGTATGTCAGTCGCACTCTGTGCCCCGATCCGCACGATGATCCTGCCAGTTAGGCTTTGTACCTCTGTTTCATATCACGATTCAGAAGGCTACACCCCGTGCTTATGATATATATCGTGGTCTTGGCCACACACTCTGTACTTCCGTTTCGGACTCGGATCCGATACTACCTGTTCTATTTCTATACTTCTGGCTCGGTTTTGCTTATATTGTTATATTTCCGCTTTACATACTCGGTACATTTCCGTACTGACCCCCTGTTCTTCGGGGGCTGCGTTTCATGCCGCGCAGGTACTCCCAGTTGAGTTGAGGACAGATGGAAGATGTTCCAGTGCAGATGGAAAGCTCCATTTGTTCCCGGAGTGCTGCCGAGTCAGATTCTGTATGTTATGCTTTTGGGATCTTATTAGAGACTTTGCAGACAGTGTCGTGGGTATTGGTTGTCGGTCTGTGTACGTAATGAATTTTGTATGATCACAAATTTGTTCGGCTTGAAAGCTACGAGAAAGAATATTTCTGAAAGAAAAGTTTTGCTATGTACTTTATTATTTGTTTTAAAGAAAAAAAAAGAGTTGACGTGATTTTATGTGCAGCGAGAGTCTGAGGGTTCGCTCGGCCCTAAGTAAGGGTCGGGTGCCCATCACACCCCAGCGAGGTCGGGGTGTGACAGAGTGGTATCAGAGCAGGTCTGTCCTAGGGGTTGTCTGCAAAGTCGTGTCTGGTAGAGTCCTATTTATGGTGTGTTGCGCGCCACATCTCTAAACAAAAGACTACGGGGCATCTAGGGATTGTTGATCTTCTTTGAATCTTGGATCGTGCGATAGAGCCAGCTGTAGGAAAGGAATTTCCTTTTTTCTAACCCTTGATTTCAGCTGAAGAACGGTATCGACAGAAGAAAGTGGCCGATGATATTGGAAGCTACACTGTACACAGGTAAGCAACGGTGCGAAAGGGGCATGTTGGATAAGGTAAGAATATTGAGATATGATTGAAAAATAAGGTTGAAGAATGAAAGATAAGGTAGATAGGAAAGTAAACAGGAAAGTGTAACAGGTGCAGTTTGAATTGGACATGTGAGGTAAGTCTCGACATCTTTATACTTTTACTTGAAATTGTTAGGCCTGTGTGGCTATGATACGATATGATATATATACGTATATATGTTGGCCCTGTGAGGCATTGTTGGTATTTCCTGCGTGCAGGTTTTGGGATAGTAAGAAGTACAGAAGAACCTCTACCCAAATTTTCCCAGAAATATAAAAAGGGTAAGAATTCAATAACAACAGTGCGGTTGCAATATTTTGGATACGTCAAAGAAAGGTGTAAGGTGGTTTAAGGCAAAACTACAGAGACATCATTAGTACGGAGAGCAAAAGCCATAATTGGGCCCCGATACTATTGGAAGGTATGAAGGAAGAATGTAAAGTAAAGCATAAAGACTAGTGAGACAACGCTAAGATATTTTCTGGGCTGATTTGAGTACCTACACATACTCGTGTAAAGCTTGCAATAAGATGCATGATAGGAGAACTAAGAGCAAATCTGAGTAAAGAGGCAATAGAAGAGTTGAGTCAAAAATAGAGAAACGACACGAGATAATATGCTTAAAGTGTTATAAGTGGGATTAAGGGAAATTGCAAAATGACTTAAGTGAGATGGTCAGAACGAGCTAGTTACAAGAAGACAGTGAATTTAAAGAGGACGATCAAGAAGAACTCGACTTAAGCTTCAAGTGTAGATGGACATGGTAAGTTGCAGTCGATTACAGAGGTAGCTAGATAGTGTCTACTATATTTGGAAGATCAATATTAACAGATGTTAGGTGGAGAATGGAATTAGGCTAAGTAAAGAAAGGCACAGCATGATAGATGAGTTCAAGTTACAAATGATTCGTTATAACATCACCAGAAGCAGTATACTTATGTAGGACTAATTTGACATTCGGGGACGAATGTTCCTAAGGGGGGAAGGATGTTATACCCCATAAGAGTCCGTGCTATTTTAATTAAGACAAGAAAGAATGAGTTAAGAAAGTTCAAGGAAAGTTAATCGAGTTAGTAAGAATATCGTTATATATATATGGTTGCCTTAAGTATCTCGAGGTGACATCGTAACCTAAAGGATTTGAAATCGCGTTATGAGCGAATATGAGTATGTATATGTATGTATAAGAGGTTACATGAGGGTCGGAAGAGGATTAGAAGTTAAACGAAGCTGAACGAAATGAATCCAAACAACTTCAGAAAATATCTCGGACCAGATTTTTAGCCCATATTGTTGGAGGCATATCTCCTAGTATATGAGGAGTTTTAAGGTGTTTCAAAATTCTAAAATGAAGTTCATCGAGTATAGTTTCTAACGCAACAAACCGCTCGTCAAAAAGATATCTGGATAATCAGATATGGACGATGCAAGTTGGGCTAGCGGGGCAGAAAATTGTGACCCGATCCAAACATTCACATTTCGGCCCATGAGGCCCATTAACGTCAAGTATATAAGGAAAAATTATTTGAGGGCTTTTCATTTAACATAAAATCTTCCAAGAACATTAGAGAGAGAGAGAGAGAGAGAGAAAAATTCAAGGCTAAGAAGGTCATTTTGATCAAAATCCGAGCCCCGAATCCCGAAGCTCATGAAGAGAAAAGCATTGTACGCTGAGTTGCCTTCAATTTGAGCTAAATATTGGTCTTTGGGAATGAAATTTTCGTGTTTGATCTGCTTCTAAGGTATTTATAAGATTCATTTTATGTTATTAAAGTGTTTATTTAGAGTTTTAACGAATTAGAACGGAGAAAACAACATTATAAACTCGTTTGTTGTTTTGTTGAGATTTATGGATTAGGGGCTATTTTAATCGAAATTGATGGACTGATTTGAATTAATATTTTGGTTGTTGTAATCATAGATTATGTGATGAGAATGAAGGAATTTGAAGGTTAGAGTTGGAGTTAAAAATTATTGTGGGTTGTTGTAAGGATTATAGAGATAATAATGTGGTTTAGTTGCATATGAATAGATGATGTGGTGTCGTGTGGCTGCTGTTGTATTTCTCAGAAATTTGCTGAAAAGATTGCATGGAATAAGGTATAAGAAGTGCATACGGGCTGCTTGGTGTATTGCAAGTGTTCGTTAGAATTTCGGGCATCGTTATGTTATAGTTGGGGGCTGTTTTGATATGTTGTTGTTCTTGTTGAAATAAAAGAATTGAAGATATGGTTGTGTCCATATGTTATTGTTCGTATTTCTGTGTCAACAGAAGAGCACTTGGAAATTCGGATAGGCGAGTTTATAGGGGAAATGCTGCCGAAATTTCGGTAGGCAATTATGTGATTAAGCTTAGATTCTTGAAAAGCTTGAAATTGACAATTGGTAAACATGACCATTTGTAGATTCTGGACGAAATTGGAATTGAAGCCAAGCGAGCATAAGGCGCAATCGAGGTATGTAAAGCCTTCCCCTTTGTTCTTTGGCATGTCCTAGGTGTGCTAGGTGGAGATTTTAGCCTCGGGGGCAATTCTGCTCATCGGAAACCGAGATTGATTTCTTGGTACTATTCATTCAATTCAATTGAACTTCAAAAGGTGCTTTTGTTGAAAAAAAGTGGTTAAACCTCCATAACTTTCACAAATGTAATCCAATCACTCCGAAACTTTCCTGGATGACTCCGTAGAGTCTAATGTGCGTGATTCATGTCCACCACCCCGACTTGACCCGAGGTGGGCCCGTTACCCCCGGCGCCTCTCCTATGGTTTTGTTTGTCTCACTTCGGTGCGACAAGTCTAGGGACTTATGGCTATTGTCCCGACTACTAAACGGGAGATATTTTATCTATCCTGAGACGGATTTTAATTATTATTGAACCAACTGCGGGGACAGAAACCCTGATATGTGCTGTATGGCCTTAGCCAATGTACTCTTGTCCGGAGTTCGTAGGTAACTCCTGGTTATTATGCTGTTTACTATACGATAGGTGTTATGACCACCTTCATGAGCGTTATAAAATGTTTTTGACATCTAAAACGTTTTCAAAACCTTACCCTGATAATTTGGATAAACTACTTATCTTTTGTATTTTCTGATATACGATTTTGGCATACCTGAATCTTGTGTGATGCATGATCCTGGCACGTGTGATTTATGTTTGGGAAGTAGTGATTTGGTATCCTGTATGGTTGTTTTCGGTTTCACCGAGTCCTGGGCCGGTTATGTGAATATGCGCATATGTAATATTGGCCGCTGGACCCTCGACCGCGGCGTGTCCGACATTGATAGCTGGGCCCTTGACCGCGTCATGCCGGACGTGTGGCATTGACTGCTGGACCCTTGACTGCGTCTGCCGCACTTGTGATTGTGCCTGACATAGACTGCTGGACCCTTGACCGCGGTATGTCAAATGTGTGATTGTGACCGCTGGACCCTCGACCGCGGTATGTGTGATTTTAACCGCTGGACTTTTGGTCGCGGTATGTGTGATTATAACCGCTGGACCCTTGGCCGCGGTACGTGTGATAGTGACCGCTGGGTACTTGGCCGCGGTATGCGTGGTAGCGACCGCTGGACTTATGGCTGCGGAAATTGTACGTTGATTCTTTTATATGTGTGAAACAAAAAATGTTTTTCAAAAGAAAGTAAAGCATTTTGACATTCTAACTGCCGTATTTGCCTGCTGGAACCTCTTGGGTATGACTTGTGCACTAGAGGCGACCCTGTGGCGACCTGTTTATTCGTGCACACCCCAGTGCACTGTCCATTGCGCCCCTCACTAAAGGGCCGAAACCTAGGGTAAATGTATACTACCTGTGCTTGTGTAAGTTTATGATTCTGCATGCATGGTTCTGCCTGTTACATTTCTGGACAGCGGATTCGGAGAATGATTCTGTTGGTGTTGCTTCTGCATAATTGAGCCGGACTATGCTTCAGTCGGCTATAGTTCTACACCCCTAGCTTCGGTTGCGGGTATGTCAGTCGCACTCTGTGCCCCGATCCGCACGATGATCCTGCCAGTTAGGCTTTGTACCTCTGTTTCATATCACGATTCAGATGGCTACACCCCGTGCTTATGATATATATCGTGGTCTTGGCCACACACTCTGTACTTCCGTTTCGGACTCGGATCCGATACTACCTGTTCTATTTCTATACTTCTGGCTCGGTTTTGCTTATATTGTTATATTTCCGCTTTACATACTCGGTACATTTCCGTACTGACCCCCTGTTCTTCGGGGGCTGCGTTTCATGCCGCGCAGGTACTCCCAGTTGAGTTGAGGACAGATGGAAGATGTTCCAGTGCAGATGGAAAGCTCCATTTGTTCCCGGAGTGCTGCCGAGTCAGATTCTGTATGTTATGCTTTTGGGATCTTATTAGAGACTTTGCAGACAGTGTCGTGGGTATTGGTTGTCGGTCTGTGTACGTAATGAATTTTGTATGATCACAAATTTGTTTGGCTTGAAAGCCACGAGAAAGAATATTTCTGAAAGAAAAGTTTTGCTATGTACTTTATTATTTGTTTTAAAGAAAAAAAAAGAGTTGACGTGATTTTATGTGCAGCGAGAGTCTGAGGGTTCGCTCGGCCCTAAGTAAGGGTCGGGTGCCCATCACACCCCAGCGAGGTCGGGGTGTGACAATATATAATCTCGGGCATGATAGTACTCGGCCCTTTCTATGTATAGTGTACTATGTCTAGAGGCTCGTAGGCAGATATGTACAGTCGGTCATGTATAGTTTGATATATGGTGTTTTGGCATGTTAATGTTGCTGTATAAAGTGCTACGAAGTTTATTAACCTATGTTCAGAATGACGCTGCTAATGTTAATGTTCAAAAAAAAAAAATGGCTCTGTTTACACGGCTTGCTAAGAGGTAAAGGTAATATGATAGATAAGGAGTGCTCGGTACAAGTATAGGGTACTCGTCACGGCCCCTAGTCGGGTCGTGACAAAAGCTGATTTAGTTGAGCTGGAAATGTTAGATTTTGATGTGATTATAGGTATGAATTTGGTTGGCCTCATGTTATGCTAATGTTGATTTCCGAATGAAAGTAGTTCGATTACAATTTCCGGGAGAGCCCGTGTTTTAATGGAAAGGTAACACATCATCTCCAAGGGGTAGGTTTATTTCCTACTTTAAGGCAATAAATATAATAGCTAAGGGCTATATTTATCACTTAGTCCGAGTTCATGATACTGAAGCAAAGTCGCTAACTTTCCAATCCGTTCCGGAAGTGAATGAATTTTCGGATGTATTTTCAGATGAACTTCGAAGCCTTCCTCCGGAAAGAGAGATTGATTTCGCTATTGATGTGTTGCCGGATACTAAGCCTATTTCTATTCCTCCTTACCGAATGGATTCGGAAGAATTGAAAGAGGTAAAGGCATAGTTGAAATATTTGCTTGAGAAGGGGTTTATTAGACCCAGTTCATCACCGTGGGGAGCACCAGTCCTATTTGTGAGAAAGAAAGACGGTTCCTTACGGTTGTGTATCGATTAAAGGCAGCTGAATAAGGTGACGATAAACAACAAATATCCTCTCCCAAGGATTGATGATTTGTTTGATCAATTACAAGGTGCCAAGTGATTTTCCAAAATAGACCTAAGGTCAGGTTATCATCAAGTAAGAGTTAAAGAAGAACATATTCCCAAAATAGCTTTCAAAATGAGATATGGCCATTATGAATTTCGGGTGATGTCATTTGGGTTAACTAATGCTCCGGCAGTGTTCATGAATTTGATGAATAATGTGTTCGGGCCTCTCTTGGATTTATTCGTAATAGTATTCATTGATGATATTCTGGTATACTCTCGCACAAAATCAGAACATAAAGACCATTTACGTATTGTTCTTGGAATTCTTCGAACTCGAGAATTGTATGCAAAATTTTCAAAGTGCGCGTTTTGGTTGAATTCTGTGACATTTTTGGGTCATGTAATTTTAGATGATGGCATTCGAGTTGATACTCAGAAAATTGAAGCGGTGAAGACTTGGCCAAGGCCTACGACGCCTACAGAAGTCCGTAGTTTTCTGGGATTGGCAGGTTACTATAGAAGGTTCATAGAGGGATTTTTATCTATTTCAGCCTATTGACGAAGCTAACCCAGAAGTCAGCTAAATTTAAGTGGAATGATGCTTGTGAGCGTAGCTTTCAGGAATTGAATGATAGGTTAACTTCAGCTCCAGTCTTAACACTCCCAGAAGGGCCACATGGTTATCTTGTGTATTGTGATGCTTCTGGTGTTGGGTTAGGATGCGTATTGATGCAGCACGGTAAAGTCATTGCTTATGCTTCGAGACAAATGCGGAAATATGAAAAGAACTACCCAACTCATGATGTTGAATTAGCTGCAGTTATTCATGCATTAATTATGTGGAGACATTAGTTGTATGGTGTTCATGTTGGTATCTATACAGATCACAAGAGTCTTCAATACATAATCAAACAGAAGGAGTTGAATCTGCGGCAGAGGCGGTGGTTAGAATTATTGAAAGATTATCATGTGAGTATTTTATACCACCCCGGAAAGGCAAATGTAGTAGCTGATGCGCTTAGCCGCCGATCGATGGGTAGCCTGTGTGAATTTCCTCCGGAGAAGAAAGAATTAATTCATGTGCTCTACCAACTAGTTAATCTTAGAGTACGTCTAATTGATTTAGGTAGTGTAGGAGTTGGTATTAATAATCCCACAGTTTTGTCCTTGAATATGGAAGTGAAAGAGCGTCAATATGAAGATCCTCAGTTGAGCCATTATAGAGACACATTTCATGAAAAAGAGAAGTCTCCATTTGAAACTTCTATGGATGGAATTCTTAGATACCGAGGTAGGCTATGTGTTCCAAATGTGGCAGAATTACGTCGCCGAATTCTAGAAGAAGCTCATTATTCTCGATATTCCATTCATCCAGGAACGACAAAGATGTATCATGATCTCAAGCTACAGTATTGGTGGGATGGAATGAAGAAAGATATAGCAGAATTTGTAGCTCAATGTCCAAATTGTCAACAAGTGAAAAGCGAACATCAAAAGCCAGGAGGATTATTGCAAGCAATGGAAATCCCTACTCTGAAATGGGAAGTGACCAACATGGATTTTATTATAGGGTTACCCCGTTCCCGAGGCAAGTATGATTCAATATGGGTGCTCGTGGACAGACTCACGAAAGCAGCTCATTTTCTTCCAGTCAAAACCACATACTCAGCAGAAGATTATGCACGATTGTATATCAAGGAGATTGTGCGACTCCATGGTATCCCGATATCCATTATCACAGATAGAGGGGCACAATTTGCAGGTATGTTCTGGAAATCCTTCCAAGAAGGTTTGGGTACTCAAGTAAAGCTTAGCACGGCATTCCATCCGCAGACTGATGGGCAAGCCGCGCACTATTCAGACCTTGGAAGATATGCTATGGGCATGTGTACTAGATTTTGGTGGTAGTTGGGATGACCATTTACCTCTGATTGAGTTTGCATACAACAATAGCTACCATTCCAGTATCCAAATGGCTCCTTATGAAGCTTTATATGGAAGGAAGTGTAGATACCCAATTGGATGGTTTGAAGTAGGGGAAGTACAGTTAATAGGTCCTGAATTGATTCAACAGGCAGTAGAAAAGGTCAAGGTGATCCGAGATCGACTGTTGATAGCCCAAAGTCGCCAGAAATATTATGCGGCCACCGTCGATGAGACTTAGAATTTCAGGTTGATGATTGGGTATTTTTGAAAGTGTCACCAATGAAAGGTGTGATGAGATTTGCTAAGAAAGGAAAGTTGAGTCCTCGATACATTTGACCTTATAAGATTGTCCGCAAGGTGGGTCAAGTAGCTTATGAATTAGACTTACCCTCAGAACTGGAATCCGTCCATCCGGTTTTTCATGTCTCAATGCTCTGCAAGTGTGTTGGAGATCCTATGAGGATTGTTCCGGTAGATGATGTTCAAGTGACATAGAGGTTGGCTAATGAAGAAGTCTTCAAAGTACGGAGACTTCAAAATAAAAAAGTAGCCTCAGTTAAAGTCTTATGGCAAAATAACAACCGAGAAGAAATGACTTGGGAAGCAGAAAAGAGTATGAAATCCAAATACCCACACTTATTTCAGCCCCCAGAAGAGATCCACGATGAAACATCGATATTATGAGGTATGTATGTTTTCTTTTTATGTATATGGGTCGTGTGTGGCCAACTTATATTGCTATGTGTTGTGGCCCTATGAGAAAATGTTGTTATGGGCTGTTGTGACCGGATGGTAGTGCCATATTACAGGGGAAACTCTGGCGAAATTTTCGTAGAATTCCAGAGAACTTAACATTCGAGGACGAATGTTCCAAAAGGGGGGAAGAATGTTACACCTTGAAAAAATTTCTCGTTAACGTACAGTGAATAGACTAACGAAGGGAACGAAGTATACCATGTTTCGATAAGTAAGAAATAGTATTTGATGATCCTAATTGAGATTTCAAAGACATTTGAGGTAAGGGAAGAAAGTTGTCAAGGAAAGAAAGGTATATGTTGTGTGTCGGGTAGGATTTGCGAGTATCGTATTAATGATGACTTAATGATGTGTTGGATAAGAGATATAACATCCCTTAGATTGGTAATAAGGTGTTAAACAAGTGTTAAGAAGGTTCCATAAGGATTAAAGATCAAACGAGTCGACGAGAAAGAGTTCGGAAAGACTGGGCATTATACGGCCCAACATACTGGTCGTATAAAACATACTGGCCATCTTTTAGGCCATATGTTGTGACTAGAATGGTTCTTTCACTGGACCAGATCTATGGCCATACATACAACCAGTATAATTTATACGGCCAGTATGTTGGTTCGTAGAATCTGGTCGGGATAGATTTTTAAAAATGATATAAGGACCCAACCCCATCAAATTTATTTCATTTCCGCACTTTACACTTCAAGAACATTCTAGAGAGCTCTGCACTCTTCATCCACATGAACCCAAGAGAAATTTATGATCAACTTCATCAAACCAACAAAATGAAGTGTAAGAAACACATTAAAGTTCATCCAATCTGAGGAATTCCAATGGAAGTGAACTAGGGTTTTGGTGCAAGAGGAGTATTTCCACTCAAGGCTTATTCATGAACTATCTAAGGTAAGTTTTATGATCTTTCCATGTTGTTTAAGGTAATGAGAGGTTGAAATACTTAGATTATGAAAGGAGATACAAAATGGGTCACAAAGATGAGAATAATGAGATTTTGAGTAGTAGTTGGAATGAGTCATGAATATTGATATGTTGTGATTGTAAGTATGTTATAAATAACATTTAGAACGTGGGATAAGCATTGTATATGAGAAAACGTGATAGTGAACTATGACCATGCTTATGGAGGAATTGAAGTGAAATTGTAAAAAGTGGATAATATAGTTAAATGATGATTGTGGCTTATAATATTGTGAATGTTGTTATAGACATTTGGGAGTTGATATGGAATATGGGGAAAGTCTATAAACAAAGGAAATGCTGCCCAATTTTCTCTAGCTTTAGTTGGGCATGTTCATGTAATCGATTAGCTAATGTTAATACAAACTCTTTTGAAGGTAGAAACGCGATCATCGGAGGAGAACGATCAAACGTTAAAATAGCTAAACAAAAAGGTATGTAAGGCTAATCCTTTTCTTCTAAGGCATGACTCGTACGGCATGAATCTTCCTATTTTGCCATGATCTTCCTAAATAACGAAAATTATGAGTCCACGACTATAAAGAGCTACATACGCATAAGATAAAGAAAGGAGATACGACGACGAGCAAGATAATGACGATGATGAGTTCAAGTATAAAGAATCCTAGAGTAATAGATAATGTCCATGTAGCTAATGATCCTATGTATGGTTCCATTGATGCTTTTCGTTGTGTGCACTCACCTTAAAATTTTAGTCCCTTCAAGGTGAGATATGACGATTATGATCTCTCCATAATGTAGTTGGGGGTTCACGACCTCATGCCACTCGAAATAGCCACAGTTGCCTTCAAGCTTTAATGTATGTTTCAATAATAAATATATGATGATGCTAAGTTTATGATAAGGTTATAATATACCTATGAGATGTATGATAATGATAAGTCTATGATGTGCACACTATGATATAATTCCACCGTGCCTAAATGGCCGGACATGTCACCGCGAAGGCGGGCTGCTTGTGATTCCACCGTGCCTAGATGGATGGACATGTCACCGCTAAGGCGGCCTGCTTATGATTTCATCGCGCCTAGAGGGCCAGACATGATCACCACTAGTGGGCGGCGTATAATGGTTACCCGGACGCGGGTCAACGATGATGGTGTATGTGATGTGATGACATATGTACTATGATATATATATATATATATATATATATATATATATATATATATATATATATATATATATATATATATATTTTACGATGATATATGAGATAAGTATAAAATGCATTTTACTCTTAAAGCCTATGAAGGATATATCTTCATTTTTATGATTTCTCTATTATGTTCACCTCTTTCATGCCTTACATACTCAGTACAATGTTCGTACTGACGTCCTTTTTCTTTGGACACTGTGTTCATGCCCACAGGTAGACAGGGAGCTGATCCAGACTCGTAGGAGCTACTAGCAGACTTTGAGAGCACTCCATTGTTCCGGAGGTGCCATTGATTTATTCTTTTGTGTATATATATGTTTTGGGCACGACGGGGTCCTGTCCTGTCCATATGTCTAGTACTCTAGTAGAGGCTCATAGATACGCATGTGTGGGTAGTATGGTCTCACGATTTTCCCACGTATATATATATATATATATGTATTATTTTGATAGACAAAGGGCTTATCTATATAAAGACAATTATGTTTCCAATGAAAAATGATTTTCCTACGATTATAAGCATAAGAATAATGAAGAAAGGTAGAATGAGTATAATGAGCAATAGAATGAATGGTGCTCGGTGATTAGCCCCGGGTACCCGTCATAGCCCCTCGGCGGGTCGTGACATATACACCATAAAAGAGTACTGACAATATACTTGTAACAATATCAGCAGGAGACTCAAGATCCTGTCGCCTAGCTAATGCATAGGTATGATGTTGGGATCTACTCAGACTGGGAATTCCTCCTCGGTCCCTATCACAGGCTATTAATATCTGTTGTCTTTTCCTCGGGGGGCATACCGATGATGAAGAGCCAGTTTCCACTCCCGTAGGCCGAACTTTATCTTTACCACGTAGCGATGGATAGTCGCACTTGAAATGGCCTGGCAAGCATAACAAACATTCAAACCCAAGCGGCACGGTCCGGAATGTAGTCTACCACACTGAGTACATCGTGGTACAGGTAATTTTTTCTGGCTTAGATCACCCCTGTTCTGGGAACTAGAAACTCTAGAACTCTGAACTGGCCCCAAGCAAGCATATCTATCTGTTATGTCCCGTGTTTTCGCATATTTGGAAATCGAGAAAAATGAATAAGACTTGTGTGTTATAAGGAAATATTTTGATTCTAGATAATATGACTATGTTGGTTATGAAACTATTGGTGCTAAGTCATTGAGGAAGGCCGAGGGTAAATTTGGAATTTCGGAAATTAGTTTCGGGAATTACAAAACGAGACTTCAATGGATTGGGCCAAGAAATATTTAACAAAAATTGAGGCCCAAGTATTAAGGGTGGCCGGCCAAGGCCCAAGCCCCATTATTAATGGTCATGTGCTTTGCATGTGACCACTTAAGCATGTATTTAACCATGTATATCGCTAGAAAGTTCAAGAAAAAAAAATTGAAGAACCTCCAAAAGGAGCTCTCGGCCGAGCAACAAGGAAAGAAAAAAATTTAATCTCCAATCTTTGATCTTAATCCAAAAATCTTGTTCTTCTTGTATTGTAGTAAGTTCAAGACGCTCTCCGACGGGATACAATTAGTTTGGTGAAAGGAGCGCGTTTGCGGCAAGTCGGAAATTCAAGTAAAGGTATGAATTTCCCTATTCTAATGTTATGGAATTGGTATGAATGTGTTAAGGATGGAGAATAGACGAGAATCCCGTAGTTTTGATGTGTGTGCAAAGCCGTGTGTGTTTGGTGTTGTAGCCGTGACCTATGGGAAGTGCAAAGCCATGTGAATTTAATCTTGTGTAGTTGTTTGTTGCGTTGTTGTGACCTTTATAACGTAAATGAATGTTTAATGAATCGAATTGGTGTTGGAAAATGATTTCGGAACATTATGGGAAAGTATATACCTTTGGTATATTTGTGTATATCATTGTATATCCATGATATTAAGGCTTTAAATATGACTTATGGTTGTTGTTAATGAATTCGGAATGAAATAATGCAAGTTAGTATGTTCGTCGGAATTATTGACGTTTTGAAAGGAATATGGAAAGTGACGAACTTCTTGAATTTATGTATAATGTTGGAACATAATTGGGATGTGATTGAATAATCTTGAATGATTGAATGAATACAATAATGTGGACATAAGTTTGGAATTGTGAAGTTTGAATGAAAGTTGCCAACTTTTATAGTAAAGAAGAATATTGAAGTTAGAATGATTTAGTTGTGGTTTATGTTGTTTGTGACGTTTGGGTTGTTGTTGTTGATGTTTATTGAGCCGAGCTAAGTCTCGGGAGTGTTAGATATATAGGGGAAGTGCTGCCGAAATTTGGGTAGGCAGAAATGAAGTTAATGGAATTCTTAAGCTTAAGAATCTCTAATAGGTAACTTTGACCATTTGCAGATTCTGGACGAAACGGGATTTGATTTTGGGGTGAGCATAAGACGTTTCTAAGGTATGTAAAGCTTCCCACTTCTTCCTTTGGCATGTCTTAGTATGTTAGGTTGATATCGGAACCCCGGGAGCAATTCTGCTCCTCGAAATCCGATCTAGAAAATGGCTACTATTCATTCAATTCAATTGAAGCCTAATGTTCCTATTTTGGCTAGAAAGCAATCAAACGTCTGAAACTTATGCAAATGCAATAGGATTACTTTGAAATCTTTATGTATGATCTTATAGACCCGAAATGTTCATAAATTATGTTCGCCACCTCGACTTGACCCGGGGTGGGCCCGCTAACCCCGAGATGCCTTATTTGTCCTACTAGGCTCTCTTTTTGGATAAGCTTCGACAAAGAATCTTCGATTTTGAAATTGTCCTCTATGAAATAATGTTCGGAACACTATGATGTAACAAATTATGTTTTGAGCCATACGTACCACTTTGGAAACATTTTGTGAAATGAACTTTCGTACCAACTAATTATTTGACTATTTTGGTTAATGAACTGACTTATGAAGTAATCAAGTTTTGAAAGGCTATTTTGATATACAAATTGCATTGTTTGCTCACGACTCCGCTCGTGCCTTATTATGATTTCGTTCACCGGTTCCCGGGCCGGTTATGATTCGTGCGCTCTATGATGATTCGGCCGTATGCTGTGTTACGGTTCCCCGAGGCCTCGCCATAGGGCCGGGTTCCGTTTGGAGTTATGCTGTGATATGGCTGTGGTGTGATACGCTCATATGTGTGTGTTCGGGGATGTACGGAGATTTGAACCTTCTGGTGTTATGCTGTGTGTGGCACCAGCGTCGGAGTGGTGACAACGTTCCTGAGCTTTGCATGATTCTGTTTGCATTATATATATATGATTTTGATAAACATTTTGATATACTGTTCGGCATTTCTCTCTTTTGTATTCTGTTTGCTTTCAGTTGTGGCCCATATTTTTGTTCTCCATGCTTTACATACTCAGTACATCTTTCGTACTGACCCCTTTTCTTCGGGGGCTGCGTTACATGCCCGCAGGTACAGACGCCGGTGATCCACCACTGTAGGCTCCACTTCTGCTATTTCGGAGTACTCCCTTGATTCGGAGTCCACTTTTGGTATATATATATATCTTCTGCCATGTATATATTTCTGCATATCTGACTATTTGGGTACGGCGGGGCCCTGTCCCGTCATATGATTCTGTCGGTCAGTTTAGAGGTCTGTGGACATGTCTGTGGGTTATGGTCAGTCTGTATGCTTATGTGTATATGTTGTTTGGGCGATCCCATACGCCGAGGCGGCCGGTCCGCATATGTTTGTGCATTGCTTTGATTAGCCCTGTGTGGCCTCTGTTGGTGTTTGCTGTGTACAGGGTTATTCTGGTTAGTCCGAAAAACAAAGGAAACTCTGCCGAAATTTTTCTGGAAATTATCTGTATTTGGAATATAGCCTTGTCGGCTTCTGCTATACATTTGAATACGTTTGATAGATGGGTTTTGGTGCCCAGATCGGGCACTAGTCACGGCCTACGGGGTTGGGTCGTGACAAAAGTGGTATCAGAGCAGTTTGTCCTCGGAGTGTCTACAGGCCGTGTCTCGTAGAGTCTTGTTTATCGATGTGTTGTGCACCACATCTATAAACAGGAGGCTACAGGGCATTTAGGATGTTACTTTCTTTGGAATCTTAGATCGTGCGATAGAGCTGTGCTATTAGGATGATTCTGATCTGACCCGTTCTTGTGTTTGCAGTGATGCCTCCGAAGAAGGCAACGACGGCCCAGAAGGGCAAGGCAAGGATGGGAGAGACTAGTCAGGCACAGCGAGCTACCCGGGCTCGTGTCTATGATTTGCCTGAGGTTGTGCCTCGTTCTGAGGGGTCCGCTACACCACCATTGGTACAGCCTGGAGCAGGTCCTTCAGCAGCTCCAGAGACCCGAGTACCCGCTCCCGAGACTCCAGCTCCTCAGCCAGGACAGGACCCTGAGGGAGGCTGTACAGTTGCTGACCACATTGGTAGTAGGCAGGCTCGCAGACGCGGGCGGAGGGACGATGATGATGATGAAAGGCGTGACAGCCTGCCGGTTCGAGAGTTCTTATTGTGTGGCCCTCCAGAGTTTTTCGGGTCTAAGCCCGATGAGGACCCCCATGATTTTATTCGGGGGATGCGGCGCTCACTAGACTTGGTCATGGCTTCAGAGACCGAGTCAGTCGAGTTGGCCTCGCATAGACTTCGGGATGTTGCTGCTCACTGGTATGAGACCTGGGAGTTATCTAGAGGCGAGGGTGCTTCCCCAGCTACTTGGGACGAGTTTGCGACTGCTTTCACCCGCCATTTTCTGCCCCCAGAGTTGCGACGGGCGCGGGCTGATCGATTTTTACATCTGCAGCAGAGGGGTCGGAGCGTTCGTGAGTATAATCTGGAGTTTGATTCCCTGGCCCGGTATGCACCTGCCGTAGTAGCAGATATGTCCGATCGGATGCACAGATATGTTATGGGATTGGATCGTTATTTGATCGACGGCTGTATGGCAGTGTCATTGCAGACGGATATGGATATTGCCCGACTTCAGGCTTATGCGAAAGGTATGGAGGACCGTCACAGGTCTGATTATTCTAGCAGAGATCGGGACAGGAGGCCGCCCAAGAGGGCTAGGTCCGCGGGATATTCTGGAGATTCTCGAGGCAGACAGCCTCAGCAGCAGCATACAGGCAGACAACTTCCTCCGTCCGGCCGGAGTACTCACTCTGGCGGCAGGAGGTTTGATAGTGCAGGACCGTCTGGGGCTGGTCAGAGCTCCAGGGCGGCAGGTTCACAGGTGTCTAGAGGCCCCAGCCAGGCCAGACCACCCAGACCCCGTTGCTCTCATTGCGGGAAGTCTCATCCTGGGGAGTGCTATCGAGCTACTGGAGCTTGTTTTTCGTGCGGTGGTCAGGGCCATTTTATGCGAGATTGTCCGTTGGCTAGCGGTTCTGGTAGTGTGGCTCAGCCGACAGGGTCAGCCGCCGGTTCATCATCTGCTCCATCTGTTGCACGCCCTGCAGGGCGAGGTGCGCCGACACCGGCGGGACGCGGTCGAGGCCGCGGTGGCGTTTCAGGTTCTAGCGGTCTCTCGAACCGCATATATGCTTTGGCCAGCCGCCAGGATCAGGAGGCTTCACCAAACGTCGTCACAGGTACATTACTGGTTTCCTCCAGATCTGTATATGCATTTTTTGACCCTGGTTTTACTTTATCATATATTTCCCCACTCGTTGCTAGTAAAATTGGGATAGTGTCTGAGCCTATAGAGCCATTTGAGGTAGCTAAGCCGATTGGGGATTTTGTTATAGCGAGGCAGATCTATAGGGATTGTTCTGTGACTATTTATGATCGTTGCACTAAAGCTGATTTGATAGAGTTAGACATGCTTGAGTTTGATGTCATTATGGGTATGGACTGGTTGTCTTCCTGTTATGCTAATGTCGACTGCCAGAAAAAGGTAGTCCGTTTTCAGTTTCCAGGGGAACCAGTTATAGAGTGGTTCGGATCTACAGCATCGCCGAGGGGTAAGTTTATTTCATACCTCAAGGCTAAGAAGATGATCCAGAAGGGTTATATCTATCATTTCATTCGTGTGCACGATACTGCAGCTGAGACACCTACCCTTCAGTCTGTTCCGGTCGTTAATGAATTCCCAGATGTATTTCCTGACGAGCTTCCTGGCCTTCCGCCTGAGCGGGAGATTGATTTTACTATAGAGCTGTTGCTAGACACGCAGCCTATATCTATTCCTCCGTACAGGATGGCACCGGCTGAATTGAAGGAGTTGAAGGAGCAGTTGAAAGATTTGTTGGATAAGGGCTTTATTAGACCCAGCACATCACCCTGGGGAGCGCCGGTATTATTTGTGAGAAAGAAAGATGGGTCACTGCGCATATGTATCGATTACCGGCAATTAAATAAGGTGACTATTAAGAATAAATATCCCCTCCCCTGGATTGATGATTTTTTTGATCAGTTGCAGGGTGCTAAATATTTTTCAAAGGTAGATCTGCGCTCAGGTTATCATCAGGTGCGAGTGCGAGAATCAGATATCCCGAAGACTGCTTTCAGGACCCGGTACGGGCATTATGAATTCAGGGTTATGTCTTTCAGGTTGACTAATGCTCCAGCGGTATTTATGGACCTGATGAATCGGGTATTTCGGCCTTTCTTGGATATGTTTGTTAGTGTGTTCATTGACGATATTCTGATTTACTCGCGATCAGCCAAGGAGCATTCAGATCATTTGAGGACGGTACTTGGTATTCTCCGTCAACAGAAATTAAATGCTAAATTCTCCAAATGTGAATTCTGGTTAACTTCTGTGGCATTCTTGGGCCATATTGTCGGCGCAGATGGTATTCGGGTCGATACGCAGAAGATTGAGGCTGTACAGAATTGGCCCAGGCCTACTACACCGATAGAGGTGCGCAGTTTTCTGGGATTAGCCGGATATTATTGCAGGTTCGTGGAGGAATTTTCTTCTATTGCAGCACCACTGACGAAGCTTACTTAGAAAGCAGCGAAATTTCTGTGGACCGATGCCTGCGAGCGCAGCTTCCAGATGTTGAAAGAAAGGTTAGTTTCAGCACCAGTTTTGACCCTTCCAGAGGGATTAGATGGGTGTGTGGTCTATTGTGACGCCTCTGGTATTGGGATAGGTTGTGTGTTGATGCTGCACGGTCGAGTCATAGCCTATGCTTCCCGGCAGCTCAGACCGCACGAGAAGAATTATCCCACTCATGATCTTGAGTTGGCCGCGGTGATTCATGCTCTTAAGATTTGGCGGCATTATTTATATGGGGTCCATGTCGATATTTATACGGACCATAAGAGTCTCCAGTATATTTTTAAGCAGAAAGAATTGAATTTGCGGCAGAGAAGATGGCTTGAGTTACTGAAGGATTATGACGTTGATATTCTGTACCATCCGGGGAAAGCCAATGTGGTAGCGGATGCACTTAGCCGCAAGTCTATGGGCAGCTTGGCTGATGTACCATCTGGTAAGAAAGATTTGGTTCGTGATATTCATCAGCTGGCCAGCCTTGGAGTTCGTCTGGCAGATTCTGGAGATTCTGGGATTTCTGTTCGTGCAGTTGCTGAATCATCTATTATAGCAGAAGTAAAGCAGCGTCAGTTCGAAGATCCTATTCTGGTTCAGTACAGAGATGTGGCCCTTACTAAAGACAAGACTCCGTTTGAAATTTCACCTGAAGGGGTATTATTATATGAAGGCAGATTCTGTGTTCCGGATGTTGCAGGCTTACATCGACAAATCATGGGCGAGGCGCATAATGCACAGTATTCTGTTCATCCCGGTTCCACTAAAATGTATCATGATCTCAGGTGTTTGTATTGGTGGGACGGTATGAAGAAAGATATTGCCGAGTTCGTTAGTTAGTGCCCGAATTGTCAGCAAGTTAAAATTGAACACCAGAAGCCCGGTGGGTTATTACAGGAGATGGAAATTCTAGCCTGGAAATGGGAGATGATTAATATGGATTTCGTTGTTGGGTTACCGCGCACTCCACGCAGGTATGATTCTATTTGGGTTAATGTTGACAGATTGACGAAATCGGCCCACTTTCTCCCAGTCCGGACTACTTATTCGGCTGAGGACTATGCTAGATTGTACATCAGAGAGATAGTCAGACTTCACGGAGTCCCTGTATCTATTATTACTGACCGAGGTGCCCAGTTTACGGCAAATTTCTGGAGGTCATTCCAGGAGGGATTAGGGACTCAGGTGAGCCTCAGTACAGCCTTTCATCCTCAGTCCGACGGGCAGGCCGAGCGCACTATTCAGACGCTGGAAGATATGTTACGGGCCTGCGTTATTGATTTCAGGGGCAGCTGGGATGATCATTTGCCGCTTATTGAGTTTGCCTATAATAACAGTTATCACTCCAGCATTCAGATGGCACTGTATGAAGCCCTTTATGACAGAAAATGCAGATCTCCTATTGGTTGGTTCGACGTGGGCGAGACTAAGTTAATCGGGCCAGATGTGATCCAGGAAGCAGTAGATAAGGTAAAGCTTATTCGGGAACGATTATTGGCTGCTCAGAGTCGACAGAAAGCTTATGCAGATAGACGACGTCGACCGTTAGAGTTCCAGATTGGCGACTGGGTATTCCTGAAGGTGTCGCCCATGAAGGGTGTCATGAGATTCGGTAGAAAGGGTAAGTTGAGCCCGCGGTATATTGGGCCGTATCAGATCGTTCGGAAGATAGGCGAGGTTGCCTATGAGCTAGACTTACCATCCGACTTGGAGGCCGTACACCCGGTATTTCATGTGTCTATGCTGCGGAAATGTATCGGTGACCCTTCCAGGATATTCCCAGTGGATGACATTCAGGTAACGGAGCAGTTGTCTTATGACGAGCAGCCTGTAACTATTCTGGATCGACAGGTAAGGAGATTGCGCACTAAGGAAGTGCCTTCTGTCAAAGTCCTGTGGTGCAATAACAATCGCGAGGAGATGACTTGGGAGGTGGAGGATGAGATGAAGAAGAAATACCCCTACTTGTTTCCGACGTCCACAGGTAATCTAAACTTTTCAGTTTGTTGTGTTGATTGATAAAATGAATTATGTATGCCATTATTAAAAAGGGACACTCCCGCCATGATCATAAGACCTTATAAGATTAATTTAACATTCGGGGACGAATGTTTTTAAGGGGGGAGAATGTTATGTCCCGTGTTTTCGCATATTTGGAAATCGAGAAAAATGAATAAGACTTGTGTGTTATAAGGAAATATTTTGATTCTAGATAATATGACTATGTTGGTTATGAAACTATTGGTGCTAAGTCATTGGGGAAGGCCGAGGGTAAATTTGGAATTTTGGAAATTAGTTTCGGGAATTACAAAACGAGACTTCAATGGATTGGGCCAAGAAAAATTTAACAAAAATTGAGGCCCAAGTATTAGGGGTGGCCGGCCAAGGCCCAAGCCCCATTATTAATGGTCATGTGCTTTGCATGTGACCACTTAAGCATGTATTTAACCATGTATATCCCTAGAAAGTTCAAGGAAAAAAAAAGAAAAATTGAAGAACCTCCAAAAGGAGCTCTCGGCCGAGCAACAAGGAAAGAAAAAAAATTTAATCTCCAATCTTTGATCTTAATCCAAAAATCTTGTTCTTCTTGTATTGTAGTAAGTTCAAGACGCTCTCCGACGGGATACAATTAGTTTGGTGAAAGGAGCGCGTTTGCGGCAAGTCGGAAATTCAAGTAAAGGTATGAATTTCCCTATTCTAATGTTATGGAATTGGTATGAATGTGTTAAGGATGGAGAATAGACGAGAATCCCGTAGTTTTGATGTGTGTGCAAAGCCCTGTGTGTGTGTGTGTTTGGTGTTGTAGCCGTGACCTATGGGAAGTGCAAAGCCATGTGAATTTAATCTTGTGTAGTTGTTTGTTGCGTTGTTGTGACCTTTATAACGTAAATGAATGTTTAATGAATCGAATTGGTGTTGGAAAATGATTTCGGAACATTATGGGAAAGTATATACCTTTGGTATATTTGTGTATATCATTGTATATCCATGATATTAAGGCTTTAAATATGACTTATGGTTGTTGTTAATGAATTCGGAATGAAATAATGCAAGTTAGTATGTTCGTCGGAATTGTTGACGTTTTGAAAGGAATATGGAAAGTGACGAACTTCTTGAATTTATGTATAATGTTGGAACATAATTGGGATGTGATTGAATAATCTTGAATGATTGAATGAATACAATAATGTGGACATAAGTTTGGAATTGTGAAGTTTGAATGAAAGTTGCCAACTTTTATAGTAAAGAAGAATATTGAAGTTAGAATGATTTAGTTGTGGTTTATGTTGTTTGTGACGTTTGGGTTGTTGTTGTTGATGTTTATTGAGCCGAGCTAAGTCTCAGGGGTGTTAGATATATAGGGGAAGTGCTGCCGAAATTTCGGTAGGCAGAAATGAAGTTAATGGAATTTTTAAGGTTAAGAATCTCTAATAGGTAACTTTGACCATTTGCAGATTCTGGACGAAACGGGATTTGATTTTGGGGTGAGCATAAGACGTTTCTAAGGTATGTAAAGCTTCCCACTTCTTCCTTTGGCATCTCTTAGTATGTTAGGTTGATATCGGAACCCCGGGAGCAATTCTGCTCCTCGAAATCCGATCTAGAAAATGGCTACTATTCATTCAATTCAATTGAAGCCTAATGTTCCTATTTTGGCTAGAAAGCAATCAAACGTCCGAAACTTATGCAAATGCAATCGGATTACTTTGAAATCTTTATGTATGATCTTATAGACCCGAAATGTTCATAAATTATGTTCGCCACCTCGACTTGACCCGGGGTGGGCCCGCTAACCCCGAGATGCCTTATTTGTCCTACTAGGCTCTCTTTTTGGATAAGCTTCGACAAAGAATCTTCGATTTTGAAATTGTCCTCTATGAAATAATGTTCGGAACACTATAATGTAACAAACAATGTTTTGAGCCATACGTACCACTTTGGAAACATTTTGTGAAATGAACTTTCGTACCAACTAATTATTTGACTATTTTGGTTAATGAACTGACTTATGAAGTAATCAAGTTTTGAAAGGCTATTTTGATATACAAATTGCATTGTTTGCTCACGACTCCGCTCGTGCCTTATTATGATTTCGTTCACCGGTTCCCGGGCCGGTTATGATTCGTGCGCTCTATGATGATTCGGCCGTATGCTGTGTTACGGTTCCCCGAGGCCTCGCCATAGGGCCGGGTTCCGTTTGGAGTTATGTTGTGATATGGCTGTGGTGTGATACGCTCATATGTGTGTGTTCGGGGATGTACGGAGATTTGAACCTTCTGGTGTTATGCTGTGTGTGGCACCAGCGTCGGAGTGGTGACCACGTTCCTGAGCTTTGCATGATTCTGTTTGCATTATGTATATATGATTTTGATAAACATTTTGATATACTGTTCGGTATTTCTCTCTTTTGTATTCTGTTTGCTTTCAGTTGTGGCCTATATTTTTGTACTCCATGCTTTACATACTCAGTACATCTTTTGTACTGACCCCTTTTCTTCGGGGGCTGCGTTTCATGCCCGCAGGTACAGACGCCGGTGATCCACCACTGTAGGCTCCACTTCTGCTATTTCGGAGTACTCCCTTGATTCGGAGTCCACTTTTGGTATATATATATCTTCTGCCATGTATATATTTCTGCATATCTGACTATTTGGGTACGGCGGGGCCCTGTCCCGTCATATGATTCTGTCGGTCAGTTTAGAGGTCTGTGGACATGTCTGTGGGTTATGGTCAGTCTGTATGCTTATGTGTATATGTTGTTTGGGCGATCCCATACGCCGAGGCGGCCGGTCCGCATATGTTTGTGCATTGCTTTGATTAGCCCTGTGTGGCCTCTGTTGGTGTTTGCTGTGTACAGGGTTATTCTGGTTAGTCCGAAAAACAAAGGAAACTCTGCCAAAATTTTTCTGGAAATTATCTGTATTTGGAATATAGCCTTGTCGGCTTCTGCTATACATTTGAATACGTTTGATAGATGGGTTTGGGTGCCCAGATCGGGCACTAGTCACGACCTACGGGGTTGGGTTGTGACACTATCAACCCTAGGTCCAGAAAATTGAGGTGGCGCACTAGCTGTTGAACAAGCTGAGTGCCTAGAAAATTGCTGCCTCAGAGCACCCTTAAACTCATGGTCAAACCCTGAAGACCTGACTCTTTTTCTCCAACTTCTGTTACCAGGGCCCGCATCTTGCCGCTGAGCTTGATCGGCTACTAACTGGGTCAGCAAAAAGATGGCCTGCCTCATCTCTTGTCTTGAGGCATCTGGTGGAGGAGCTGGGTGTGTTGGAGCTAAAGTTAAGGCTCTTCTCTGCTCCTCCAAAGTGGGCAAAGTATGAGAGAACCAGAATAGGGCTTTACTCTGGGGCTCTCCCTCCTCCATATCCATAGGCGGCTCCCATTCAGTCCTCTCTTCGACCACTATCTTGCCCTTCTGGGCTGCTGTAGCTTTTCCTTTCATCAACTTTGCTGAAAACATAAGGCACGGTTAGGGAAAAGGGAATTCTTATAATATAGCTATATCGCACGATCTATGAAGAAGAAAAACAGTCATCATTCCTAAATGCCCCGTAGCCTCTTGTTTATAAGTGTGGCACAGTTCAAACCCATAAACAAGACTCTACTGGACACGGCTCGTAGACACACCCTAGGATGGAACTGCTCTGATACCACTTTTGTCACGACCTGACTAGGGGGCCATGACGAGTACCTGGAGCTGGCTATCGAGTACCGCATATCATACTAGCCTTCATACCCATCCTAAACAAACAAATCTCTCAAAGTAAACTTACTATGAAATGATCACCAATATCATCTGAATTATACATATAAATACGCATAGGGCCACAAGGCTACAAAAATGATACACAGAATATACACTAATAAGATCACATAGCACCTACTATCCACACATATGAATACACGAGCCTATACTAGAATACTGAGATCATAAGGACTGGACAAGACACCGCCATGCCCCAAATGTGTACACAAAAGAATATAACAATGAGCGGCAACTCCGGAGTAGTGGAGTACTCCTGTACAGCTGTTGGTAAGGCTCCTAGGTGTCCGGGCCATCTCCTTGTCTACCTGTGGGCATGAACACAACATCCATAAAAGAAAGGACGACAGTACGAACAATGTACTAAGTATGTAAAACATATATGATAACATAATAAGGAAGTATAGAAAGCATGAGAAGAAAGGATAACTGTAATTGCATAAGAAGAAAGAATAACTGAAACTGCTTGGCTCTTGAGGCGGAATAATGCATGCTTACTTTTACCTTTAAAATAAATCACACATACATACATAACTCTCTCAATCAATAACATCATTAGCTCGCGTTCGGGCCTCCCGCGTCCTGGGTATTCATCTCATGCCGCCCACTAGTAGTGCTGTCATCATCCATAAGTCGCCCGCCTTAGCGGTGCTGCCCGTGACATATACACACGGTGTAATCATCATCATATACTTAATATGAAACATGCATAAGAGCTCAAGTAAAAGCTGCAACTCTATCAGAGTGACGTAAGGTCGGTAACCTCCGATTATTTTATGGAATAATCATAATCGTCATGTCTCACCTTGAAGGAACTAGCATTATAAGGAGAGACTACCAACAATGAATAACATCAAGGAATCATGTAAAGATCATGAACATAATAATAGCATGATATCATAAGCTTGGAATCTCTATGACTAAAATTATCATTATCATGACTCATCTCTTATCTTTATCTCATAAGAAGCTCTTAATAATCATAGACTTATAATTTCCTCCGGAATGTAAGAAAGTCATAGAAAGATAGAGAAAATCATGTTATAGGAATCATGCCTCAGAAAAGAAGGGGCGGGCCTTATATACCTTCACGTCTCCTCAACAACTAGTGTTCTCCTTCCAAGCTGATAATTCTACATTCAAGAGAATTTGTACGGAGATTAGATAACTGGAAACATACTTAGGCCTCAACTAAAACAACTAAGGGCTAACGAAAATTGGGCAGCGTTTCCTTTGTTTCAACAACCTTCTCTATATAATAAATAACTCCCAAATGTCAATAATAACACCCACGATATTACAATCTATAAAGTTCATTGAGTTAAACCTTACTCAATTCCCAAAATTCCCTTTCAAAGTCACCCATAATGATAATTGCAGCACAACTTCATATTTATTCTCATATAACACTCCTTTAACATCATTTTCATCATTCACAACAAGAGTACACTCATGGTATGTCAAGAACTATGACTCAAGTCAATTTACCATTCAAGAATTCCACTATTTCCAAATTTGAACCTCATACTCTACTCTCTTCCATAATCCAAGTCTTTCCACCACTCAATATTCTTAGTAACATGAATTTAAATGTGAAACTCACCATTGATCACATAGGAATGGTCTTTGGATGAAATACTCCACTTGAGAAAAGCCCAACTTCACCACCCAAGAGGTTCTTGGCTTTTATCAACCCTAGTGAACATTCTTTCACTTGGTTTCCCTTGATTATTGGTGCTTAATCCTTGATTTCTCTTGGATATGCGTTAATATGATATGGGAAATATTCTAGAGGATTCAAGAGTTGAAGAGAAAGTGAAATCTGAAAATTATTAACAAGGGCCGTTTATTTGTAGATGGAACCAGAAAATTCCAGAGAGGCGGTTTGACGGTCGGGTCAACGATCTGTCGACTTATCCCGTCGATTTGCACCTGTAGATTTTAGTTCGCAGAAATATCTTGACGGTTCATCGATATGTCGACGGCCCGTCGAGACTGAATGGTGTCTGCAAAATTTCTTGAATCAGTTCAAATTGCGTCGATTCTATCAGTTTAACTTATAACCCCGTAAATTACCAGGAATACTGTCACACCCTAACAGTGGTAGGGTATGACGGGCACCCAACTCTCATCAGAGTCGAGCGAACCCTTGACATTCGCTCTATCAAAACCTGTCATTTCATAAAAACATAAAACTTTTCCAGATAGAAATCATTATCTTTATAACGATTATGAAAACCTTCAATCAACTAAGTACTTTAAACCAATTGAAATCATCTAAAATACATATTCTATTTAAAATCCACAAATGACTCAACTGACATCACTTTGTCGACATCTCGACAAACATACCACAGGACACTGTTTGCAGAAGTCTCTAAGAAGTAAACTAAACATTATGAGTCAGGAGAGGGCCCTGACATACCCATAATCATACATATCGATACATGACTCAGGACAGCTCCAGAATGAGGTGGAACTTGCCAATCCCAGCTAACGTCCAAGCATCCTAGCTATACACTTAACCTGCCAAACAATCTAGGGCTGCGGGCATGAACGCAGCGTCCCCAGGTAAAGGACGTCAGTACAGACAGTGTACTGAGTATGTAAGGTGGTAACAAGTCATAATCATAATTTGACTTAGGAGAGAAGAAATCACAATCTAACTTAATACCTCCAGCCTTCGCTGGAAAAAAATAAAAATATAAATAGGCACACAAAGTCTCAAAACAATCTTTAAGTAAATAATGCAATCCAACACACATGCCGGTTCCGACATGTTAACAGAATAGTCCCTTCGGACAGCCGCTTCCGGCTAGTATCACAGTAGTCCCGTCGGACGGCTGCTTCTGGCATAATAATGATGGACCCTTCGGGCAGCCGCTTCAGGCTTAATAACAACACTAACTCATTACACAATTATCAATTTCAATTCATATCATATGTCACTAATCAAGTCATCACAATCCAGTTATTAGCCCTAGTCTTTCATTAGAAGTTATCAAATTTATATCTCACTAGACTTAGGAGGACATACTTTCAGGTTTGAGGGTAGAATTGTTATCAAATTCTTACTACTTATATTATAATCAATTTCATTTTATTGCCCTACCCAAAGAATAAATGATCATATCAATATAAAGGGATGCTACTATGGAATGTAAACAGAAATCGTAAATGAAATGAAGTAGTAAAATCTCGCACCCCTTTCGGAATGGTTTTGAAAATCAAACTTTATGTTTCCTTTAGTATAAAACTCATTTCCTCGAAATCATTAGTAAAACCATGTGCACAACTCAACTTGGCACCTTATGGGTGTTCCCTTCCGAACAGAATAGGAGTACAATTAAATCAATAAGCCATCCCAAGAAATATTTAGACCTTATTCGTCTAGGAATGGAATCATATGGAGTACATATAAAACGAATAACAACAAGAATCATGACAAAGGAAGAAAGGTTTGCCGTACATACCTTGTCGCTTACGTGATTAGCTTAACTTATGCTTCCAAACACTGGCCCATCCACAATCAAGGTAAAGGAAACCGTGGAAAACTTGTAAAAGGCTCATATACTTCTCTAAGCTCGTAATTAACTTCCGTAAATTCGGGCAGCATTTTCCCTGAAATCTTCGTTGCCCTCTAATTCCAATTCAATTTAACAACGCAATCAGCAACCAACAACAACAACAACCATCTCATATAAGACACTTTAAACCTAAAGCATCATCTCCCAAAGATATACACCAAAACAGCACAGTATACGCTTTGTATACGATATCTACATTCACTTTATTCTCCCAAATTCAAGAACCGCAGCTTATCAACAACATCAACAACAATATCAACAATCATTTTATATCAATATCCAACTAATTATATCAATTTAATCATACCAAAAAATCCCCCAAGTCATTTGATATCGAAAAATTATAACAGAACTTTCAACGTCATTTTCTCTATTCTAACCCGTCAAATCCATCAATGATCATGGTAAGAAAATCATTAACATCATAAACATACCTTATATGAGCAACCACCACGAAACCAACATCCCCCAAGTTCAACTTTTAGCTTAGAACGACGACGACAACTCGTACTACACTTTATCTTTCACGAGCCTCGGGATTCGGGGATTCGAACTTGATCAAACTCTCACTTTCTCTCTCTAACCTCTCCTCCCTCTCTCTCTAGCCTTCCATAAGCTTGCTGAACCTTATATCACATTATCATGCTGTTTATGACTTGTTAGGATTCTATTTATAGTGACAAAGGGCGGTGGAGTGGTCCTGCCACGTGTCCACCACGTGCCAGGCTCTCTACTTGAGGCCAGCGCCTTTGTTCAATAAAAGAGCCATATCTCTTGATTCCAATATCGAATAAATTCTCACGACCTGTGGTTCGAAAGATAATTCAATTATCTACAACTTTCATTTAAGGAGTTTTCCCAAATTCCCAAATAATGATGGGGTTATGGCCTCCCTAAGCCAGATCACCCGAAAACGTAACTTAAAAACATCTTTTTTCAAGGCTTCCACTTTGATTTGGCTCAAGGGTCCTTCTTGAGTTGTGTTTAACTTCACATATATTGTCCATATAACTTGTCATATGTCCTTTATAAAAACCCCATCATGTGGGCCCCACCTCAGCTTACGGTTACGAGGGCTATATATCTTTTAACATATCATTCCAACCATATTGTACGAATTCCAAATATCATACTCATGCTACTACAGTAGAATTTCATCGTTTATACTTGTAATATTTGCTCCACCTTGAGCTCACATTAAGCCGTCTGCAGCCTTAGTAACGCGAAATTTTCTGGGGTGTAATATGACTCAGCACAGCTCCAGAATGAGGTGGACCTTGCCAATCCCAGCTGATGTCCAAGCATCCTAGCTATACACTTAACCTGCCAATCAATCTAGGGCTGCGGGCATGAATGCAGCGTCCCCAGGCAAAATAACGTCAGTACGGACAATGTACTGAGTATGTAAGGTGGTAACAAGTCATAATCATAATTTGACTTAGGAGAGAATAAATCACAATCTAACTCAATACCTACAGCCTTCGCTGGAAAAAAATAATAATATAAATAGGCACACAAAGTCTCAAAACAATCTTTAAGTAAATAATGCAATCCAACACACATGCCGGTTCCGACATGTTAACAGAATGGTCCCTTCGGACAGCCGCTTCCGACTATTATCACAATAGTCCCTTCGGGCATCCGCTTCCGGCTTAATAATGATGGCCCCTTTGGGCAGCCGCTTCAGGCTTAATAACAACACAAACTCATTACACAATTATCAATTTCAATTCATATCATATGTCACTAATCAAGTCATCACAATCCAGTTATTAGCCCTAGTCTTTCATTAGAAGTTATCAAATTTGTATCTCACTAGACTTAGGAGGACATACTTTCAGGTTTGAGGGTAGAATTGTTATCAAATTCTTACTACTTATATTATAATCAATTTCATCTTATTGCCCTACCCAAAGAATAAATGATCATATCAATATAAAGGGATGCTACTATGGAATGTAAACAGAAATCGTAAATGAAATGAAGTAGTAAAATCTCGCACCCCTTTCGGAATGGTTTTGAAAATCAAACTTTATGTTTCCTTTAGTATAAAACTCATTTCCTTGAAATCATTAGTAAAACCATGTGCACAACTTAACTTGGCACCTTATGGGTGTTCCCTTCCGAACAGAATAGGAGTACAATTAAATCAATAAGCCATCCCAAGAAATATTTAGACCTTATTCGTCTAGGAATGGAATCATATGGAGTACATATAAAACGAATAACAACAAGAATCATGACAAAGGAAGAAAGGTTTGCCGTACATACCTTGTCGCTTACGTGATTAGCTTAACTTATGCTTCCAAACACTGGCCCATCCACAATCAAGGTAAAGGAAACCGTGGAAAACTTGTAAAAGGCTCATATACTTCTCTAAGCTCGTAATTAACTTTCGTAAATTCGGGCAGCATTTTCCCTGAAATCTTCGTTGCCCTCTAATTCCAATTCAATTTAACAACGCAATCAGCAACCAACAACAACAACAACCATCTCATATAAGACACTTTAAACCTAAAGCATCATCTCCCAAAGATATACACCAAAACAGCACAGTATACGCTTTGTATACGATATCTACATTCACTTTATTCTCCCAAATTCAAGAACCGCAGCTTATCAACAACATCAACAACAATATCAACAATCATTTTATATCAATATCCAAGTAATTATATCAATTTAATCATACCAAAAAATCCCCCAAGTCATTTGATATCGAAAAATTATAACAGAACTTTCAACGTCATTTTCTCTATTCTAACCCGTCAAATCCATCAATGATCATGGTAAGAAAATCATTAACATCTTAAACATACCTTATATGAGCAGCCACCACGAAACCAACACCCCCCAAGTTCAACTTTTAGCTTAAAACGACGACGACAACTCGTACTACACTTTATCCTTCACGAGCCTCGGGATTCGGGGATTCGAACTTGATCAAACTCTCACTTTCTCTCTCTAACCTCTCCTCCCTCTCTCTCTAACCTTTCATAAGCTTGCTGAACCTTATATCACATTATCATGCTGTTTATGACTTGTTTGGATTCTATTTATAGTGACAAAGGGCGGTGGAGTGGTCCTGCCACGTGTCCACCACGTGCCAGGCTCTCTACTTGAGGCCAGCGCCTTTGTTCAATAAAAGAGCCATATCTCTTGATTCGAATATCGAATAAATTCTCACGACCTGTGGTTGGAAAGATAATTCATTTATCTACAACTTTCATTTAAGGAGTTTTCCCAAATTCCCAAATAATGATGGGGTTATGGCCTCCCTAAGCCAGATCACCCGAAAACGTAACTTAAAAACATCTTTTTTCAGGGCTTCCACTTTGATTTGGCTCAAGGGTCCTTCTTGAGTTGTGTTTAACTTCACATATATTGTCCATATAACTTGTCATATGTCCTTTATAAAAACCCCATCATGTGGGCCCCACCTCAGCTTATGGTTACGAGGGCTATATATCGTTTAACGTATCATTCCAATCATATTGTACGAATTCCAAATATCATACTCATGCTACTACAGTTGAATTTCATCGTTTATACTTGTAATATTTGCTCCTTCTTGAGCTCACATTAAGCCGTCTGCAGCCTTAGTAACGCGAAATTTTCTGGGGTGTAATATGACTCAGCACAGCTCTGGAATGAGGTGGACCTTGCCAATCCCAGCTGATATCCAAGCATCCTAGCTATACACTACCTGCCAATCAATCTAGGGCTGCGGGCATGAATGCAGTGTCCCCAGGCAAAATGACGTCAGTACGGAAAATGTACTGAGTATGTAAGATGGTAACAAGTAATAATCATAATTTGACTTAGGAGAGAATAAATCACAATCTAACTCAATACCTACAGCCTTCGCTGGAAAAAAATAATAATATAAATAGGCACACAAAGTCTCAAAACAATCTTTAAGTAAATAATGCAATCCAACACACATGCCGGTTCCGACATGTTAACAGAATGGTCCCTTCGGACAGCCGCTTCCGACTATTATCACAATAGTCCCTTCGGGCAGCCGCTTCCGGCTTAATAATGATGGCCCCTTTGGGCAGCCGCTTCAGGCTTAATAACAACACAAACTCATTACACAATTATCAATTTCAATTCATATCATATGTCACTAATCAAGTCATCACAATCCAGTTATTAGCCTTAGTCTTTCATTAGAAGTTATCAAATTTGTATCTCACTAGACTTAGGAGGACATACTTTCAGGTTTAAGGGTAGAATTGTTATCAAATTCTTACTACTTATATTCTAATCAATTTAATCTTATTGCCCTACCCAAAGAATAAATGATCATATCAATATAAAGGGATGCTACTATGGAATGTAAACGGAAATCGTAAATGAAATGAAGTAGTAAATTCTCGCACCCCCTTAGGAATGGTTTTGAAAATCAAACTTTATGTTTCCTTTAGTATAAAACGCATTTCCTCGAAATCATTAGTAAAACCATGTGCACAACTCAACTTGGCACCTTATGGGTGTTCCCTTCCGAACAGAATAGGAGTACAATTAAATCAATAAGCCATCCCAAGAAATATTTAGACCTTATTCGTCTAGGAATGGAATCATATGGAGTACATATAGAACGAATAACAACAAGAATCATGCCAAAGGAAGAAAGGTTTGCCGTACATACCTTGTCGCTTACGTGATTAGCTTAACTTATGCTTCCAAACACTGGCCCATCCACAATCAAGGTAAAGGAAACCGTGGAAAACTTGTAAAAGGTTCATATACTTCTCTAAGCTCGTAATTAACTTCCGTAAATTCGGGCAGCATTTTCCCTGAAATCTTCGTTGCCCTCTAATTCCAATTCAATTTAACAACGCAATCAGCAACCAACAACAACAACAACCATCTCATATAAGACACTTTAAACCTAAAGCATCATCTCCCAAAGATATACACCAAAACAGCCCAGTATACGCTTTGTATACGATATCTACATTCACTTTATTCTCCCAAATTCAAGAACCGCAACTTATCAACAGCATCAACAACAATATCAACAATCATTTTATATCAATATCCAACTAATTATATGAATTTAATCATACCAAAAAATCCCCCAAGTCATTTGATATCGAAAAATTATAACCGAACTTTCAACGTCATTTTCTCTATTCTAACCCGTCAAATCCATCAATGATCGTGGTAAGAAAATCATTAACATCTTAAACATACCTTATATGAGCAGCCACCACGAAACCAACATCCCCCAAGTTCAACTTTTAGCTTTAAACGACGACGACAACTCGTACTACACTTTATCCTTCACGAGCCTCGGGATTCGGGGATTGGAACTTGATCAAACTCTCACTTTCTCTCTCTAACCTCTCCTCCCTCTCTCTCTCTAACCTTCCATAAGCTTGCTGAACCTTATATCACATTATAATTCTGTTTATGACTTGTTTGGAGTCTATTTATAGTGACAAGGGCGGTGGAGTGGTCCTGCCACGTGTCCACCACGTGCCAGGCTCTCTACTTGAGGCCAGCGCCTTTGTTCAATAAAATAGCCATATCTCTTGATTCCCATATCGAATAACTTCCCACGACCTGTGGTTGGAAAGATAATTCAATTATCTACAACTTTCATTTCAGGAGTTTTCCCAAATTCCCAAATAATGATGGGGTTATGGCCTCCCTAAGCCAGATCACCCGAAAACGTAACTTAAAAACATCTTTTTTGAGGGCTTCCACTTTGATTTGGCTCAAGGGTCCTGCTTGAGTTGTGTTTAACTTCACATATATTGTCCATATAACTTGTCATATGTCCTTTATAAAAACCCCATCATGTGGGCCCCACCTCAGTTTACGGTTATGAGGACTATATGTCTTTTAACGTATCATTCCAACCATATTGTACGAATTCCAAATATCATACTCATGCTACTACAGTAGAATTTCATCGTTTATACTTGTAATATTTGGTCCTCCTTGAGCTCACATTAAGCCGTATGCAGCCTTAGTAACGCGAAATTTTCTGGGGTGTAATATGACTCAGCACAGCTCTAGAATGAGGTGGACCTTGCCAATCCCAGCTGATATCCAAGCATCCTAGCTATACACTACCTGCCAATCAATATAGGGTTGCGGGCATGAATGCAGTGTCCCCAGGCAAAATGACGTCAGTACGAAAAATGTACTGAGTATGTAAGGTGGTAACAAGTAATAATCATAATTTGACTTAGGAGAGAATAAATCACAATCTAACTCAATACCTACAGCCTTCGCTGGAAAAAAATAATAATATAAATAGGCACACAAAGTCTCAAAACAATCTTTAAGTAAATAATGCAATCCAACACACATGCCGGTTCCGACATGTTAACAGAATGGTCCCTTCGGACAGCCGCTTCCGGCTAGTATCACAGTAGTCCCGTCGGACGGCTGCTTCTGGCATAATAATGATGGACCCTTCGGGCAGCCGCTTCAGGCTTAATAACAACACTAACTCATTACACAATTATCAATTTCAATTCATATCATATGTCACTAATCAAGTCATCACAATCCAGTTAGTAGCCCTAGTCTTTCATTAGAAGTTATCAAATTTATATCTCACTAGACTTAGGAGGACATACTTTCAGGTTTGAGGGTAGAATTGTTATCAAATTCTTACTACTTATATTCTAATCAATTTAATCTTATTGCCCTACCCAAAGAATAAATGATCATATCAATATAAAGGGATGCTACTATGGAATGTAAACGGAAATCGTAAATGAAATGAAGTAGTAAATTCTCGCACCCCCTTAGGAATGGTTTTGAAAATCAAACTTTATGTTTCCTTTAGTATAAAACTCATTTCCTCGAAATCATTAGTAAAACCATGTGCACAACTCAACTTGGCACCTTATGGGTGTTCCCTTCCGAACAGAATAGGAGTAAAATTAAATCAATAAGCCATCCCAAGAAATATTTAGACCTTATTCGTCTAGGAATGGAATCATATGGAGTACATATAGAACGAATAAAAACAAGAATCACGCCAAAGGAAGAAAGGTTTGCCGTACATACCTTGTCGCTTACGTGATTAGCTTAACTTATGCTTCCAAACACTGGCCCATCCACAATCAAGGTAAAGGAAACCGTGGAAAACTTGTAAAAGGTTCATATACTTCTCTAAGCTCGTAATTAACTTCCGTAAATTCGGGCAGCATTTTCCCTGAAATCTTCGTTGCCCTCTAATTCCAATTCAATTTAACAACGCAATCATCAACCAACAACAACAACAACCATCTCATATAAGACACTTTAAACCTAAAGCATCATCTCCCAAAGATATACACCAAAACAGCACAGTATACGCTTTGTATACGATATCTACATTCACTTTATTCTCCCAAATTCAAGAACCGCAACTTATCAACAACATCAACAACAATATCGACAATCATTTTATATCAATATCCAACTAATTATATCAATTTAATCATACCAAAAAATCCCCCAAGTCATTTGATATCGAAAAATTATAACCGAACTTTCAACGTCATTTTCTCTATTCTAACCCGTCAAATCCATCAATGATCATGGTAAGAAAATCATTAACATCTTAAACATACCTTATATGAGCAGCCACCACGAAACCAACATCCCCCAAGTTCAACTTTTAGCTTAAAACGACGACGACAACTCGTACTACACTTTATCCTTCACGAGCCTCGGGATTCGGGGATTCGAACTTGATCAAACTCTCACTTTCTCTCTCTAACCTCTCCTCCCTCTCTCTCTAACCTTCCATAAGCTTGTTGAACCTTATATCACATTATCATGCTGTTTATGACTTGTTTGGATTCTATTTATAGTGACAAAGGGCGGTGGAGTGGTCCTGCCACGTGTCCACCACGTGCCAGGCTCTCTACTTGAGGCCAGCGCCTTTGTTCAATAAAAGAGCCATATCTCTTGATTCGAATATCGAATAAATTCTCACGACCTGTGGTTGGAAAGATAATTCAATTATCTACAACTTTCATTTAAGGAGTTTCCCCAAATTCCCAAATAATGATGGGGTTATGGCCTCCCTAAGCCAGATCACCCGAAAACGTAACTTAAAAACATCTTTTTTCAGGGCTTCCACTTTGATTTGGCTCAAGGGTCCTTCTTGAGTTGTGTTTAACTTCACATATATTGTCCATATAACTTGTCATATGTCCTTTATAAAAACCCCATCATGTGGGCCCCACCTCAGCTTATGGTTACGAGGGCTATATATCGTTTAACGTATCATTCCAATCATATTGTACGAATTCCAAATATCATACTCATGCTACTACAGTTGAATTTCATCGTTTATACTTGTAATATTTGCTCCTCCTTGAGCTCACATTAAGCCGTCTGCAGCCTTAGTAACGCGAAATTTTCTGGGGTGTAATATGACTCAGCACAGCTCTAGAATGAGGTGGACCTTGCCAATCCCAGCTGATATCCAAGCATCCTAGCTATACACTACCTGCCAATCAATCTAGGGCTGCGGGCATGAATGCAGTGTCCCCAGGCAAAATGACGTCAGTACGGAAAATGTACTGAGTATGTAAGGTGGTAACAAGTAATAATCATAATTTGACTTAGGAGAGAATAAATCACAATCTAACTCAATACCTACAGCCTTCGCTGGAAAAAAATAATAATATAAATAGGCACACAAAGTCTCAAAACAATCTTTAAGTAAATAATGCAATGCAACACACATGCCGGTTCCGATATGTTAACAGAATGGTCCCTTCGGACAGCCGCTTCCGACTATTATCACAATAGTCCCTTCGGGCAGCCGCTTCCGGCTTAATAATGATGGCCCCTTTGGGCAGCCGCTTCAGGCTTAATAACAACACAAACTCATTACACAATTATCAATTTCAATTCATATCATATGTCACTAATCAAGTCATCACAATCCAGTTATTAGCCTTAGTCTTTCATTAGAAGTTATCAAATTTGTATCTCACTAGACTTAGGAGGACATACTTTCAGGTTTAAGGGTAGAATTGTTATCAAATTCTTACTACTTATATTCTAATCAATTTAATCTTATTGCCCTACCCAAAGAATAAATGATCATATCAATATAAAGGGATGCTACTATGGAATGTAAACGGAAATCGTAAATGAAATGAAGTAGTAAATTCTCGCACCCCCTTAGGAATGGTTTTGAAAATCAAACTTTATGTTTCCTTTAGTATAAAACTCATTTCCTCGAAATCATTAGTAAAACCATGTGCACAACTCAACTTGGCACCTTATGGGTGTTCCCTTCCGAACAGAATAGGAGTACAATTAAATCAATAAGCCATCCCAAGAAATATTTAGACCTTATTCGTCTAGGAATGGAATCATATGGAGTACATATAGAACGAATAAAAACAAGAATCATGCCAAAGGAAGAAAGGTTTGCCGTACATACCTTGTCGCTTACGTGATTAGCTTAACTTATGCTTCCAAACACTAGCCCATCCACAATCAAGGTAAAGGAAACCGTGGAAAACTTGTAAAAGGTTCATATACTTCTCTAAGCTCGTAATTAACTTCCGTAAATTCGGGCAGCATTTTCCCTGAAATCTTCGTTGCCCTCTAATTCCAATTCAATTTAACAACGCAATCAGCAACCAACAACAACAACAACCATCTCATATAAGACACTTTAAACCTAAAGCATCATCTCCCAAAGATATACACCAAAACAGCACAGTATACGCTTTGTATACGATATCTACATTCACTTTATTCTCCCAAATTCAAGAACCGCAACTTATCAACACCATCAACAACAATATCGACAATCATTTTATATCAATATCCAACTAATTATATTAATTTAATCATACCAAAAAATCCCCCAAGTCATTTGATATCGAAAAATTATAACCGAACTTTCAACGTCATTTTCTCTATTCAAACCCGTCAAATCCATCAATGATCATGGTAAGAAAATCATTAACATCTTAAACATACCTTATATGAGCAGCCACCACGAAACCAACATCCCCCAAGTTCAACTTTTAGCTTAAAACGACGACGACAACTCGTACTACACTTTATCCTTCACGAGCGTCGGGATTCGGGGATTCGAACTTGATCAAACTCTCACTTTCTCTCTCTAACCTCTCCTCCCTCTCTCTCTAGCCTTCCATAAGCTTGCTGAACCTTATATCACATTATAATTCTGTTTATGACTTGTTTGGAGTCTATTTATAGTGACAAGGGCGGTGGAGTGGTCCTGCCATGTGTCCACCACGTGCCAGGCTCTCTACTTGAGGCCAGCGCCTTTGTTCAATAAAATAGCCATATCTCTTGATTCCAATATCGAATAACTTCCCACGACCTGTGGTTGGAAAGATAATTCAATTATATACAACTTTCATTTTAGGAGTTTTCCCAAATTCCCAAATAATGATGGGGTTATGGCCTCCCTAAGCCAGATCACCCGAAAACGTAACTTAAAAACATCTTTTTTGAGGGCTTCCACTTTGATTTGGCTCAAGGGTCCTTCTTGAGTTGTGTTTAACTTCACATATATTGTCCATATAACTTGTCATATGTCCTTTATAAAAACCCCATCATGTGGGCCCCACCTCAGCTTACGGTTACGAGGGCTATATGTCTTTTAACGTATCATTCCAACCATATTGTACGAATTCCAAATATCATACTCATGCTACTACAGTAGAATTTCATCGTTTATACTTGTAATATTTGGTCCTCCTTGAGCTCACATTAAGCCGTCTGCAGCCTTAGTAATGCGAAATTTTCTGGGGTGTAATATGACTCAGCACAGCTCCAGAATGAGGTGGACCTTGCTAATCCCAGCTGATGTCCAAGCATCCTAGCTATACACTTAACCTGCCAATCAATCTAGGGCTGCGGGCATGAATGCAGCGTCCCCAGGCAAAATGACGTCAGTACGGACAATGTACTGAGTATGTAAGGTGGTAACAAGTAATAATCATAATTTGACTTAGGAGAGAATAAATCACAATCTAACTCAATACCTATAGCCTTCGCTGGAAAAAAATAATAATATAAATAGGCACACAAAGTCTCAAAACAATCTTTAAGTAAATAATGCAATCCAACACACATGCCGGTTCCGACATGTTAACAGAATGGTCCCTTCGGACAGCTGCTTCCGACTATTATCACAATAGTCCCTTCGGGCAGCCGCTTCCGGCTTAATAATGATGGCCCCTTCGGGCAGCTGCTTCAGGCTTAATAACAACACAAACTCATTACACAATTATCAATTTCAATTCATATCATATGTCACTAATCAAGTCATCACAATCCAGTTATTAGCCTTAGTCTTTCATTAGAAGTTATCAAATTTGTATCTCACTAGACTTAGGAGGACATACTTTCAGGTTTAAGGGTAGAATTGTTATCAAATTCTTACTACTTATATTCTAATCAATTTCATGTTATTGCCCTACCCAAAGAATAAATGATCATATCAATATAAAGGGATACTACTATGGAATGTAAACAGAAATCGTTAATGAAATGAAGTAGTAAAATCTCGCACCCCCTTCGGAATGGTTTTGAAAATCAAACTTTATGTTTCCTTTAGTATAAAACTCATTTCCTCGAAATCATTAGTAAAACCATGTGCACAACTCAACTTGGCACCTTATGGGTGTTCCCTTCGGAACAGAATAGGAGTACAATTAAATCAATAAGCCATCCCAAGAAATATTTAGACCTTATTCGTCTAAGAATGGAATCATATAAAGTACATATAGAATGAATAACAACAAGAATCATGCCAAAGGAAGAAAGGTTTGCCGTACATACCTTGTCGCTTACGTGATTAGCTTAACTTATGCTTCCAAACACTGGCCCATCCACAATCAAGGTAAAGGAAACCGTGGAAAACTTGTAAAAGGTTCATATACTTCTCTAAGCTCGTAATTAACTTCCGTAAATTCGGGCAGCATTTTCCCTGAAATCTTCGTTGCCCTCTAATTCCAATTCAATTTAACAACGCAATCAGCAACCAACAACAACAACAACCATCTCATATAAGACACTTTAAACCTAAAGCATCATCTCCCAAAGTTATACACCAAAACAGCCCAGTATACGCTTTGTATACGATATCTACATTCACTTTATTCTCCCAAATTCAAGAACCGCAACTTATCAACAACATCAACAACAATATCAACAATCATTTTATATCCATATCCAACTAATTATATCAATTTAATCATACCAAAAAATCCCCCAAGTCATTTGATATCGAAAAATTATAACCGAACTTTCAACGTCATTTTCTCTATTCTAACCCGTCAAATCCAGCAATGATCGTGGTAAGAAAATCATTAACATCTTAAACATACCTTATATGAGCAGCCACCACGAAACCAACATCCCCCAAGTTCAACTTTTAGCTTTAAACGACGACGACAACTCGTACTACACTTTATCCTTCACGAGCCTCGGGATTCGGGGATTCAAACTTGATCAAACTCTCACTTTCTCTCTCTAACCTCTCCTCCCTCTCTCTCTAACCTTCCATAAGCTTGCTGAACCTTATATCACATTATAATTCTGTTTATGACTTGTTTGGAGTCTATTTATAGTGACAAGGGCAGTGGAGTGGTCCTGCCACGTGTCCACCACGTGCCAGGCTCTCTACTTGAGGCCAACACCTTTGTTCAATAAAATAGCCATATCTCTTGATTCCAATATCGAATAAATTCCCACGACCTGTGGTTGGATAGATAATTCAATTATCTACAACTTTCATTTCAGGAGTTTTCCCAAATTCCCAAATAATGATGGGCTTATGGCCTCCCTAAGCCAGATCACCCGAAAACGTAACTTAAAAACATCTTTTTTGAGGGCTTCCACTTTGATTTTGCTCAAGGGTCCTTCTTGAGTTGTGTTTAACTTCACAAATATTGTCCATATAACTTGTCATATGTCCTGTATAAAAACCCCATCATGTGGGCCCCACCTTAGCTTACGGTTACGAGGGCTATATATCTTTTAACGTATCATTCCAATCATATTGTACGAATTCCAAATATCATACTCATGCTACTACAGTAGAATTTCATCGTTTATACTTGTAATATTTGCTCCTCCTTGAGCTCACATTAAGCCGTCTGCAGCCTTAGTAACGCGAAATTTTCTGGGGTGTAATATGACTCAGCACAGCTCCAGAATGAGGTGGACCTTGCCAATCCCAGCGGACGTCTAAACATCCTAGCTATACACTTAACCTGCCAAACAATCTAGGGCTGCGGGCATGAATGCAGCGTCCCCAGGCAAAATGACGTCAGTAAGGACAATGTACTGAGTATGTAAGGTGGTAACAAGTCATAATCATAATTTGACTTAGGAGAGAAGAAATCACAATCTAACTCAATACCTACAGCCTTCGCTAGAAAAAATTAAAAATATAAATAGGCACACAAAGTCTCAAAACAATCTTTAAGTAAATAATGCAATCCAACACACATGCCGCTTCCGACATGTTAACAGAATGATCCCTTCGGACAGCCGCTTCCGGCTAGTATCACAATAGTCCCTTCGGACGGCTGCTTTGGGCATAATAATGATGGCCCCTTCGGGCAGCCGCTTCCGGCTTAATAACAACACAAACTCATTACACAATTATCAATTTCAATTCATATCTTATGTCACTAATCAAGTCATCACAATCCAGTTATTAGCCATAGTCATTCATTAGAAGTTATCAAATTTGTATCTCACTAGACTTAGGAGGACATACTTTCAGGTTTAAGGGTAGAATTGTTATCAAATTCTTACTACTTATATTCTAATCAATTTCATGTTATTGCCCTACCCGAAGAATAAATGATCATATCAATATAAAGGGATGCTACTATGGAATGTAAACAGAAATCGTAAATGAAATGAAGTAGCAAAATCTCGCACCCCCTTCGGAATGGTTTTGAAAATCAAACTTTATGTTTCCTTTAGTATAAAACTCATTTCCTCCAAATCATTAGTAAAACCATGTGCACAACTCAACTTGGCACCTTATGGGTGTTCTCTTCCGAACAGAATAGGAGTACAATTAAATCAATAAGCCATCCCAAGAAATATTTAGACCTTATTCGTCTAGGAATGGAATCATATGGAGGACTTATAGAACGAATAACAACAAGAATCATGCCAAAGGAAGAAAGGTTTGCGGTACATACCTTGTCGCTTACGTGATTAGCTTAACTTATGCTTCCAAACACTGGCCCATCCACAATCAAGGTAAAGGAAACCATGGAAAACTTGTAAAAGGTTCATATACTTCTCTAAGCTCGTAATTAACTTCCGTAAATTCGGGCAGCATTTTCCCTGAAATCTTCGTTGCCCTCTAATTCCAATTCAATTTAACAACGCAATCAGCAACCAACAACAACAACAACCATCTCATATAAGACACTTTAAACCTAAAGCATTATCTCCCAAAGATATACACCAAAACAGCCCAGTATACGCTTTGTATACGATATCTACATTAACTTTATTCTCCCAAATTCAAGAACGGCAACTTATCAACAACATCAACAACAATATCAACAATCATTTTATATCAATATCCAACTAAGTATATCAATTTAATCATAGCAAAAAATCCCCCAAGTCATTTGGTATCGTAAAATTATAACCGAACTTTCAACGTCATTTTCTCTATTCTAACCCATCAAATCCATCAATGATCATGGTAAGAAAATCATTAACATCTTAAACATACCTTACATGAGCAGCCACCACGAAACCAACATCCCCCAAGTTCAACTTTTAGTTTAAAACGACGACGACAACTCGTACTACACATTATCCTTCACGAGCCTCGGGATTCGGGGATTCGAACTTGATCAAACTCTCACTTTCTCTCTCTAACCTCTCCTCCCTCTCTCTCTAACCTTCCATAAGCTTGTTGAACCTTATATCACATTATAATTCTGTTTATGACTTGTTTGGAGTCTATTTATAGTGACAAAGGGCGGTGGAGTGGTCCTGCCAAGTGTCCACCACGTGCCAGGCTCTCTGCTTGAGGCCAGCGCCTTTGTTCAATAAAAGAGTCATATCTCTTGATTCCAATATCGAATAAATTCTCACGACCTGTGGTTGGAAAGATAATTCAATTATCTACAACTATCATTTCAGGAGTTATCCAAAATTCCCAAATAATGATAGGGTTATGGCCTCCCTAAGCCAGATCACCCGAAAACGTAACTTAAAAACATCTTTTTTGAGGGCTTCCACTTTGATTTGGCTCAAGGGTCCTTCTTGAGTTGTGTTTAACTTCACATATATTGTCCATATAACTTGTCATATGTCCTTTATAAAAACCCCATCATGTGGGCCCCACCTTAGCTTACGGTTACGAGGGCTATATATCTTTTAACGTATCATTCCAATCATATTGTACGAATTCCAAATATCATACTCATGCTACTACAGTAGAATTTCATCGTTTATACTTGTAATATTTGCTCCTCCTTGAGCTCACATTAAGCCGTCTGCAGCCTTAGTAACGCGAAATTTTCTGGGGTGTAATATGACTCAGCACAGCTCCAGAATTAGGTGGACCTTGCCAATCCCAGCTGACGTCCAAGCATCCTAGCTATACACTTAACCTGCCAAACAATCTAGGGCTGCGGGCATGAATGCAGCGTCTCCAGGCAAAATGACGTCAGTACGGATAATGTACTGAGTATGTAAGGTGGTAACAAGTCATAATCACAATTTGACTTAGGAGAGAAGAAATCACAATCTAACTCAATACCTACAGCCTTCGCTGGAAAAAAATAAAATATAAATAGGCACACAAAGTCTCAAAACAATCTTTAAGTAAATAATGCAATCCAACACACATGCCGCTTCCGACATGTTAACAGAATGGTCCCTTCGGACAGCCGCTTCCGGCTAGTATCACAATAGTCCCTTCGGACGGCTGCTTCTGGCATAATAATGATGGCCCCTTCGGGCAGCCGCTTCCGGCTTAATAACAACACAAACTCATTACACAATTATCAATTTCAATTCATATCATATGTCACTAATCAAGTCATCACAATCCGGTTATTAGCCTTAGTCTTTCATTAGAAGTTATCAAATTTGTATCTCACTAGACTTAGGAGGACATACTTTCAGGTTTAAGGGTAGAATTGTTATCAAATTCTTACTACTTATATTCTAATCAATTTAATCTTATTGCCCTACCCAAAGAATAAATGATCATATCAATATAAAGGGATGCTACTATGGAATGTAAACGGAAATCGTAAAGGAAATGAAGTAGTAAATTCTCGCACCCCCTTAGGAATGGTTTTGAAAATCAAACTTTATGTTTCCTTTAGTATAAAACTCATTTCCTCGAAATCATTAGTAAAACCATGTGCACAACTCAACTTGGCACCTTATGGGTGTTCCCTTCCGAACAGAATAGGAGTACAATTAAATCAATAAGCCATCCCAAGAAATATTTAGACCTTATTCGTCTAAGAATGGAATCATATGGAGTACATATAGAACGAATAACAACAAGAATCATGCCAAAGGAAGAAAGGTTTGCCGTACATACATTGTCGCTTACGTGATTAGCTTAACTTATGCTTCCAAACACTGGCCCATCCACAATCAAGGTAAAGGAAACCGTGGAAAACTTGTAAAAGGTTCATATACTTCTCTAAGCTCGTAATTAACTTCCGTAAATTCGGGCAGCATTTTCCCTGAAATCTTCGTTGCCCTCTAATTCCAATTCAATTTAACAACACAATCAGTAACCAACAACAACAACAACCATCTCATATAAGGCACTTTAAACCTAAAGCATCATCTCCCAAAGATATACACCAAAACAACCCAGTATACGCTTTGTATACGATATCTACATTCACTTTATTCTCCCAAATTCAAGAACCGCAACTTATCAACAACAATATCAACAATCATTTTATATCAACATCCAACTAATTATATCAATTTAATCATACCAAAAATCCTCCAAGTCATTTGATATCGAAAAATTATAACCGAACTTTCAACGTCATTTTCTCTATTCTAACCCGTCAAATCCATCAATGATCATGGTAAGAAAATCATTAACATCTTAAACATACCTTATATGAGCAGCCACCACGAAACCAACATCCCCCAAGTTCAACTTTTTAGCTTAAAACGACGACGACAACTCGTACTACACTTTATCCTTCACGTGCCTCGGGATTCGGGGCCTCGAACTTGATCAAACTCTCTCCTTCTCTGTCTAACCTCTCCTCCCTCTCTCTCTAACCTTCCATAAGCTTGCTGAACCTTATATCACATTATAATTCTGTTTATGACTTGTTTGGAGTCTATTTATAGTGACAAAGGGCGGTGGAGTGGTCCTGCCACGTGTCCACCACGTGTCAAGCTCTCTACTTGAGGCCAGCGCCTTTGTTCAGTAAAACAGCTATATCTCTTGATTCCGATATCGAATAAATTCCCACGACCTATGGTTGGAAATATAATTCAATTATCTACAACTTTCATTTTAGGAGTTTTCCCAAATTCTCAAATAATAATTGGGTTATGGCCTCCCTAATCCAGATCACCGAAAACGTAACTTAAAAACATCTTTTTGGAGGGCTTCCACTTTGATTTGGCTCAATGGTCCTTCTTGAGTTGTGTTTAACTTCACATATATTGTCCAAATAACTTGTCATATGTCCTTTATAAAAACCCCATCATGTGGGCCCCACCTCAGCTTATGGTTACGAGGGCTATATATCTTTTAACGTATCATTCCAATCATATTGTACGAATTCCAAATATCATACTCGTGCTGCTACAGTAGAATTTCATCGTTTATACTTGTAATATTTGCTCCTCCTTGAGCTCACATTAATACGTCTGCAGCCTTAGTAACGCGAAATTTTCTGGGGTGTAACATCCTTCCCCTCTTAGAAACATTCGTCCTCGAATGTTAAATGAGGACTAATACACGTATCCAATTCCAATACTCACTAATATAACTCAACCCTTTAGAATTCCTAAAGTCCTTTTCAATACGTATCTTTCTTCTATAAGCTTCAACTTCCCTTAACCTCATTGATGCTTTCAGTTATATTGATTTCTATAAGGGACACATTACTCCCTTTCCTCAAACACATATAATCATGTTTCTTTCTCTTCCTAGTTAATTCTTTACTCGTTTAAGCTTACTCTTTTTATACAACTCACCTCTCAGATAACTCCTTGTTTATCATTGCTTCCTCTCTTAAGTCTCTTCTCATAATCTTATCGCATTTTTCGAAACACATTAATCTTAGTTCATCAACCTTACTTCTAATCCCCGAGAGAACTTATCTTAACCCTTGACTTACTTCTATATCCTCGAGTAATTTCAACCTAACTCTCAAACTCATTCTGAACCCATCTTATAACCCTCCTTTCAGCCGATTTACAACTATTATTAACCTTTCATTCTTCTGTTTACACTTGTGTATCTTACTGATCATAGCACACATATATATACTGATCACAATCAATTTTTAACCAAATTTTGGCATAACCTTCTCTGTAATTTGTACTACCCACCAGTACACAGATAACCAACAAGCCTCACAGGGCAACAATAAAAATATATCAAAATACCTCACAGGGCCACAATCATATTACAACACCCTATACATACCTGTGCAAATGCTCTTCACAATGGCATTCTCAATTCGATAAGAAGCATACCTTTCTTACTGAAATCCTTAACCTGCAGCACTTACCTCAAATAGCAATCATTAATCATCAGCAACATACCTTTCTTACGAGCAATTCCAATTTCGCAACTATAGCTGTACTTTACAATCACTTAATCGAAATTCGAATCTTAAAGTTAGCGGCAAGGATTCAAGGCCTATAACACAACTTTATAGCACAATCTGTGATCTGAATGAAGGGAAACCATCCTAGATGCCCTGTAGCCTCCTGTTCATAAGTGTGGCCGACAACACACCCATGAACAAGACTCTACCTGACACGACTTTGTAGACAACCCCTAGAACGAACTGCTCTGATACCACTTTGTCACACCCTAACAGTGGTAGGGCATGACGGGCACCCGACTCTCATCAGAGTCGAGCGAACCCTTGACATTCGCTCTATCAAAACCTGTCATTTCAAAAACTTTTAAAAACATAAAACTTTTCCAGATAGAAATCATTATCTTTATAACGATTATGAAAACCTTCAATCAAATAAGTACTTTAAACCAATTGAAATCATCTAAAATACATATTCTTTTAAAATCCACAAATGACTCAACTGACATCACTTTGTTGACATCTCGACAAACGTACCATAGGACACTGTCTGGAGAAGTCTCTAAATAGTAAACGGAACATTATGAGTCAGGACAGGGCCGTGACATACCCATAATCATACATATCGATACATGACTCAGCACAGCTCCAGAATGAGGTGGAACTTGCCAATCCCAGCTGACGTCCAAGCATCCTAGCTATACACTTAACCTGCCAAACAATCTAGGGCTGCGGGCATGAACGTAGTGTCCCCGGGCAAAAGGACGTCAGTACGGACAATGTACTGAGTATGTAAGGTGGTAACAAGTCATAATCATAATTTGACTTAGGAGAGAAGAATCACAATCTAACTCAATACCTGCAGCCTTCACTGGAAAAAAATAAAAAAATAAATAGGCACACAAAGTCTCAAAACAATCTTTAAGTAAATAATGCAATCCAACACACATGCCTCTTCCGACATGTTAACAGAATGGTCCCTTCGGACAGCCGCTTCCGGCTAGTATCACAATAGTCCCTTCGGATGGCTGCTTCCAACATAATAATGATGGCCCCTTCGGGCAGCCGCTTCCGTCTTAATAACAACACAAACTCAATACACAAGTATCAACTTCAATTCATATCATAAGTCACTAATCAAGTCAATACAATCCAGTTATTAGCCTTAGTCTTTCATTAGAAGTTATCAAATTTGTATCTCACTAGACTTAGGAGTATACTTTCAGGTTTAAGGGTAGAATTGTTATCAAATTCTTACTACTTATATTCTAATCAATTTCATCTTATTACCCTACCCAAAGAATAAATGATCATATCAATATAAAGGGATGATATTATGGAATGTAAATAGAAATCGTAAATGAAATGAAGTAGTAAAATCTCGCACCCCATTCGGAATGGTTTTGAAAATCAAACTTTATGTTTTCTTTAGTATAATACTCATTTCCTCGAAATAATTAGTAAAACCATGTGCACAACTCAACTTGGCACCTTATGGGTGTTCCTTTCGGAATAGAATAAGAGTATAATATCAATAAGCCATCTCAAAAAAAATATGGACCTTATTCGTCTAAGAATGGAATCATTTGGAGTACATATAGAACGAATAACAACAAGAATGATGCCAAAGGAAGAAAGGTTTGCCTTACATACCTTGTCGCTTACGTGATTAGCTTAACTTACGCTTCCAAACACTGCCCATCCACAATCAAGGTAAAGGAAACCGTGGAAAACTTGAAAAAGGTTCATATAGTTCTCTAAGCTCGTAATTAACTTCCCTCTAATTCAAATTCAATTTAACAACGCAATCCGCAACCAACAACAACAACAACAACAATCTCATATAAGCCTCTTTAAACTCAAAGCATCAACTCCCAAGGATATACACCAAAACAGCCCAGTATACGCTTTGTCTACGATATCTACATTCACTTTATTCTCCCAAATTGAAGAACCGCAACTTATCAACAACATCAACAACAATATCAACAATGATTTTATATCAATATCCAACTAATTATATCCATTTAATCATACCAAAACAGCCCCCAAGTCACTTGATATCCAAAAATTATAACCGAACTTTCAACGTCATTTTCTCTATTCTAACCCGTCAAATCCATCAATGATCGTGGTAAGAACATCATTAACATCTTAAACATACCTTATATTAGAAGCCACCACGAAACCAACATCCCCCAAGTTCAACTTTTAGCTTAAAATGACGACGACAACTCCTACTACACTTTATCCTTCACGAGCCTCGGGATTCGGGGATTCGAACTTGATCAAACTCTCACTTTCTCTCTCTAACCTCTCCTCCCTCACTCTCTAACCTTCCATAAGCTTGCTGATCCTTATATCACATTATCATGCTGTTTATGACTTGTTTGGAGTCTATTTATAGTGAAAAAGGGCGGTGGAGTGGTCCTGCCACGTCTCCACCACGTGTCAGGCTCTCTACTTGCGGCCAGCGCCATTGTTCAGTAAAACAGCCATATCTCTTGATTCCAATATCGTATGAATTCCCACGAAATATTTTTGGAAAGATAATTTAATTATCTACAACTTTCATTTTAGGAATTGTTCCAAATTCCCAAATAATGATGGGGTTATGGCCTCTATAAGCCAGATCACCCGAAAACGTAACTTAAAAACATTTGTTTTGAGGGCTTCCACTTTGATTTGGCTCAAGGGTCCTTCTTGAGTTGTGTTTAACTTCACATATATTGTCCATATAACTTGTCATATGTCCTTTATAAAAACCCCATCATGTGGGCCCCGCCTCAGCTTACGGTTACGAGGGCTATATATCATTTAACGTATCATTCCAATCATATTGTACGAATTCCAAATATCATACTCATGCTACTACAGTAGAATTTCATCGTTTATACTTGTAATATTTGCTCCTACTTGAGCTCACATTAAGCCGTCTGCAGCCTTAGTAACGCAAAATTTTCTGAGGTGTAACAAATACCTTCTGGTACATTTGTACACGGGGTAAGGCACTTTCTACCTTAACTTTCTCCAACGAGCTTTCTTCTCTCGCCTCAAATGTCTTTGGAATCTTAATTAGAATCATTAAGTATCCCTTCTTACTTGTAGGGCATCTTATACACCTTAAATTGTGTTAGTCTATTCACCGCACAATAACCCGAATTTCGAGGTGTAACAGTAAACATGGTAAAATCAATGCAAATCAATAAACAACAGTGAAGGTGCAAGTCACAAAGCCACAAGTCATATCAAGACTTGGATCAACTCAACCATGAAATGGATCATACAACCCGTCTCAACCAACATAAGAGTCTATGTCCCTCTTTACTTCCACATATAACAAGTACGCCTCCCAACTAAGCTTTGTATCACCAAGATGCTCTATTTTTCTATATATTATCATTAACAGTAAATCATTCATCAATTGTTCATCTACGTGCTATCATAAACATATAAATCACAATTCAGGTCTGAACTCAATATCCTTCCTTTCTCCGATGATATGTGTCACAGTAAGAGAGAATTGAGTATAACACGACAATTTAGGTAATAGGTCTAATCACAATAATTGGGCAACGAGCTGCCATCAACAACAATCAAACTAATAGAAATCCACCCCGAATAGCCACAGTATGAATACAACTACACCTTGTATTTCAGTACATAAAGTAATGGCGACGAGCCCACAAAATCAGAAGTCATACGAACCTAGCTAATATCCAACCAAAACACCAAGTCTGAAATTAAAAGATTTTGGTGTTGGTGTTTGAAGGCTAGGACCCTAATCCCTCTTTTGATCTTTTGGTTGCCCCGTCAAAAGGTAATATCTCAAATCTCGTCCTATTTAAATCTTATTTTAGTAATGTACTTAATTTGATCATATTTGCTTATTTGAGATTGATTAGCCGCTGTTTTATAGAATTATATGCATATAATGTTGAAATAAGGTTCATTGTTGTGTGATTCTAGATATTAGTTAATAATGAGGTGTTAAAATGATTTAAGGGAAAGGGTAGTTTCTGATTTAGCACAGGGATACTATTTTATTGATTCCTACTCTAAGTTTTTTTGGATTACTAAATAGTCTACTTAGCTTAAATGATACTGTGGTGTATTTCTTAGTATCTTATTTGTCCTTTTGATTTCAAAATAGTTGAAAGATGAAGGTTATGATTTGGTTTTGGTTTTTAGGTTACTGTTTCATCAAGTTCTTGTGTTTGTTGATCATTGTATCATAAAGAATCTAGTTACTATGTTTTCAATACTGTTTGGCTTATTTGTGTCTTAAAGAAGAATTTTCCAAATTAATGTAAGGCTAAAATTGGTTAATTTCCTCATGTAGATGGCTGTTTTTTCTTGAGATTTCAACTAGAAAGAAAGGCTCATGTTTAAAATCTCTTAGAGTGAAACTGGATTGAGAATGATCTTCTGTTACACCTCGAAAAATTTCATGTCGTTGTGCGGTAAAAAGACTAATGCAGGGTAAGATGTATGTGATATCCCCACAAGTAAGAAGGGGTACTTAATGATTCTAATTAAGATTCCAAAGACATTTGAGGCAAGAGAAGAAAGTTCGTTGAGGAAGGTGAAGTATAAGTTGTGTTTGGGGAAGATTTTGCAAACTATCGAGTTGAGGATTGATTTGTAATGCCTTGGAAAGAAGTTGTGAGGATACTTAGATTGTTAATGAAGTGTTAAACAAGTGTTAAGAAGGTTCCATAAGGATTGGAGATCAAACGAATCGACGAGAGCATTTTCGGGAAAAAGGGTGAGTTATACGACCCATGATACGGTCCGTATAATAGTTCGTATAACAGTTACAGTGAAAGGTGATCACTGGAAGCATTATACGGTCACTCATAAAGATTATATAAAATTATACGGACCGTATAAGTGCCCGTATAATTCATGACGGGCAGCCTTGTCTTTTTTTATAAATATAAGTCCCCAAGCTATTATTTTCATTTCTCATTTCCTCCACACTTCTTGAAACCTCTAGAACACTCTATACACCTTATTAACACAAATTCAAAGGGAGATCAAAGATCAAACACCAAAAATTAGTGGGATCAGGTGCAAGGATGCTAACTTGGGTTAAGGGAAGCTAGAAATTCCTTTGAAATTGAAGTTGGGGTTTTCTCCAAGTAAAGTATTTTCATCCAGAGCTCATTCCTACATCATCAAACGTGAGTTTTATGATCATTTCATGTTATTAATAATATTGATTGGTTGAAACAATTGGATTGAGGAGGAAAGTAGAATATGGAGCTCAAATGTGAAAATAATGGTATTCTTGAATAGTAACTTGACTTGAATCATAGTTCTTGACATGTTATGAGTGTAATCTTGTTATGAATGATTTTAAGAATGTTGAAGAAGCAATATATGTGAATGAATATGGCGTTGTGTTGTAATTATTGTTATGGATACTTTTGAAGGGAAATTGTGAGAATTGAATAATGCTAAACTCGAAGAGGTTTATTGATTATGATATTGTGGGTGTTGTTGTTGAGGTTTGGGAGTTGTTTTATTAGATGGAGGAAGTTGTAGAAACAAAGGAAATGCTGCCCAAATTTTGTTAGCTCCTAGTTGTGCTAATGGGACCTAAAGCATGTTTCCAGTTATCTAACCTTAGTAAGAATTCTCTTGAATGTAGAATCGTGAAGGTTGGAGGGAAGCGTTTAAGAGATAAAGTTAGAGAGGTGTAAAGGTATGTAAGGCTAGCCCACTTCTTTCAAAGGCATGACTCTTATTTTGTGATTCCTTTTTATATTCCCGTGATCTTCTTACATCCTAAAGTATGAAGGTTAAAAGTTCTTAAGGGATTCTTATGAGATAGAGATAAGATATGCTCCATGATAATGATGATGATAATGATGCTATCATGAGCCCGATATTCTCATCTTTATGATTTCATTGATGTTGGCTCTTGTTGTTAGGCTCACCTTATATTACTAGTCCCTTTAGGGTGAGACATGACGATCATGACTATTCGATAACATAATCAGAGGTCACCGACCTTACGTCACTTCGATAGAGCTGTAATTTTCACTTGGGCTCTCATGCATGCTTATGTTATTTTTATGTATGATTCACACCGAGCCTACATGGCCGGGCAGACATACCACTGCAGTGGGCAGCTTATACCCTGGTTGCGGGAGGCCTGGACGCGGGATAATGATGATCACACCGTACCTATATGATCAGGCAGCTTATATATGCATGATATGATATTATATTTATTATAAAAGTTAGCATGCATGATTCCGCCTTAAGAGGCATTTGTTTTTAGGTTTGCTCCTAGCTTTATGTCCCTTCTATCTTTACTAAGCTATTATACATGTCTTACGTACTCAGTACATTGTTCGTACTGTCGTCCTTTTCTTTATGGACACTTTGTTCATGCCCATAGGTAGACAGGGAGACGGTGCAGACACCTAGGAGATTTACTGGAGCACTCCACTACTCCGGAGTCGTCATTTCTTGGTATATTCTTTTTTGTACATATTGGGGCATGGGGGGGTCATGTCCCATCCTTATGATTCCAGTATTCCAGTTAGAGGCTCGTAGTTACCTGTATGTGGGTTGTAGTTGTCATGCGACCTCTTCACTGTATTTTGTACATCATTTTTGTCGCCTTATGGGCCCATGCTTATGCATATGTTTAGGAGGTATTTTGAGATCGGTTCATGATAAGTTTGTGATGAGCATGATACATGCCAAGTTAAGTATGATAGTCAGCATGATAAGTGGTGCTCAGTAGTCAGCTCCTGGTACCTGTCATGGCCAACAAATCGGGTCATGACAAAAGTGGTATCAGAGCAGTTCCATCCTAGGGTATGTCTACGAGCCTTGTCCAGTAGAGACTTCTTTATGGGTGTGAAGCGTGCCACACTTATAAACGAGAGGCCGCGGGGCAATTAGGAATAGTGACTGTTTTTCTTCTTCATAGATCGTGCGGTAGAGCTGTGTTATAATATTTCCTTTTCCCTAATTGTGCACTATGATTTCACTGATACCGGTAAAGAGGAAAGCCACAGTCGGCCAGAAAGGCAAGACTGCGGCAGGAAGGAGGGTTGAACAGGAGCCGCCAGACCATATAGAGGAGGGTGAGTCCCATAATGAGGCTCCATCTCACACCTTTCACACTCCGCCTGTATTAGAGGACCATGAAAGGGCCTCAGCTTCAGTTCCTCCAGTTCCTCCACCGGGTGCTTCAGGTAGCAGATGACCGAGGCTATTCAGCTACTGACTCAGCTAGTTGCCGCCTAGTCTCATCGGCAGAGTGCGGGTCCGGGTGATAGAGCCACTAGTGCTAGAGCCCGTGATTTTATGAGTTTGAATCCACCAAAATTTTTTATGTCAAATCCGGATGAGGACCCGCAGGGTTTTATAGATCAGGTGTTGAGGACGCTGAGGATTATTCATGCTTCCGATACGGAGTTCGTAAAGTTGGCATCTTATGGGCTCCATGATGTGGAGGTTCTTTGGTATAATAATTGAATTTCTTAAAGGAAGGAAAATGCACCTCCCCCAGCTTGGCAGGAATTCGTAGATGCTTTCATCCATCATTACTTGTCACCTGAGGTTCGAAGGGCCCAAGCTGATAGGTTTCTGAATCTAAAGCAAGGAAATATGAGTGCTCGGGAGTATAGTCTCCATTTTAACTCATTGGCTAGATATGCTCCCACTATGGTAGCCGTCATGGGAGACAGAGAACATAGATTTGTGAGTGTCTTAGGGCCACAATTGTTCAATGATTGTTTGACAGCTTCACTCCAGGAGGGGATGGACATCTCCCGTATTCAGGCCCACGCTAAAAATCTAGAGGAGCAACAGCAGCCGCAAAGGGGTGAGCATGATATTGATAGAGGACAGAGCAAGAGGGCCAGATCTGCCGGTGCCAATAGTGAGTATAGAGAGGGTCAGCGGCAACAGTATTCCAGATATTCTGGCCAATCCGCGACTAGCGCACCTCCTCGATTTGCGAGTAGGAGATTTGACCACCCCATTTATTCAGGATATAGTCAGGGCTTGAGAGTTTTGGGTTCTCAGGTTGGAGGTGATCCCAGTCAGAGGAGACCACCGTTACCACGATGCTGCTAGTGCGGTAGATTTCATTCGGGTCCGTGTCGCTGAGGCTCCGACGCTTGTTATGCCCGTGGTCAGGTTAGGCATATAATGCGTGATTGTCCATTGATTGGTGGTAGAGTCGGGGCCCAGCCTACAGGATCAACAGCCGGCTCTTCTTCGTCCGTGCGCCCTGTAGGGCAGACTTCCCAGGCTTCAGCAAGCCGTGGTAGGGGCAGAGGGGTAGCATCCAGTCCAGGTGTGTGGTTGTGGTATGTGATCGCTGGACTACAGCTGATTTGATTGAACTAGAAATGTTAGATTTTGATGTGATTATGGCCATGAATTGGTTGGCCTCTTATTATGCTAATGTGGATTGCAGAACAAAGATGGTTCGATTCCAATTTCTAGGAGAACCAGTGCTTGAATGGAAGGGCAATACAGCGTCTCCAAGGGGCAGGTTTATTTCCTACCTCAAAGCAAGAAAGATGATTGCAAAAGGCTATATTTATCATTTAGTCCGAGTTCATGACATCGAAGCACAGCCCCCGACTTTTCAATCCATCCCGGTAGTAAATGAGTTTTCGGATGTATTTCCAGATGAACTAACAGGCCTTCCACTGACGAGAAATTGATTTTACTATTGATGTGTTGCCGGATACCGAACCTATATCTATTCCTCCTTACATAATGGCTCCTGCAGAATTGAAAGAGCTAAGGGAAAAATTGAAGGAATTTCTTGAGAATGAATTTATTAGACCCAGTTCATCGCCATGGGGAGCTCTTGTCTTATTCGTAAGAAAGAAAGATGGTTCTTTACGAATGTGCATCGACTATAGGCAGTTGAACAAGGTGACGATAAAGAATAAATATCCGCTTCCAAGAATCGACGATTTATTTGATCAACTGCCTGGTGCTAAATGGTTTTCCAAGATCGATCTAAGATCGAGGTATCATCAAGTGAGGGTTAGAGAAGAAGATATTCCGAAAACAGCTTTCAAAACTAGATATGGCAATTATGAATTTTGGGTGATGTCGTTTGGGTTAACTAACGCCCCCGACAGTGTTTATGAATTTGATAAATAATGTATTCAGGCTCTTTCTAGATCTATTTGTGATCGTGTTCATCGATGACAGTTTGGTTTATTCTCCATCAGAAACAGAGCATGCAGATCACTTACGTATTGTCCTTGGAATTCTTCGAACTCGTGAGCTATATGCCAAATTTTCGAAATGTGAGTTCTGGTTGAATTTTATAACTTTTCTGGGCCATATTATCTCCGCTGATGGTATTCGTGTAGATACTCAAAAGATTGAGGCCGTGAGGACTTGGCCAAGGCCTACAACGCCTACGGAGGTTCGGAGCTTTCTAGGTTTGGCAGGTTATTATAGGAGATTTGTAGAAGGGTTTTCTTCTATTTCAGCACCATTAACGAAGTTAACTTAGAAATCGGCAAACTTTCGATGGACTGATGCTCGTGAGCTTAGTTTTTAGGAATTGAAGGGTAGATTGACTTTAACCCCAGTCCTGACGCTTCCAGAAGAGTCAAAAGGCTATGTTATTTATTGTGATGCCTGCGGTGTTGGGTTAGGCTATGTATTAATGCAGCATGGGAAGGTTATAGCCTGTGCTTCCAGGCAGTTGCAGAAGCATGAGAAGAATTACCCGACCTATGATCTTGAATTAGCAGCAGTTATTCATGCACTGAAGTTATGGAGGCATTATTTGTATGGTGTACATGTTGATATTGATACAGATCATAAGAGTCTCTAGTATATTTTCAAGCAGAAGGAGTTGAACCTACGGCAGAGGCAATGGTTAGAATTGCTGAAGACTATGATGTGAGTATTTTATATCACCCCGGAAAAGCAAATGTGGTGGCCGATGCTCTCAGCCATAAATCTATGGGCAGCCTATGTGATATTCAATCGGAGAATAAAGAATTAGTTAGCGAGCTCAACCAGCTAGCTAGCCTCGGAGTTCGTTTAATCGATTCAGGCAAGGCGGGAGTTGATATTCATAACCCAGCTATTTCATCCTTGGACATGGAAGTGAAAAGGCGCCAATATGAATATCCCCAGCTGAGTCACTATAAAGATACACTTCCCCAAAAAGAGAAGTCACCATTTGAAGCATCTGCAAATGGAGTTCTCAGGTATCGAGGCAGGCTATGTGTGCCAGATGTGGCAGGACTACGTCGTCAGATTCTGGAAGAAGCTCATTACTCCCGTTATTATATTCACCCAGGAGCTACAAAGATGTACCATGATCTCCAATTAATGTATTGGTGGGATAGAATGAAGAAGGATGTAGCAGAATTTGTAGCTCAGTGCCCAAATTGTCGACAGGTGAAAATTGAGCATAAGAAGCCAGGAGGGCTGTTGCAAGGCATGGAAATTCCTACTTGGAAATGGGAGGTGATCAACATGTATTTTATTGTAGGTTTGCCTCGTTATCGGCGTAAGTATGACTCCATATGGGTGATCGTGGACAGACTAACGAAATCAGCCTATTTTCGTCCGGTCAGAACCACATCTTCGGCAGAAGATTATGAAAGTTTGTATCTTAAGGAGATAGTGCAATGTCATGGTGTCCCAGTGTCTATTATCGCCGATAAAGGAGCACAATTTACTGCTAAATTCTAGAAATCTTTTCAAGAAGGTTTGGGAACTCAAGTGAGGCTCAGCATAACATTTCATCCGTAGACTGACGGACAAGCTGAGCGCACTATTTAGACCTTGGAAGATATGTTGCGGTCATCCATATTAGACTTCGGAGGTAATTAGGATGAACATTTTCGACTTATTGAATTTTCCTATAACAACAGTTATCATTCGAGCATCCAGGTGGCCCCGTATAAAGCTTTGTATTGAAGGAAGTGTAGGTCGCCAATTAGATGGTTCGAAGTCGAAGAAGCCAAATTAATATATCCAAAATTGATTCAGCAAGCGGTGGAAAATATCAAGCTTATCAGAGACCGATTGTTGACAACCCAAAGTCGTCAAAAATCCTATGCGAACAACCACCGACGAGACTTGGAATTCCAATTCAATGATTCGGTATTCTTGAAAGTGTCACCGATGAAAGGTATAATGAGATTCGGCAAGAAGGGCAAGCTCAGTCCCCGGTGTATTGGGCCTTACAAGATTGTATGCAAGGTGGGATAAGTGGCTTATGAACTAGATTTACTTCCAGAGCTTGAATCAGTCAACCCAATTTTCCATGTGTCGCTGCTCCGTAAGTGTGTTGGAGATCCCTCCAGAGTTATGCTGATAGATGATGTCCAGATTACTGAGAAGTTAGCTTATGAAGATGTTCCCATTGCCATACTAGATAGGCAAGTGCGGAAGCTCAGGAACAAAGAGGTAGCTTCAGTCAAGGTCTTAAGGAGGAACAATAACAGAGAGGAAATGACTTGGGAAGCGGAAGAAAACATCAAGTCCAAATATCCACAATTGTTTCCACCCCCGGAAGAGATTCAAGATGAGACGCCATTATCATAAGGTGTGTAATGCTTTATTTTAATGCTTTTGGGCGTGTGTGGCCATATTTTTTTGCCATTGTGTTGTAGCCCTGTGAGGCGATATTATTGTGGGTTGTTGTGACAGGATGGTTATTGTCACGACCTAGCTATGGGCCGCGACGGGTACCCGGGGCTAACCACCGAGCACCGCTCGTTCTACTACTCATCATGCTCATTAACTACTCTTTTATCGATTTTATAATTAATTATAAGAAAGTCATGTTTCATTTGTAAACATAAATGGTTTCATATACATAAGCCATTTAGGCTATCAAAATAACATATACAATTATACCATGGTGACATTATCAGACCACATAACCCACACTGTGTATCCACGAGCCTCTACTGGAGTGCTATACACAAGGACGGGATGTCACGACCCAACCCCATGGGCCATGACTAGTGCCCGAGCCGGACACTCATATACGTACTTGTTAGGTATAGTCAAACCGAGTCAATGAAACAATATGGAAACTTGCATAAGAACTCCAAAGGTTCATAACGTCATCATATATAAACATACTCAAATAATCAGTCTCTTGAGGAGTCACAACTAACCAGAACATAATATGATACGCAAGCCGACAAGGCTGCCACTACATATCAATATCATACGCAAGCCGACAAGGCTGCCGCAACATATCAATATCATACGCAAGCCGACAAGGCTGCCACAACATATCAATATCCATAGCACATCGTATAGACACAGCTTAACAAAATTATACACAACCCACACATATGTCTACAGACCGCTAAGAGTATCGATAGTGAAATATGACGGGACAGGGCCCCACCGTACCCTTGGATAAACATATACATACATCATAAGATCTGTACCAAAAGTCTAGGCTCCGGAACAGTGGAGCTCTCCAAGACAGCTGAGTAGAAATCCTAAGCTGGAGGGTCACCAAACCGACTATCTGTACCTACGGGTATGAAACGCAGCCCGCCGAAGAAAGGGGGTCAGTACGAGATATGTACTGAGTATATAAAACATGAAATACAGTAAAGAGGATCCTGACTGAAATAGAGATCACAGGAGACAAGTATGACATTCAAAATACCAATACACTTGCCTTATGAAATGTAAATCGTGCATATCAATATCATATATCATACCCGACCCATTATGGGACTCGGTGACGTAATCATATCATCATCATATATATATATATACCGTACCCGACCCTCTAGTGAGGGACTCGGTGAATAAAGTCATCACATGCCATCCTTGACGCCATAATCACATCATCATATCGTCATATCATCATATCATCACATCGTCATATCATCATATATATATATATACCGCACCCGGCCCTCTAGTGAGGGACTCGGTGAATAATGCAGTGGAACTGTGCACGAAAACATACCTGGCCCGGGACTCGGTAAAAGATATATTGAGGCATGCAGGAGCAGAGTCGTGAGCAACCATATGCAAACTAACTCATATCTGAGACTCGATAGAATAATCAAAATGAACTATCATTTGAAAATCAAGACAATAATCATATCAAGTACCTTTCGAATGTCACTATGGATTATATCAAAATAGAACTTCTGGAATCATATACACGTATCAAGACATAATGAAATAGCTTCTGGAAATCAAGAACATTAGCCATCCTACTGGCTCTAAGAATAGGAACTTCTTTGGAATCATATACACGTCGTCTGTTTGTTTCATCAAGATCATGCCAAAAAGAAGGATGGGTTAGCTTTACATACCTTTAACACTTATCCGTGATACAATACGTATGCGCTGCCCGAAGTGTCTCAACCTATATTAAAACGTCAAGACTATGGTTAAACTATGAAAAGGTATAAAACGTACTTCAACGTTAATAGCTTATTTCTAGACGATTGGGCGGCATTTCCCCTATATTGTTTACTTCTCTCACTTTCAAGCCAACTATAAAGCGACCAAGCCAACATCAACAACCACACGTTCAAATACTATATCAAGACTAGCTATGACATGATTCAATAATACTCTGAATAGCCCGCATAACATTCCAATCAGCCCACACATCACAACATTCAATAATCGATAACATGACGGCTATGACATATTCAAATTACTCTTAATAATCAATGGCCATAACACTTTATCGAAACGACTTTATAATAGTTCAACCATTACAACCACACAACGCATAATCTCAACTACACTTAATCCTCCAATTCAAACAAGAACAACAACACGCCCCAAACAGCCCATAAAACAAATACAACTTTAATTTTAAACATCAAATTCCTTAACCTTCATCACATAACCCATGACAATAATAACAATATCAATTAAAATTAACTCATCATCACTAGCTTAAAACAGCCCCATACACGGCCCAACAAGGTCTCAACATCAACATACACAATTATTGCATTCAATTCCATATCCACCAATTCATACAAAGACCAAACCATCTCTAAAACATGTGGGAGAGAATTAAATCTTACCTTAGCACGCATGAGTTGATCAAGAACTGCCTTGGCCGTGATTAATTATTTCTTGCTCCAATTGAACTCGAGAAATTAACAATTTAACTATGCAAAGGGGGTTGGCCGTGAGCTTATTCACAAGCTGCCATGGATGGCCGTGAGTTGCTCCAAACCTGCCATGGACAAGACTCTACTAGACACAGCTCGTAGACACTTCCTAGGACTGAACCGCTCTAATACCACTTTTGTCATGACCCAGCTAGGGGCCGCGATGGGTAACCGGGGCTAACCACCGAGCACCGCTCGGTCTACTACTCAACATGCTCATTAACTACTCTTTTATCGATTTTATAATCAATCATAAGAAAGTCAAGTTTCATTTGTAAAACATAAATGGTTTCATATACATAAGACATTTAGGCAATCAAAATAACATATACAATTATACCATGGTGACCTTATCAGACCACATAACCCACACTGTGTATCTACGAGCCTCTACTGGAGTGCTATACACAAGGACGGGACAAGGCCCCGCCATGCCCAAAATACATATACATGAGTATACACCAAAAGAATAATCAAGCACCTCCGGAACAAAGGAGTGCTCTCAATCGGCTAACAGCTCCTACGAGTCTGGCTCGAGCTCGCCTTCTTGTCTACCTGTGGGCATGAGCACAGCGTTCAAAGAAAATGGACGTCAGTATGAATATTGTACTAAGTATGTAAGACAAGAATGAAATAAATATAATAGGAGGATCGTGAGTCATAAGAGAAAGATATAACCTGCAAGAGTGTCATAAGCAAGTACATTTCGTACATATATCATATTTTACATAATCATGGTACATATGTCATCACATCATATATCTCGTCACATCACAATCCTGATCGTTATCCCGCGTCTGGGTAACCCTCATATGCCGCCCACTAGTGGTGATCATGCCCGGCCCTCTAGGCTCGTAGTAACATCGCAGCCCACCTTAGCGGTGACATGCCCTGCCATCTAGGTGTGGTCGAACCATATGCAGCCCGCCTTAGCGGTGACATGCCCGGCCATCTAGGCGCGGTGGAATTTTATCATCACATAATCAATCATAGCTTGACATGTTCATACATAACATAGGCACATTATAAGCTAGCATCAATGATCATCTTATAGACATATCATGACTTAGCATTATTTCACATTTATCATTAGGAAAATACATTAAACTTTGAAGACAACCATGACTACATCGGGGTGACATAAGGTCATGAACCCCCGATTATATTATGAACATTTACGAGTATCCTGTCTCACTTTGAAGGAAATAATGCATAAGGTGATTGTGAGCAATGATATCATACTCAATCTTATAGGATCATTATATCATGAACTCTCAAATCGCTATACTTTAACTCATCATCATCACTATTATGCTTGAATGCAGTTTAGTATATTCACGGACTCATAAGTTCCACCATGTAGGAGGACCATGGAAAAATTTGGAAGATTCATGCCTTTGAAGGAAGCGATAAGCCTTACATACCTTTGTCGTTTAACTAAGCTATCGTTCTCCTGTTCTCCTTCAATGTCACGTTTCTACCTTCAACAGGGAATTCGCATTAACGTTAGTTAGTCAACAGGGAATTCGCATTGAACAACACTTCCTTTGTTTATACTACTTTCCCCCACATTCTATATCAACTCTCAAACGTTCATAACAACATTCTCAATATGATAGACAATACTCATCATTCATTTACAACATCCGTATTTCATAATTTGTCTTCAATTTCTCCATAATCATGGCAGTGGTTCATCGTTACATTTTTCTCACATAGGACACTTATTCCATGTTCTAAATGTCATTCATAGCATTTTCATAATCACAAATTGTTAATGATCATGGCTCAATTCAAACCTTTACTCAACATTGCTACTATTCACACTTTCATGACCCATTTCTTACATCCTTCTATAATCTAAGTGTTTCAACTCTTCCATACCCTTAATAACATGTAAATGCGAAAAAACTTACCTTAGACGTTGTAGGAACAAGCCTTGAGTGGCATTACTCTTCTAGCACCAAAACCCTACTTCACTTCCTTTGGGTTTTCTTGAGAGAGATGAACTTTAGCTAGGTTTCATACACTTTGTTTCATGGATTTTGTGTTATTGATCATGAATTTCCTTTGATTTTTCTTGTAATGAAGAGTGGAGAGTATTCTAGAGATTTCTAGAGAGAAGTATCGTGAGAATGAAATAAATTTAATGAGCTTGGGTCTCTTTTTAATGACTTAAAAGCTGATCCGGAATGAATAGTAGTTGATGTGCACAGTGCTCGTAAACCCAGTTTACGGTCCGTATTCCAGTTTACGGCCGTATTTCGTGGTCATATTTAAGCATATCAAAACCAGAAAGGTGTGCTGGGGATCATGGTGATTTACTATCGCAGTTTACGGGCTGTATTTCAATTTACGGTCCGTATTCCAAGTCGTATTTAACCATTTGATCATTTGGCAGAAAGTTGAAGTTTTGTAAGTTGAAATACGACATGGTGGTTTACGGGTCGTATACCACTTTACGGTCCGTATTTAATTTTACGATCGACTGGGCCAAAGTGTAAATCTACAACTTTTCCTCACATTTTTAGGACCCGTAAGTAGTCGTTGTGGAGCATAACCTATATTTTGTTGCAATTACATTTGAAATCTCACTCAAGGTCATCAAACGTCGTTCCCTTCTTGTTAAAACATCATATACCTGTATTCTTCGTTAGTCTATTCGTTGTATGTTCACGGGGAAATTTTCGAGGTGTAACACTCTTCCCCCCTTTTGGAACATTCATCCTCGAATGTTAAACACTCGGGATTTTACGAAAATTTCGCCAGAGTTCCCGTTGTAATACGACACTACCATCCTATCACAACAACCCATAATGTCATTGCCTCACAGGGATACATCACAATAGCAACATATCTATAGCCACACACGACCAAAAGCATGAAAAGTAAGCATATATATACCTTATATCGTTGGCGTTTCATCTTGAATTTCTTCTGGGGTTTGAAATAAGTACGGGTACGTGGATTTTATCTGCTCTTCCGCTTCCCATGTCATTTCTTCCTGGTTATTATTTCGCCACAATACTTTAACTGAAGCTACCTCTTTATTTCGAAGTTTTCGCACTTGTCTGTCTAGAATAGCAATAGGAACTTTTTCATAGGTTAGCTTTTCTCTTACTTGCACATCATCTATCGGGACAATCTTTGTGGGATCTCCAACACACTTGCGGAACATCGAAACATGGAAGACTGGATGGACTGATTCAAGCTCCGAGGGTAAGTCTAATTCATAGGGTACATGACCCACCTTGCGGATAATTTTAGAGGGTCCAATGTATCTAGGACTTAGCTTCCCTCTCTTGCCAAATCTCATCACCCCTTTCATTGGCGACACTTTCAAAAATACCCAATCATCAACCTAAAATTCCAAGTCTCGTCGGCGATTGTCTGCATAAGACTTTTGGAGACTTTGGGCTGTTAGCAATCGATCTAGGATCATCTTAACTTTTTCCACCGCCTGCTGGATCAATTCAGGGCCTACTAGTTGTGTTTCTCCTATTTCGAACCATCCGATTGGAGATCTACATTTCCTCCCATATAAAGCTTCATATGGAGCCATTTGAATACTATAATAGTAACTATTATTATATGCAAATTCAATTAAGGGTAAATAATCATCCTAACTTCCACCGAAATCCAGCACACACTCTCGTAGCATATCTTCCAAGGTCTGAATAGTACGCTCGGCTTGTCCATCGGTCTACGGATGAAATGCCGTGCTAAGCTTCACTTGAGTGCCTAGACCTTCTTGGAAGGACTTCCAAAATTTTGCTGTAAACTGTGCTCCTCTGTCTGTGATAATAGATAGTGGAATACCATGAAGTCACACTATTTATTTGAGATATACCCTCGCATAGTCTTTAGCTGAGTACGTAGTTCTAACTGGGAGAAAATGGGCTGCTTTCGTCAATCTATCCACAATCACCCATATGGAATCATACTTGCCACGGGAACGAGGTAATTCCACGATGAAATCCATGTTGATCACTTCCCATTTCCAAGTAGGGATTTCTATTGCTTACAATAAGCCTCCTGGCTTCTAATGTTCACTTTTTACTTATTGGCAATTTGGACACTTTGCTACAAATTCGGCTATGTCTCTCTTCATGCCATCCCACCAATATATTAACTTAAGATCATGATACATTTTGGTGGTACCTGGGTGAATAGAATACCGAGAACACTGTGCTTCTTCTAGAATTCGTTGGCACAATTCCGCCACATTTGGCACACATAACCTTCCTCGGTATCTAAGAACTCCATCCATAAAAACTCCAAATGAAGATTTCTCTTTTCCATGAGATCTGTCTCTGTAACGACGCAATTGAGGATCTTCATATTGCCGTTCTTTTACTTCCATATCCAAGGACGAAATCGTGGGATCATTGATACTAATCCCCACATTACCCGAATCGATTACACGTACTCCAAGTTTAGCTAGTTGGCGGAGCTCATGAACTATCTCTCTCTTTTCCGGAGGGACATCACATAAACTGCCCATTGATCGGCGGTTAAGCACATCAGCTACTACATTCGCTTTTCCAGAGTGGTATAAAATGTTCACATCATAATCTTTTAACAAATCTAACCACCGCCTCTGCCGCAGGTTCAACTCCTTTTGCTTGAAAATGTATTGAAGGCTTTTGTGATCTATATAAATATCAATATGCACACCATACAAATAATGCCTCCATATTTTTAAGGCATGAATAACCGCAGCCAATTCGAGGTCATGAGTTGGATAATTCTTTTTCATGTTTCCACAATTATCTCGAAGCATATGCAATAACTCTACCATGCTGCATCAATACGCATCCTAATCCCACACCGGAAGCGTCATAGTACACAACATAGCCATCTGACCCTTCTGGAAGTATTAAGACCGGGGCTGAGGTCAATCTGTCTTTCAACTCTTGGAAGCTACGTTCACAAGCATCATCCCATTGAAATTTGGCTGACTTCTGGGTTAGTTTCGTCAATGGGGCTGAAATAGATGAGAATCCCTCTATGAATCTTCTATAATAACCTGCCAAACCTAGAAAACTACGAACTTCTGTAGGCGTCGTAGGCCTTGGCCAAGTCTTCACAACTTCAATCTTCTGAGTGTCAACTCGAATGCCATCATTTGAAATAACATGGCCTAGAAATGTCGCATAATTTAGCCAGAACTCGCACTTTGAAAATTTTGCATACAATCCTCGGGCTCGAAGAATGCCAAGAACAATTCGCAAATGATTCGCATGTTCTGATTCCGTACGAGAATAAACAAGAATATCATCAATAAATACTATCACAAATAAGTCCAAGAGAGGCCTGAATAGATTGTTCATCAAATTCATAAATACTGCCGGAGCGTTGGTCAACCCAAACGACATCACCCGGAACTCATAGTGGCCATATCTCGTCCTGAAAGCTGTTTTGGGAATATCCGCTTCTCTAACCCTGACTTGATGATAACCCGATCTCAAGTCTATTTTTGAAAACCATTTGGCACCTTGCAATTGGTCAAATAAGTCATAAATCCTTGGAAGAGGATATTTGTTCTTTATCGTCACTTTGTTCAATTGCCTATAATCGATGTACATTCGTAGGGACCCGTCTTTCTTTCTCACGAACAAGACCGGTGCTCCCCATGGTGATGAACTGGGTCTAATAAACCCCTTTTCAAGCAAATCTTTCAACTGTGCCTTTAACCCTTTCAACTCTGCCGGAGCCATTCGATAAGGAGGAATAGAAATAGGCTTGGTGTCCGGCAACACGTCAATAGCAAAATCAATTTCTCTTTCTGGAGGAAGACTTGGAAGCTCATCGGGAAATACATCTGGGAATTCATTCACTACCGGAACGGATTTGAAATTTGGCGACTTTGCCTCGGTGTCATGAACTCGAACTAGATGATAAATATAGCCCTTGGCTATAATTTTTCTCGCCTTAAGGTAGGAAATAAACCTACCTTTCAGAGATGCTATATTACCCTACCATTCAAGCACGGGCTCTTCCGAGAATCGAAATCGAACCACTTTCATTCGGTAATCAACATTAGCATAACACGATGCCAACCAATCCATACCCATAATCACGTCAAAATCTATCATTTCCAGCTCAAGAAAATCGACTTTGGTCTGGCGATCACATACCACAATCACACAATTTTTATACACTTGCTTTGCTATCACGGGATCACTAACCGGAGAAGACACCTCAAAAGGTTTGATTGGCTCAGGTTTCACCCCAATACAACCAGCAACATATGGAGTAATATAAGAAAATGTAGAACCCGGATCTATCAATGCATACACATCACGGGAGAATATAGACACTATACCTGTAACCACATTCGGAGAGGACTCGAGATCCTGCCGTCCGGCTAAAGCATATACACGGGGCTGAGTGGCACCTGAAGTAAATGCTGCCCCTCTGCCTCTACCTCGGCCTGCTGACATCTGGGGAGTCTTCCCTACCGGGCGCACTGAGGAAGAACCAGCTGCTGAACCTGTGGGCCGAACCCCATCTCTACCATACCGCGAGGGACAATCTCGCATCAAATGCCCAATCTGTCCACAAACATAACAAGCATCCGTGTCCTGACGACATGGCCCTGAGTGCAATTTCTGGCACCGGCTACATCGTGGACCTGGTGGTCTCCTCTGACTGTAATCACCCCCAAACTGAGAACCCTAAGCTCTCGAACTCTGACCCTGTCCTGAAGGAAAAGAGCGATCAAATCCCCTATCCGTGAATCGTGGAGGCGCACTAGTCACTGACTGGCCTGAATGTTGTGAATGGGTCTGCCTCGATCCCCCTCTATAATCACTGCCTGTGCCCATAGATCTAGCCCTTTTTCTTTGTCTTCTATCACTCTCGCGATTACCCCTCTGTGGTTGTTGCCGTCCCTCTAAGTTCTGGGCATGGGCTTGTATTCGGGAAATATCCATCCCTTCTAGCAAAGAGGCCGTCAAGCAATCCTTGAACAAATGTGGCCCCAAGCCACTCACAAACTTATGTACACGATCTCCCATGTCGGCCACCATAGCCGAGGCATGGCTAGCCAAAGAATTAAATTGCATGCTATACTCTCGGGCACTCATATTTCCTTGCCTCAGATGTAAAAATCTATCCGGTCTAGCTCGGCAGACCTCGGGTGGTAAATAGTGACGAATAAATGCATCCACGAATTCTTGCCAAATCGGAGGAGGCGCATTCTCTCCTCTTGATAATACCCAGTTATTGTACCATAAAACTGCCACATCCCGGAGTCTATAAGATGCCAACTCCACGGATTCAGTTTCGGAGGCATGGACAATCTTCAATATCCTCAACATCTCATCTATGAAACTCTGCGAGTCTTCATCCGGAAGAAATCTGGAGGATTTAGACTCATAAAATCACGGGCTTTGGTACTTGCTTCCCGATCACGTGAACTTGCGTTTTGTCGTTGTGCCTATGCGGCGACCAATTGTGTCAATAAATGGATGGCCTCGGTCATTTTTTGACCCGAAGCAACCGGTGGAGTAATTGGAGCTGGAGCTCCTCCTTGTTCTTCCACATTAGGCGGGGTGAAAGAAGTATTAGATAGGGCCTCATCATATGACTCGCCCTCTTCAACATTCATCGGAGGCTCTCTTTCTATCCGCCTCTTTGTCGTAGTCTTGCCCTTCTGGACGACTGTAGCTTTTCCCTTTGGCGGCATTCTAAAATCATGACACACTATTAGGGAGGATAAAATCTTATACACGCTCTATCACACGATCTCATAAGAAGAAAGATGGTAATTTTTCCTAAATGCCCTGTAGCCTCTTGTTTATTGATGTGGCGCGCAACACACCATAAACAAGACTCTACTAGACACGGCTCGTAAACACTTCCTAGGACTGAACCGCTCTGATACCACTTTTGTCATGACCCAGCTAGGGGCCGAGACGGGTAACCGGGGCTAACCACCGAGCACCGCTAGTTCTACTACTCATCATGCTCATTAACTACTCTTTTATCAATTTTATAATCAATCATAAGAAAGTCAAGTTTCATTTGTAAACATAAATGGTTTCATATACATAAACCATTTAGGCTATCAAAATAACATATACAATTACCATGGTGACCTTATCAGACTACATAACCCACACTGTGTATCTACGAGCCTCTACTGGAGTGCTATACACTAGGACGGGACAAGGCCCCGCCATGCCCAAAATACATATACATGAGTATACACCAAAAGAATAATCAAGCACCTCCGGAACAAAGGAGTGCTCTCAATCGGCTAACAGCTCCTACGAGTATGGCTCGAGCTCGCCTCCTTGTCTACCTGTGGGCATGAACACAGCGTTCAAAGAAAATGGACGTCAGTACGAATATTGTACTGAGTATGTAAGACAAGAATGAAATAAATATAATAGGAGGATCGTGAGTCATAAGAGAAAGATATAACCTGCAAGAGTGTCATAAGCAAGTACATTTCGTACATATATCATATTTCACATAATCATGGTACATATGTCATCACATCACATATCTCGTCACATCACAATCCTCATCGTTATCCCGCGTCCGGGTAACCCTCATATGCCGTCCACTAGTGGTGATCATGCCCGGCCCTCTAGGCTCGTAGTAACATCGCAGCCCACCTTAGCGGTGACATGCCCTGCCATCTAGGTGTGGTGGAACCATATGCAGCCCGCCTTAGCGGTGACATGCCCTGCCATCTAGGCGCGGTGGAATTTTATCATCACATAATCAATCATAGCTTGACATGTTCATACATAACATAGGCACATTATAAGATAACATCAATGATCATCTTATAGACATATCATGACTTAGCATTATTTCACATTTATCATTAGGAAAATACATTAAGCTTTGAAGACAACCATGACTACATCGGGGTGACATAAGGTCATGAACCCCCGATTATATTATGAACATTTACGAGTATCCTGTCTCACTTTGAAGGAAATAATGCATAAGGTGAGTGTGAGCAATGATATCATACTCAATCTTATAGGATCATTATATCATGAACTCTCGAATCGCTATACTTTAACTCATCATCATCACTATCATGCTTGAATGTAGTTTAGTATATTCACGGACTCATAAGTTCCACCATGTAGGAGGACCATGGAAATATTTGGAAGATTCATGCCTTTGAAGGAAGGGATAAGCCTTACATACCTTTGTCGTTTAACTAAGCTATCGTTCTCCTGTTCTCCTTCAATGTCACGTTTCTACCTTCAACAGGGAATTCGCATTAACGTTAGTTAGTCGACTATAAAAATGCGCTACTATTTCTAGAGAAAATTGAACAACACTTCCTTTGTTTATACTACTTTCCCCCACATTCTATACCAACTCTCAAACGTTCATAACAACATTCTCAATATGATAGACAATACTCATCATTCATTTACAACATCCGTATTTCATAATTTGTCTTCAATTTCTCCATAATCATGGCAGTGGTTCATGGTTGCATTTTTCTCACATAGGACACTTATTCCATGTTCTAAATGTCATTCATAGCATTTTCATAATCACAAATTATTAATGATCATGGCTCAATTCAAACCTTTACTCAACACTGCTACTATTCACACTTTCATGACCCATTTCTTACATCCTTCTATAATCTAAGTGTTTCAACTCTTCCATACCCTAAATAACATGTAAATGCCATAAAACTTACCTTAGATGTTGTAGGAACAAGCCTTGAGTGACATTACGCTTCTAGCACCAAAACCCTACTTCACTTCCTTTGGGTTTTCTTGAGAGAGATGAACTTTAGCTAGGTTTGATACACTTTGTTTCATGGATTTAGTGTTATTGATCATGAATTTCCTTTGATTTTTCTTGTAATGAAGAGTGGAGAGTATTCTAGAGATTTCTAGAGAGAAGTATCGTGAGAATGAAATAAATTTAATGAGCTTGGGTGTCTTTTTAATGACTTAAAATCTGATCCGGAATGAACAGTAGTTGAAGTGCACAGTGGTCGTAAACCCAGTTTACGGTCCGTATTCCAGTTTACGGCCATATTTCGTGGTCGTATTTAAGCATATCAAAACCATAAAAGGTATGTTGGGGATCATGGTGATTTACGATCGCAGTTTGCGGGCTGTATTTCAATTTACGGTCCGTATTCCAAGTCGTATTTAACCATTTGATCATTTGGCAGAAAGTTGATGTTTTGTAAGTTGAAATACGACATGGTGGTTTACGGGCCGTATACCACTTTACGGTCCGTATTTCATTTTACGATCGACTGGGCAAAAGTGTAAATCTACAACATTTCCTCACATTTTTAGGACTCGTAAGTAGTCGTTGTGGAGCATAACCTATCTCTTGTTGCAATTACCTTTGAAATCTCACTCAAGGTCGTCAAACGTCGTTCCCTTCTTGTTAAAACATCATATACCCGTATTCTTCGTTAGTCTATTCGTAGTACGTTCACGGGGAAATTTCCGAGGTGTAACAGTTGTGCCATAATAAAGGGGAAACTTTGGCGAAATATCTGTAAATTTCCCGAGAACTTAACATTCGAGGACGAAAGTTCTTAAGGGGGGGAAGTTTTACACCTCAAAAAATTTCATGTCATAGTGCGGTAAATAGACTAATGTAGGGTAAGATGTATATGATGTCCCTACAAGTAAGAAGGGGTACTTAATGATTCTAATTAAGATTCGAAAGACATTTGAGGCAAGAGAAGAATGTTCATTGAGGAACGTGAAGTATAAGTTGTGTTTGGGGATGATTTTGCAAACTATCGAGTTGAGGATTGATTGGTAATGCCTTGGAGAGAAGTTGTGAGGATACTTAGATTGTTAATGAAGTATTAAATAAGTGTTAAGAAGGTTCCATAAGGATTGGAGAGAGATTGAATCAACGAGAGCATTTCGGGAAAAAATGTGAGTTATACGACCCATTATACAGTCCGTATAACTTTATAAGGTCCGTATAATAGTCCGTATAATAGTTACAGTGAGGGGTGATCACTGGAAGCATTATACGGACTGTAAAAAATTATACGGACCGTATAAGTGTCCGTATAATTCATGACGGGCAGCCTTGTCTCTTTTTATAAATATAAGTCCCCAAGTTATTATTTTCATTTCTCATGTCCTCCACACTTCTTGAAACCTCTAGAACACTCTATACACCTTCTTAACACAAATTCAAGGGAGATCAAAGATCAAACACATAAAATTAGTGGGATCAAGTGCAAGGATGCTAACTAGGGTTAAGGGAAGCTAGAAATTCCTTTGCAATTGAAGTTGGGGTTTTCTCCAAATAAAGTATTTTCATCCAAAAGTCATCCCTACATCATCAAAGGTGATTTTTATGATCATTTCATGTTATTAAGAATATTGAGTGGTTGAAAGACTTGGATTGAGGAGGAAATAGAATATGGAGCTCAAATGTGAAAATAATGGTATTCTTGAATAGTAACTTGACTTGAATCATAGTTCTTGACATTTTATGAGTGTAATATTGTTATGAATGATATTAAGAATGTTGAAGAAGCATTATATGTGAATGAATATGGCGTTGTGTTGTAATTATGGTTATGATACTTTTGAAGGGAAATTGTGAGAATTGAATAATGCAAAACTTGAAGAGGTTTATTGATTATGATATTGTGGGTGTTGTTGATGTTTGGGAGTTGTTTATTATATGGAGGAAGTTGTAGAAACAAAGGAAATGCTGCCCAAATTTTGTTAGCTCCTAGTTGTGCTAATGAGACCTAAAGCAGGTTGTCGGTTATCTAACCTTAGTAAGAATTCTCTTGAATGTAGAATTGTGAAGGTTGGAGGGAAGCGTTTAAGCGATAAAGTTAGAGAGGCATAAAGGCGTGTAAGGCTAGCCCCCTTCTTTCAAAGGCATGACTCTTATTTCGTGATTCTTTTTTATATTCCTATGATCTTCTTACATCCTAAAGGATGAAGGTTAAAGGTTCTTAAGGGCTTCATATGAGATAGAGATGAGATATGCTCCATGCTAATGATGATGATAATGATGCTATCATGAGCCTGATATTCTCATCTTTATGATTTCATTGATGTTGCCTCTTGTTGTTAGTCTCACCTCATATTACCAGTCCCTTTAGGGTGAGACATGACGATCATGACTATTCCATAACATAATAATGCTTATGTTATTTTTATGTATAATTCACACCGAGACTACATGGTCGGGCAGACACACCACTGCAGTGGGCAGCTTATACCTCGGATGCGGGAGGCCTGGACGTGGGCTAATGATGATCACACCATACCTATTTGGTCGGGCAGCTTATATATGTATGATATGATATTATATTTATTATAAAAGTTAGCATGCATGATTCCGCCTTAAGATGCATTCAATTTCAGGTTTGCTCCAAGCTTTATGTCCCTTTTATCTTTACTATGTTGTTGTACATGTCATATGTACTCAGTACATTGTTCGTACTGATGTCCTTTTCTTTATGGACGTTGTGTTCATGCCCACAGGTAGAAAGGGAGACGCTCTAGACACCTATGAGCTTATTCAGCAGATTTACAAGAGCACTTCACTGCTCCGGAGTCATCATTTCTTGGTATATTCTTTTGTATACATATTGGGGCATGGCGGGGTCCTGTCCCGTCCTTATGATTCCAGTATTCTAGTTAGAGGCTCGTAGATACCTGTATGTGGGTTGCAGTTGTCATGTAACCTCTTCACTATATTTTGTACATCATTTTTGTAGCCTTATGGGCCCATGCTTATGTATATGTTTAGGAGGTATTTGGAGATCGGTTCATGATAAGTTTGTGATGAGAATCATACATTCCAAGTAGAGTATGATAGTCAGCATGATGAGTGGTGCTTGGTAGTCAGCTCCGGGTACCTGTCACGGCCCACGAGTCGGGTCGTGACATCTTCATAGCTTGTTGTTGTTTTTGTATAAATTGGTTATTTGACTAGTCTAAATAATTATCTCTTTCTAAACTAGAGTCATTTGAAGAATTTTGTGTATTAAGTTGTTGTTTGAACTATTTCCTGAGAATGTAAAACTGGAAATGGTGCAGTTGTCTTGATTCCATAAGACTTTACTAAAACTGGTGAAAAGGAAGGATGTAGTGTTGTTCAAGTTGTTCTTTTCTGGGAAATCCTGTGACCTATTATCACTATCTAAGAGCTTCTTGCCTCATTTCATCCTAATGGAACCTACTGTGACTTGTCCTTACTGTTTGAATCCTATCCATCTTTGCATCATATTTAGGAAAGTATGAACATACCTGTGTCCTTTGCTTGTTTGTGCGTTTTGTTTAAAGTGAAAATTAGAAGAGGTTAGCAATCTTACACCTGGAATTGTGTCTTACCTAGCTTACACTGTTTTTTTTTTCCTTTTTTTAAAAGAACTCCCTGAATCCTTAAAACTTGATTAAAAGAACCATATCTTCATTGTTCCAAGTTTAACTGGTGTTGTGTGCTATGTGTTTGAGACTTGACTATTCCCAGAACTTGGTTTTCACCTAAAACAGTGCCATGTCCCTTTATCTGTTGACTTGATTTCCTAGTGATTGCTATTGTTATTGGCTTACCATTGTCTATACTTGCTTGTTTCCTACTTGACTCCACTTAGAATTTAAAACTCTGAATCCTGTCAATGACTTAGGATAGCGTTCATGAACCATTGCACACTTGAAACTATTTAATCTGGTTGTGACCCCTTTATATGCTTTAAGTTCAAAAAAACATGTCTGACATGCCTACTTGAACCTTGATTTTTGTTTTTACTGTCCATGATAGTTTAGATCACATATGTGTTTGTACGCTAAGTGTTAAGTTTAGTGTTGTTCTAGGGATAACTATGGAACTAGGCTAAAACATGTTGAAACTGTTATGTTATCTTCTCTGTGGCATTGGGCTAGTTGATCATGAACCTAAAAAAAATGATTCTGAGCCTATTTCTTGCTTGATTCCTTGGCCTGTTCATCTTTGCTACTTTCATGATCGCTGGGTACTATTCCATGTTAAACCTCCTTGATGTGACTACCTCAACCTGCTACATGTTCTTATGAATGAATCCCATTTGACTACTTGACTTGTCTTGATTCCAAAACTAGCCTAAAAGAGATTTCGAATTTGTCACTTTGACTTGTGAAATCTCTGCTCAACCATTGTATGTTTAAGAGAGTTTTATACTTATCTAATCTTGTTGATCACCTAGCAATGTGTCCCTAAGCTAGCTAATCCCACTGTTTGTTTGTTGTTACACTAAAAGTAAGTCTTATGATGTCTTTGTTTTGTCTACTTTGTGTTATTTGGGTCTTAATCTCTACTCTGGATTTCTAAGAATGGATATAGTGCCTCAGTCAAATAAAGAACTAAATGGACCATTATAATGTGTTAAGTTTTTACCTATAATCTATCTACTCTATTCCTCAAATTTGTTATGGCTTAAAAGCGTTTAAATGACCTGAGCTTGCAATAGTTGAGACCTAAGTGTCGCGTGCTTGTCCTTACAGTTTTGCTTTTCTCGACAAGCCTTGATAATTCCATGTCCATTCCTTTTTTGTTGTAGTTTGGACATGTTAAGTAAACCTTTAACTGACCTAGGACCAGTACTATGAACCTCTTTTATGTTTTTACTTGTCCTAATCTCCAACTTCTGCACTATGTGTTTATACTTGCCCAATCTACCATCCTTTATATTCTATTTTTTACCTAAAAATGATTAAGCGTTGAATGTCCAGTCTTAAGTTCGCTTCTGTTGAGTGTGTTCTTATTTCATGCCATGTTTAAAACTTGAAGAGTACGATGTTTTTGATCTGTCTTGTCCAGTTTCGGGAGAATTTTGTTGAGAGTCCTATGTGGTTCAAATATTATTTGTGTGTAATTATTTCTAGTTAGATTGGGCTAAGTATGAAGGGTATGCCCCTTTGAGGGGGTTTTGCTCTTCATTTCTTAGTAATATATGAATGGTATTGTCACACTCCGATCTTACTAAGGTGTGATGGGCACCCGACCCCGTATTCGGAGCCGAGCGAACCCGCTGACTCGTATTACATACATCATCTCTTGGACTTCTTAAATCAGAAAGAAATGAAATACATAGTAAAGCTTTCTTTCATTGTACTCAATTCAAATAAGATCTATCATCACATGAAACTCGTAACATGAAACATAGTAACACTTCGGCAGGTGGAGCCGCTTACAATACCGACACTCTATACCCACGGCTCTGTCTGCAAAGTCTCTAACTTCGAACGAGACATCATAGCATAGCACTCTGACCCGGCAACACTCCAGAGCAAATGGAGCTTGCCAACTCCGCTGGAACACCTTCTACTCATCTGGGTGTACCTGCGTGGCATGAAACGCAGCGTCCACAAGAAGGGACGTCAGTACGAGCAATGTACTGAGTATGTAAGGCATAAATGATAACATGATAATATGGACAGAACATGAACAACAATATAATAAGGAAATATGGAAGATAAAAGAAAAGGTATGACTGTAACTGCTTGCCTCTTAAGGCGGAATCATGCATGCTCACTTTCACTTTCATGCATACATAAGCTGTCTGAGTCAAATATCATCATTAGCCAGTGTCCGGGCCTCCTGCGTCCAGGGTAATCATCTCACGCCGCCCACTAGTGGTGCTGCCCGTGCCATATAGACACGGTGTTATTATCCATAAGCCGCCCGCCTTACCGGTGCTGCCCGGCCGTATAGGCGCGGTGTAATCATCCATAAGACGCCCGCCTTAGCGGTGCTGCCCGGCCGTACAGGCGCGGTGTAATCATCACAACTTACGCATGCATAAGAGCCCAATCAAAATCTATAACTCTATCGGAGTGATGTAAGGTCGGTAATCTCCGATTTCATTATGGAATAATCATCATAACTTTGTCTCACCTTGAAGGAACAATTATTATAAGATGAGACTAGCAACGAATAACGACGTTAAGAGAACATGGAATAAGGTCATAAGTCTCATAAGGCGTCGCTTCATATACATATGCAGATGGAACAAATTTTTAAGACTCGATGGGTACGTACATAAATCGACACCTGAAAGCTCAGAAACAAGTTTCTGGTCAATCCGATTTAGTATAAGAAAGTTATGAGCGTTTGAAGTACAGAACCTTCTACGAACGTTTCAGAAGCCATTTTTGGAAAATCATTCTTATCATAGTCATCATAGAAATATTCTCATCCTTGACATCATCATTGTCATCGTGAAACATATCCATCATTATTGTCATAAGAGCTTACAAAATCATAAACCTCTGTTTTGATAGAATACGGACACTTTGGAAAAACATTTACGAGTTATCGGGAAGAGAATCATGCCTTGGAATCATAAACATCTAACTTTTGAAAACAAGGAAAATATGGAAGCAATTATGAAATCATAACATCGGAATCATGCCTTGAAAGAAAGGGACGAGCCTTAACATACCTGCTCCACGTCCTATTAGCTACGCTTAATTGTCCAAGCTCGCTATCGCTAGTCTACCTTCAAGAAGATTGACACAATCATTAGACTCATCATCATATACTTGTCTTAATCCTTCAAATAAATTCACTTATGATCTGCCGAAATTTCGGCAGCATCTCCCCTGTAAATATACGATCCCCGAGAATCTAACTCGGCCCAAATCATCAATCAACAATCCGAGAATTTAACTCGGCCAAACTATCAACAACAATACCAACAATCGTGCCAACAACTTCAACAATCAATTCAAGACGCATTCTAACATTAACAACCTTTGTCATACAATTCAACGACATTTCATTTATATTCAATTCAATTCACATAACATTCAAAACGACTCACACAACATACTACTTCACCCAACACCTTCCAAATTCAACAAGAACAATAACAACCTATTCCCTTCTTTCAAATTCAATCACATCAACCCAACTTACAATCTTCCAAACACATGTCTCACTTCCAAATTCATGAATTATATTTACAACCTACACATTAGCAATATCATTCCCTCAAATATAAGAAACCATACAAATGTCACACTAACTTCTCCAACAACCCCACAATGATTCTAAATTCACATCAATTCATCAAACCTTCATTTTCATCATAAAATCCACAACTACAACAATCAAAATACTAAATAAAATTAATTCATCATTTCTACACAAACAACCACTCACACGGCCACAACCATACACACACATATTTCATGAATTCCATCCATTTCTACATACAACAACATGCATAAACCATCCATAACATATATAAAAGAAGATTGAACCTTACCTTCCTCCACTTGTCTTCTTACTTGGCTAGGGTTTGTAAATCTCCCAAATTAATGCTTGGCTTACTCCAACTCCTTCACATTAATGGGGACATTCCAATTAGTTGAAATGCTAGAAGAAATAATTTTTCTTGATCTATTCCATGACACCATTTTTTTGGAGTCTTGGCCGAATGGCCCTCTCTTCTCCTTCTCTTTTTTTTTTTTTTTCCAAGTCTTCTTATGTTGTAAGAAAATGAAACCTCTAGATAATTGTCTCTTGCTAATATATATATATATATATATATATATATATATATAGGTGCCTCCCACAAGTAATAAGTGGACACATGTCCCTTCTCACTTTTTCTTGAACTTTCTTAAATTAAAACAAACATGACCACTTGTCTTATTTTATAAACTTTGGTCCATATAATCATAATTAGCCCCATTTAATAAAATATGGACAAACCACACGGCCAACATGGCCCCTTCAAGAACCTTCTTGGATATTTTGTGAAATTTCCATTTTTCCCCTAGCCTTCCACAATATTACTATGAGCCATTTTGTGAATTTCCCTCTTTAACCTTAACCTTTTTCAATATTTCCATATTAATAAACAACTTGTATATTAAAATAATTTTGGAACATAGTCTTGCCCTTAACCAACCACGACCACATTGAAATATCCGAATGTATAAAATACGGGATATAACATCCTCCCCCCCTTTAGAACATTCGTCCTCGAATGTTCAACTGATCTTATGGGGTGTCATAATACTTCGGGAGGGTCCCTTTTATAGTCATTCTTCTCTTTATGCCCATTCCTTATCCCTTACCCTATTCTCCTTATACTCGAACTCCTGGGTCTTTACACGAGTCCTCATTCCACATCATGGGTTTCCTAATCCACTGCGCCATCTCATTATCCTTGTCCTTCCCACGTCATTTCTTGACACAAGTATACTTGTTTTTGATTTCTTTGTATTGGCGCTCGTTTCGTCCATCGTTATTTCTTGTTGGCTCTCCGGTGTGGATCCCCTACAAACATGATTAAGTATCTCTTCACGTCGATGATTCATACAATTCCATAGCGTACATTCTCATGCTCCGTACAATTAATGGTCCATGAACTATTTTCTAGTGTCCGATGAACTCTTTTGTTTCATTCATAGGCACTGCGTTCTTTCTTTCTTTTCAATAATACTCAGACTACCAATTGTTGATACTTTCATTATAATAGTCGTCGTCGTTCGAAACATTCTTTACTTACTTCCGATGTGCCGACATGTTTTAAACTTTGGCCCCGAGCTAATAAGTTTCCTTTTCTGGTACTTGAAAATATTGTGATCCCTTTTTGGCCTAATATAATATGGTCTCCCCCCCCCCCCCTTTAAGGGGGCTCCTTATATGCCAACAGTCCTTTTATGAAGTCTTCGTTTATACGTTATTCCTCATCTTCCATCCAACTCTGTGCCTAACATATCGAAAACTTCTTATCCTAAGTTTTTCTTTTACTTTCTGTCTATGTCATCATTTTGTCCACATTTCCATACCCTTCCATCCACTATTTTTCCTTTCACTTTCTTAGCTCACTTGCTCATAATTATTCTTTAACTACGTGTTTGTGTTGTAGCTGTGCGTCCATATTTCTCAAGCGTCCCGCTACTTTTGTTCTTAGCACAGAATCCTTACAACTTTCACTCTCCCTATCCTTGTTCATCGAACCTTTAACTACATTAATACAGCTACACACTTATTCTTTTATAGATATCTCACCTCAACATCATCGCAAGCCTAAGCATTCTTTCTCTTACTTCACATCAACCTATCCTAGTCACTATTCCTTTAGCCCCACATGCTTTTACCTTTTACCACACTCTATCCCTTTTCACATGCCTACTTTGAGTTCTTACCCAAATAGTCTCGTGCTTTGCCGGTAGTTTCTCTCGGGAGCTTCACTCACTGAGGTTTCTTACCTTTCACCTTCTTCCGACACTTTGATCTCTTTGTTTTCCATCTACTCACTCACTTTCTTTTCCAAATATCGTTGTATTAAAACTTTCCAATCTTATCCTGTTGTGAAAATGATATCAATTTACCTTGTAACACTTATATCATTTATTCTTGCTGTCACCCGATCTTCGGTACCCTTACGTGATTAATGCCTTCCTTACCGTAGTGCCGGTTGCTGGAACTCACATGTCCACCGATACAATCATATGTGGGATATCCTACGCATTCATATATATATATATATATATATATATATATATATACATATTTACTATTAACTAGCCCACAAAATACTTCCAAACGCTATTCAAGCCTATCCAAATTTCCAGAGCTGTGACGCACTTTCTGTCTCTTCTCCAGTCTATCCTACCTCGTCTTACGCGACCTCTTAAGGTTTCCAGCCATTCCGTATACTCTAGTTTCCCTTAGGTTACTCTAACTTCTCATTTGTCTCTTATGTCTGGATATATAGAATTTCTTGCATACTTCTCAGGGGGGTCACCCATCCTAAAATTGCTCCCACCTTAACACGCTTAACCTCGAAACTTTGATGGAATCCGGTGCCTTAATGTTGATATAATCGCGTCCACTTCCTCACATGACCTTTATTACATGATCTAGAGCAAATTGAAGTCTTACAGGTTCCGAGACATTTTCGTAACACGTCCTTTCTTTTACAATTACTATTTTACCCTTTTCAATTCCCAATGTTCACCTCCCACCTGTGTGTATGACTACTTCCTGTCCTGGGCTTCCAGATTCCCGATGGTAGTGCGCGCACCTTCCTCGCCATGCCAAATCCATAACCTTTCTGAAACAACACATCTCACTTATTGCCTATTTACAGTATTTCCTTCCCACGCTTCTTCCTGTTAGGCGTACCCATTCTGGCAGAATCTCCTTTACCATTCCTACTATTCAAAATCTGCACGCAGCAAGTATCAATAATGCCTCACAGGGGATACAGTCATACGACATATTCCAGCCACCCAGAGCTTCCAATTTCAGGTAACCGAACAAAATATCAAGGCTTACTTCTAATACTTTCCATATCATCACTTACCTCCTTCCGTCGTATGTAAGGCTTATACAAAGAATTTTATTCTCCTATGACTTGGCTCTATCGCACGATCTAAGACAGAAAGAAGGTCAACAATCCCTAGATGCCCTGCAGCCTCCTGTTTATAAATGTGGCCGGCTTCACACCCATAAACAGGACTCTACTGGACACGACTTTGCAGACAACCCCTAGGACAACCTGCTCTGATACCACTTTGTCACACCCCGATCTTACTAGGGTGTGATGGGCACCCGACCCCACATTCGGAGACGAGCGAACCCGCTGACTCGTATTACATACATAATCTCTTGGACTTCTTAAATCAGACAGAAATGAAATACATGGTAAAGCTTCCTTTCATTGTACTCAATTCAAATAAGATCTATCATCACATGAAACTCGTAACATGAAACATAGTAACACTTCGGCTGGTGGAGCCGCTTACAATACCGACACTTTATACCCACGACTCTGTCTGCAAAGTCTCTAACTTCGAACAAGACATCATAGCATAGCACTCTGACCCGGCAACACTATAGAGCAAATGGAGCTTGCCAACTCCGCTGGAACATCTTCTACTCATCTGCGTGTACCTGCGTGGCATGAAACGCAACGTCCACAAGAAGGGACGTCAGTACGAGCAATGTACTGAGTATGTAAGGCATAAATGATAACATGATAATATGGACAGAACATGAACAACAATATAATAAGGAAATATGGAAGATAAAAGAAAAGGTATGACTGTAACTGCTTGCCTCTTAAGGCGGAATCATGCATGCTCACTCTCACTTTCATGCATACATAAGCTGTCTGAGTCAAATATCATCATTAGCTAGCGTCCGGGCCTCCCGCGTCAAGGGTAATCATCTCACGCTGCCCACTAGTGGTGCTGCCCGTGCCATATAGACACGGTGTTATTATCCATAAGCCTCCCGCCTTACCGGTGCTGCCCGGCCGTATAGGTGCGGTGTAATCATCCATAAGACGCCGGCTTAGCGGTGCTGCCCGGCCGTACAGGCGCGGTGTAATTATCACAACTTACGCATGCATAAGAGCCCAATCAAAAGCTATAACTCTATCGGAGTGACGTAAGATCGGTAACCTCCGATTTCATTATGGAATAATCATCATAACTTTGTCTCACCTTGAAGGAACAATTATTATAACATAAGAAACCATACCAATGTCACACTAACTTCTCCAACAACCCCACAATGATTCTAAATTCACTTCAATTCATCAAACCTTCATTTTCATCATAAAATCCACAACTACAACAATCAAAATACTAAATAAAATTAATTCATCATTTCTACACAAACAACCACTCACACGGCCACAACCATACACATACATATTTCATGAATTCCATCCATTTCTACATACAAGAACATGCATAAACCATCCATAACATATATAAAAGAAGATTGAACCTTACATTCCTCCACTTGTCTTCTTACTTGGCTAGGGTTTGTAAATCTCCCAAATTAATGCTTGGCTTACTCCAACAACTCCTTCACATTAATGGGGACCTTCTAATTAGTTGAAATGCTAGAAGAAATAATGTTTCTTGATCAATTCCATGACACCATTTTTTTGGAGTCTTGGCCGAATGGCCCTCTCTTCTCCTTCTCTTTTTTTTCTTTTTCCAAGTCTTCTTATGTTGTAAGAAAATGAAACCTCTAGATAATTGTCTCTTGCTAATATATATATATATATATATATATATATAGGTGCCTCCCACAAGTAATAAGTGGACACGTGTCCCTTCTCCCTTTTTCTTGAACTTTCTTAAATTAAAACAAAGATGACCACTTGTCTTATTTTATAAACTTTGGTCCATATAATCATAATTAGCCCAATTTAATAAAATATGGACAAACCACACGGCCAACATAGCCCCTTCAAGAACCTTCTTGGATATTTTGTGAAATTCTCATTTTGCCCCTAGCCTTCCACAATATTACCATGAGCCATTTTGTGAATTTCCCTCTTTACCCTTAACCTTTTTCAATATTTCCATATTAATAAACAACTTGTATATTAAAATAATTTTGGAACATAGTCTTGCCCTTAACCTACCACGACCACCTTGAAATATCCGAATGTATAAAATACGGGATATAACAGGTATATTGGGGTATACCATGGTTCTTGGACACTTAGATAAATTTGGAAGAATTTGACCAGTATACATGTAGCATATCATGTATATCCTACTGTCAACAATTCGAAAAAATGGAAGGGAAAGGGAAGGGAAAGGGAAGGAAGGATGCTTGGGCCAATTGTTGGGCCTATCCACCAGTTCTAATGTTGATAACCGTTTACTATTCAGTTATTGTTAATGGGCCTAGCCCGATAAATTTGTAATTCATTTTTTGGGCTTTGTAATGTTTATGTCTTTACATTTCATTATTTACTTTTAAATTTGGATATGTACTAATGTCACGTATACCCGTGTCTATATGGTCCATCCCAAACCCGTTGGTGGGCCCCAACGGGGCCCATTAACGTATCTGTATCGAATCTAAAAAAAATGGAGCATACTTTGGACCGGAGGAAACCCGATTGTATAATACTTTCTCTTTTGGGATTGGTCGGCCCAAATACTCAAACTTTATTATTTATGTCTTTAAATTCACTATCTGCGCATTAGTTATAGATTAGAACCTTATGAATTATATCACGTATTTAGAATCGCCAAAAAATGATTTTTACAAACTAATTGACACTAACTTGTGATAAATAGCATGAAAAATGGACTGACCTGGACTTATGGACTATAACTGCCGAAATTGTAAGACCGAGGGACTAAAATTGACATTTATTGGACATGTGGATCAAATTTGGACAAAACGTATGAGACTAGTTATGATTATTTAGACTTAGGCTAAAGAATAAAAATTGACTAAAACTTAGAAAAGCATAGAAATAAAAAATGGACTACATATATATATATATATATATATATATATGTTCAAATCCGTATCTAAAACTTTATTATATTCGTGTTTTATACGAAAATTTATTAATACTTTTTAAAAGAGAAGACTTGTTTAAAAAAAACTATTTTCCTCTCTTTGAGATAAAACAATAGCAATATTTAAGCATCAATTGATACTTTCAATTTTAATTTGATTAATTAAAAGGTGTAAAATAATTATTATTTTTTATCAAATTTTGATTTGGATAATTCTATTCAAATTATTAAATTAATGTTACATGTTTAAAACGAAACAAAGTAGAAATTGATTTTCTATTTAAACGAAGAAATGCCATTTTTTCATTTTTGGTAAATATTGTCGGTTTAGCTCATTTTAGTTGTCATGTTGTCTTTTGCATGGTTTTTTATGGAAACGTGAATTAGAATTAGAATTTGACTAATTTACCTTATTCATTATTTGATCTCCATTTGATATTAATTTCTTTTGACATTTATTAGAGTAACAATAAAAATCAAAAAGTAATTAAATTCTATCTTATTTTAAAATATAAATATTTTACGTATATTTATTTTAGTAAACATAACAATTAAATGATATGGCGGAATAGTAAATACGACAATTAAAATATATAGATTAGATCTCATGCGAATATAAGAAAAGAAAGGAAATTGTATGTATTTGGCTACTTAACCTTTTGAAGAAAAGTAATAATATGGGGTCCATGTTTTTTGCTGTGCAATAATTTCATTTGCTCCCACTAATGGGTTAATACGCATGTGACAATGAATCCACTATTATTGACTTGATGGGGATACTCTGGGAATTACATAAATATTGTTTGATTTTTTAATATATGGGGTGCACGTTTTTTTTTTTTTACATTGCTTATTTTTTTTAATATGGGGTCCACTTTTTTTCATGAGTTTGGAGAGGGTGGGGTCCACTTATTTTTTTGATGAGTTTGGAGATGGTGGGGTCCACTTTTTTTCCTTTTTTTTAAAGATTGCTTGGCGTTTTTAGTATGGGGTCCACCTCTTTTTTTTTTAAGAGTGACTGACGACGAAGCATGGGTAAACCGATGCTTCTATTAGTAGAAATATAGAAATATAATAAAGAATTTCTATCTACTTTTTAGAAGAGTTGGTAATATAAAGTATAAAATGTCATTTTATTGCCCATAAATAAAAAAGTGGGTGCGACCACAAAGGATTGTTTTGCCCTTAAATAAAAAAGCGGGACCAAAGGACGGACGACGATCTTGCTTATAAACCGGCTCTTCAAAGTGTGTGTATATATATATTATATTATGTTCAAAACACGATTAATATAACATTGTAGTTTGTGCTCCGTAACCAAAACTTTATTATATTAGTGTTTGCTACAAATATAAAGTTGGCAAAAATTTATTAATGCTTTTTAAAAGAGAAGACTTATTTAAAAGGAAACTATTTTTCTCTCTTTGAGAAAAAACAATAGCAATATTTAAGCACTAGTTGATACTTTGAATTTTGATTCGATTAATTTAAAGGTGTCAAATATTCTTCAAGACATCTAACCATATACAACTGTCTACGAGCCTCTAAGAAGAGTAGGGAACATCATATAGGTGGGACAGGACCCCGCCGTGCCCTTGTATGTACACAAAAGAATAATACCAAAAGCTGTAGCTCCGGATGAAATGGATCTCCACTATGTAGTCCCCGAATAAGAAAGCTATGGATCAAGCCTGTCTCCCTGGCCACCTGCAGGCATGACACAACGTCCACAAAAAAAAGGACGTCAGTACGAATAATGTACTGAGTATGTAAAGCATAATCAACATCTTAATAGGAGCATAAGAGACAGCATGAGAAATAGCATAAGATGGGAGAATCGGGAGATGGTAGAGTCATCATCATTATTACTTACTTGTCTTTCATAGGGACTTCCATTTCTAATGCGTGCTCGTGTATGTACATATACACATATACAAATATCTACATCCGTATCCATATTCGTATTCGTATTCATATACATATTCATATTCATATCCATAGCATACCCGACCATGGAGGTTCGGTGGTTTCAGATACTCGGCCAAGACGAGGCTCGGTGATTATATATACCTGGCCCTACCAAGGCTCAGTGTCATCCGTACCCAACTGCAGTGGTGTGCGCGCAATCGATATCATACCCGGCCATATAAGCTCGATGTTACATAATAGTCATACATACTTAGACAAAAATACATAAGAGTCCATAGGTATCATCAACATCATTACCATTATCGTTTTTGTTACGTCTACCCTTGGAGGAGAAACTATCATATAAAGGATGCAATAGAATCATGAAAGTATCGAGCATCATGAGCTTTAGTAGCTTTAGAGATAGAATCATTTGGAGGACATTATAGAACTCATGAAAGGATATATATAGCCAAGGAACCATGCCTTATTGAAAGAAGGGTTAGCCTTACATAGCTCTTTGTCTTCTTAACTATCTAACGTTCACTATTGAAGCTTGAATAATCTACATTTAGAAGGATTCATACCATGGTTAAGCCTTAATGATACTCTTAAATTCAAACTAGCATAATTCATAGTCTAATGAAAATTGGGAAGCCTTTCCCCTATTTCGTCAACTTCCACCATATCACAAAACAACTCCCAACAACCACAATAATATCCATAATACACTCATAATATCCAAATCAAGTAATCACATTACACTAAGCCTTCAATATTCACCCTCATGTTCAACTCATACTGGCAACTTCATACCCATTTTAGCACATTTTCATATAATGCTTCTTCATCACCATTATTACCTTCCACAACAAGATTATATCAATTTTTTACTAGTAATCATGACTCAAGTTAGCTCATTACTTAAAAGCATCACAAAAGTTGCATTTAGCCCTCATTTTCTACTCTCTTCTTCAACCCAATTTCTTCAACAACTAAGCATTCATGATAGCATGAAATAAGCATAAAAACTAACCTTTTATCTCATGAGAATGAGCTTTGGAGCAGCTATGAACTCATGTGATAACCCTAGCTTCAATACTCAAGAATCTCTTGTAGTCTACAAACCCTAGGAAACCTTCTAACGTATAAACACTTTGATTCTTGCCTCTTGATCTCTGTTTTCTCTTGGATTGGGGTGGAATAAGTTTAGATAAGGGTTTTGGGATCTCAATACTTGTAGAAGATGAAAAATGAAATAAAATAACCAAGGGCATCTATTTATACCAAACTTAAAAATCTGCCCGGTGGATTTTATACGGACCACTTATACGGTATGTACAATTTTATACGGTCCGTATAAGTGGACCGTATAACACCACTATGGAATTTCCTCTTTCTGTAAAGGTTGAGTTATACAGACCCCTCTTATACGAACCATATAAAGTTATATGGACCGTATAAGTTGTCGTATAACTCCCAATTCTGCGGAACTTTCTCTCGATGATTCGTTTGACTTCTAATCCTCGTGGAACCTTCTTAGCACTTATATAATACTTCATTAACCATACAATAGGCCCTATATTATCCCCTCAAGGCATCACAAAATAATTATTAGCTCAATCATAGCAAAACCTTTCCGAACACGGCTTATATTTCACTTTCTTCATTGAACTACATTTCACATATTCGTTTTACTTCGAAATCTTATAGTATGAACCCTACGCTATACAATACTTCCCTTAATCTCATAAGGATTTCACAATCACCTTAAGCTCACATTAGCCCATCCACAAGGCAAAACATACGAAAGTTTCCGAGGTGTAACAGAAGGTGGGATGACGGTGATTGAAATAATATTTTGTGTGTGTTAAAGGAGGCTATGGAATAGAACCATATTAATTTTTTATTTTTTTGAAGAAAGTCCACTAGGCTTTTTACCTAGGGCTGATTTTATATATTTTTCTCAAAGCAAAGCAAGCAAATTGACTTTACAGATGCATCCATAATGGCTAATAAAATGACTAGTACCATATTACATGATCATGATAATGAGTATATGGAGTGTTTAAAAAATGATTAATTATTAAAGTGAATCGTGATCAAGGAATTAATGATGTGGGTGATTAGTTAAATGTAGGAATCAAGTGGGAGAATAAGAAATTAAGTATGGTATTAACCAAATTAAATAGGTAAGTGTTATTTGTAGACTTCCACGTGGCAGCACATATGGGTGTGGCAATGACTACTCACTTTGCATGCACCAAGATGTCACGACCCATTTTAGGATCGCACGGGTACCTACCATTCCCACCTCGGTAGGCGAACCCTTAACCCAAAACCAACTCATTTGCTATAATGGAACAAGGTTCATTAAGCTTCAAATTATAATATAACAAAATGTGGAATTGAAGTCATTAAATAAATAAAGCGGAAGTGATTACAACAACTTTTAAAGACACTGACGCTTTTCCCATGACCTGATCTAGACTAGTACAAGAGCGACTAATTGAAGACAATGTACAATGAAAATAAAAGACTTAACCTCTATCCAAAAATAAGATGGTGAAGGTCTTCATGATAGGCACCGCAAATTTCTCGAAAACTCCAAACAACCAACAACCTGCATAACTCTACACCCGAGAGGGATGTAGCAAGAGTAATATCAGTACAACACTAGTACTGGTAAGCATCGTAGGCCGACAATGGTTAGAATAACATAACAGTAATATAATCCACAAATAAACATGGTAGGCGATCTTAAGTCAATTCATTTGCTTAACTTTATCATTCCTCACGTTCTAATTCCTCTAGCCTACTAATTAGGTATTCATGCTCAAAATACCGCAACATTACGACTACTAACGGGGCCAATCCTACGTCAATACCGCAATGTGAGCCCATTATTTATCAAATCCGTAATTTGTTTTAAGGAAAACACTCTCGTCATTCTAATATTCATCACTCACCCAAACCTAGCAAGTCCTACACACCCATATTAAGGTCATTTAGCACCACACTTTCCCAATCCGATATCACAGCCTATGGCTATAGCAACTAAGCCCAATTATGCCAAGTCTCAGGATAACCATTCCGATCCAGTATATCACAATCATATCACAACAAGTCATCACCTATGTTATATCATCTAAACCCAACTATGCCAAGTATCAGTATAACCATTTCGAACCACTATATCACAATCATATCACAACCATATCACAGAAAAACCAAGAGGTACAATGCAATGCAATAATGTATGAATGATGAATGCAATGCATATGCACCGAACCCATGTACTCTGACCGATGGAACATCACATCTCGGTAGCACAACCCATGGGGGACCGGCGAAGTCCATGTACCAGTCACGCCGCACATAACCCATATATGACTCCTTCCCAACAATACGCCTCATATCAGTCATTCCACATATAGCCCAAAGATGACTCGATATACAATGTGTTTCAATAGAATCTGTATTTCTTTCTCACTTTCCATGCTCAGTATCATAACAATGCAATATCAATTAATCATGGAAATAAGTATGAATGCGATGCAATGTTATACCAAAACAAACAATTCAATCCCAAACAGTACCACACATGGCACACAAGCCATATCAATAATAAGGCTACACAATAAGCCATAATGGAATCACAAGTCTCTTCACAATATCAAATCAAAGTCAAGTACCGCAATATCAAAATCATGATATATAACTACTTCCCAATATCTAATGTCTCAACGTGGCAACGAGCCAATAAGTAAATAAAACAAGATACGTTAACAATGCAATGGGGTGGCTAGCACCCAAATCATTCAACAAGGCCCAACCTAAGGCAATATCAGTCCCAAACTTCATACCCTAAGGTTTTCATGCATTCTTCGACAATATCATCTAAACATACGCCTCGCTAATTGAACTCTCACCATAAGGTCATCATAAACTTACAACTATAATAGTAATACACAATAACCACCGTTTCTTATACGTTATCGATCTAAGTATCCGTCTCAATCTCCAAAATCCTATACATGCATTCTCCGCTTCATCTAACATACGTATATGAAAGTCTAACCAAAGTCTACCAAGAGAGGGAAGTCGTAACCTACCTCAAGGCCGAACAGGTGCGCGAACATCCACTTGGACTCCATTTTCCATCTTTGTAGGGAATTTGTAGATTCGGAAGGTCTAGGAATGATGGATAATTTCAAGTAAGCAACAATGTAGGACTTTGGGTTCATAGGGGTAAAATCATCATTTCTCAAACAACATCTTGATTCTCAATTTATTGCTATTTAACCTCCTTTTATAGAAATCAAGATTTACCTAAGTCAAATTACCTCACTAATTCACATTCGTTGTTATGAAAGGCCAACAAGTTAACCCATTTGGAAATAGAAGGATTCAGGATTAGAACCTGTTATTAATCGAGGTTTTGCAGTAAATAACCCATCTTTGAGTTACCAATTACTCTAGGTCAAGAACACCTCTTTTATTTCAATTAGCCTTTTAGAAAAAGAGAATAAATCTCCATTTAATAACTTTACATAACCATAAATCACATAAGAAGGGAGGAATAATTAATGAGAGATGAAGTGGGGAATTAAAGGGTGTTGCCTTCCCAAGTATTCAAGTCTCTAGGGCTGAAAATCCTCACTGTTGCAGCTGTAACTTAGGGAAATGAAATATTAGGTCAAGTCAATAAATGGGGTTTTAAATAGGTCAACCACTGGTCGTCTAACGCTTCAACGGTCAGTCTACCACTTCAGCAGCATTGAGACCGCTGAAGCGATATACTGAAATCTTTCCCGTCTTCGCTTTAGCGGGGAATAGGTCGCTAAGGCGTGACCGCTATGGAGGTCATCCTAGCGCTGGGGCGGTCTTGCTGGGTTCGAGGGCTGAAATTCTATATTTAATTCCTACTCACACGACGGGTCCAGTTAGGCTAGATGTTTACCGGGAATACCTAATGGACAGAACAAGTCCAGGATGTCGAAGTTGTGAATCCTTTGGGGTTACAGTAACGACTATATGGATCGTTACATTAGATACTAATTAAACCACCGTTCTGTCACGACCCATTTTACTTAGCCGTGCGGGCACCTATCATTCCCACTGCGATAGGCGAACCCTTATCCTAATATAACCAATTTAAGTAAAAGCAGAAGAAATAAATATAGAATAAGTCTCAAATCATCCACATAAGATAAAGTGCGGAAATACTAAATACAACCCCATAGATCTGGTCTATTCATACAAGAGCACTAACTAAATACTAAAAGTCTGAAAGATGATAAAGTCTCATAATACAACTGTCTGAAAATAAGAGTAAGACAAGTAAATAAAGGAGAGAACATCCGGGCAGCAACCGTCATCGTGCTTACCCTGGCATGACTCTAGAGCAGCCTCGCCAATCATCCCTAAGGGAAAAGAGTGGAACCTGTCTAATACTCTGTATCCATAAAAGAATGTAGCAAGCGTAGGTCAGTACAAAACAACGGTATTGGTAGGTATCATCGGCCAACTAAGCATGGCTGCCATAATTCAGACAATAAAGCAGGATAGGCAGATAAATCAACAAGTGTATGTCATACACAAGCCAAAACCAATTACAAGTCATCACCTAAGTTGAAGCATGTACTCCTCAAATGTGCCAAGTCTCAAATACTCAGTCTGAATCAATACATCACAAGTACATCACAAGAATATCAAGTACATCACAAGGATATCACAACAGAAACAAAGTGCAATGCAATGCAATAATGTATGAAATGTATATGCAATGCAATACTGTGTACACATATACTCCGGACGAAAATATCGACGTCTCGGTAGCACAACCCATGGGGGACCCACGAAGTCCATGTAGTATGTCGCTCCATATCACACAACATAGTGACGGCCTTTCCACCCTCACGCCTACCGACCATTCCGTATCTCACAACATAGAATGGTCACGCAATTAATATAAAACCTCCCAAGTATTTCAAAATAACATAGGCCACATCGTCACCGTCCTGTCAAATATGCCTTATAGATATATATGCAAGATGAGTGCTCAGTGTATGATTCAAGTATGCAGAAGACAACAACAAGATCTCTTATCACACTCATTCCGCTCCGGTACATGACCTCAGATGACGGACTCTCATCTCTCTTTCACATAATCCACGATTCGGGAAGAACTATCGGACATCGATCGGACTACTCACATCATTTGCATGAAAACTGAGCTCAGCTCATCATAGTGTTTCACCAAGTACCAACTATGTATCAATAATATATCATGAGAATGTACGCAATGCATGTGCTAACATCAAGAATCAGGTCAACAACATAAGTATCAACATGGGTACGCCAACAACATATCAATATCACAAGTACGAACATAGTACGCCAACAACTTATTAGTGTCACAAGTACCAACATGGGTACGCCAACAATATCATAAGAGACTACATAAGTCATATAGAACTCTATCCTCGCATTAACATCCACCCGTAAGATACTATAATATCACAATCAAGGTGGAACAACAATTCCCAATATTTATTAACAACACGTGGCATCAAACCAACAAAATAAAATAATCAAGTGACAACACAACGGGGTGGCTAGCCCCAATTACACAACAGGGCCCAACCTAAGGCAATATCTAACCATACTTCATACCCGAAGGTTTACGTGATTTTTGCCCGACAATATAATCTAAATATATGCTTCACTATATGAAGTCTCACCAAGGGTAAGTCATAACATACCTGGATTTCGAACAGCAAAATCATGGACCGCGAGCTAATTCCTTGCCCTCACGGTGAGTCTCCACACAATAAAACCCAAACCCATCATTAAAATTGAAGGAATGTTCATCTAATCCTTAAAATCATTTTTATATGAAAAACCCCCAATTTGGGTCTAAGAACCCTAATTTTGATTCAAGAATTTCTTTGAAATTTCTTTTTTAACACTTTTTCTCCCAAAACCCATGAAGACCCTCTTTGATTCTAGTCATTAGTAGGTTAGAATCATTTTAAGAGACTATAATAAAAGATATAGGGCCAAGGCAGTTACTCTAGGAAGAAAATGGCCTTCTAGATGTCACACCCCAACCTCGGTGAGGCGAGATTGTTACACCTCGGAAAATTTCCCGTTGATGCATAGTGAATAGACCAATGAAGGGCACGAAGTATACGGTATTGAAATAAGTGAGAAATGACATTTGATGACCCTAATTGAGATTTGCAAAGACATTCGGAGTAAGAGGAGAAAGTTTGCCAAGAGAGGACAAGGCATACGATGTGTATCGGAAAGGATTTACAAGTAACGAGTTAATGATGATTTAATAGTGTCTTGCAGAAGAATTATAACGTCCCTTACATCGTTAATGAGGTGTTAAACAAGTATCAAGAAGGTTCCATAAGGATTGGAGATCAAACGAAGTGAAGAGAATGAGATCAAAGAAAAGATAGGTTACACGGCCGATTATACGGTCCGTATAACGTTATACGGTCCGTATAACGGTCCGCAGAATTGTCACAGTGAAGGTCCCTCGCTGATGGGATTATACGGTCACTTATACGGACCGTATAAAATTATACGGACCGTATAATGTGTCGTATAATGGTCACAAAAGTGAGATGTTGAAGGGGCAATTTCACGGTCACTTATACGGACCGTATAAGTTTATATGGACCATATAAGTGTCCGTATATTTTCCCGACGGATCAGATTTTTAAGTTATTAAAAATGGGACCAGGTTCTTTATTTCATTTCATTTTCACCCAACACTTCAAGAACTCTCTAGAACCCTCTCCACTCTTCATCCATAAGAACTCAAGAGAAATTTATGATCAACTTCATCAAACTAAGAAAACCAAGTGTAAGAAACTCATTAGAGATCATCCAAGTCAAGAAATTTCATTGGAGGTGAACTAGGGTTTGGGCTCAAGTGAAGTATTTCCACCCAAGGTTTATTCCTACACCATCTAAGGTAAGTTTTATGGTCTTTCCATGTTATTTAAGGTATTGAGAAGTTGAAACACTTGGATTGTAGAAGAATATAGAAATGGGTCTTGAATGTGAAAATAGTGATGTTTGTGAGTAATAGCTCGAGTTGAGTAATGATTCTTGATATGTTATGACTATAATCATGTTATAAATGATATTGAGAATGTGGGATAAACATTGTATATGAGTGAATGCAATAGTGTGCTATGACCATGGATATGGATGACTCGAAGTGAATTGAGGAATATGGATAATGTAGATGAATAAAGACCATTGTTATGATGTTGTGAATGTTATTATTGATGTTTGGGAGTCGATATATGATATGGAGGAAGTCGTGTAAATAAAGGAGATGCTGTCCAATTTTCTCTAGCTTTAGTCATGTATGCTAAGCTATCGATTTTCTAATGATAGTATTACTCTAATGAAGGTAAAAACGTGAGCATTGAAGGAGAACGTACAAGTGATAGAATAGTTGAACGGAAAGGTATGTAAGGCTAACCCTTCTTTCATAAGGCATGGTTCCTTGGCCAAATATCTAATCTTCTATAAGCCTATGATGTCCTCCAAATGATGCTACTTCAAAAGCTACTAAGCTCATGATTCCCGATATGTTACGATTGTACTAAATTCCTCATATGATGAGTAATCCTCTAAGGATAGATGTAATGAACGATGATAGTAACGATGCTAAAGATGCTTATGAGCTTTTATGTATATGTGTCTATCTATAACTATTATGAAACCCCGAGCTTGTATGGCCGGGTAGAATATATGTATGTATTGCGTGCACCACTGCAGTTGGGTGTGGATAACCCTGAGCCTTGGTAGGGCCAGGTATGTATACTCACCGAGCCTTGCCATGGCCGGGTATGCGAAACACCAAACATTCATGGTCGGGTATGCTATGTACATGATATGGATATGTATACGATACAAATATGAGTATAAATATGACTATGCTATGAATATGAAAATGGATACGAAATGTAAATGAGTACGGAAACGGATACGGATGTATGTACACAATCACACATTAGAAATGGAAAGTCCCTATGAAAAGCAAGTAAGTGTTTGTGAGGCTGATACTACTATCTCCCATCCTATGCTAATTCTTATGTTGTCTATTATGCTTTCATAATGATGTTGATCATGCTTTACATACTCAGTACATTCTGCGTACTGACATCCTTTTATTTGTGGACTCTGCGTCATGCCCGCAGGTGGCCAGGGAGACAGGCTTGATCCATAGCTTTATTACTCAGGGACTACATAGCGGAGCTCCATTTCATTCGGAACTACAACTTTTGGTATTTATTCTTTTGCGTACATATTTATGGGCATAGCGGGGTCCTGTCCCGCCTATATGATATGCCATACTCTCCTTAGACGCTCGTAGACATGTGTATATGGTTAGATGTATTTGTCCTTGTCGGCTAGTCTTGTGTATATCATTTTGTTAGCCTCGTCGGTTTATGTACATTGATATGGGCATTGTTATTGATGGTGATATATATATATATATATATATGTATCGTTGCCTAATGGGATTAGTATGAATAATGGATGGAAAATATGAATTTGCTATGTGGCTCACCTAGATGTAGATATGAAAGTATGATAAGAGGTGCCCGGGTGGGTTAGCACTGGGTGCCCGTTGCAGCCCTTCGGTTGGGTCGTGAGAGAGATTGGCACCTGGCATCTTACGGAAACCGAGCGAACCAACTGATAACTCGCATCCTGTATGTCTCAAACGGCAAAATAAGGCCAAGAAGGACAACTATGAGTATAATATCATGCATACATATATATACAACGGCCATGTGACGTCAACATATCCACTAACAAAATATGCAGGGCCCCCGACATACCCTTTGCACAAAATACATATACTACCCAGACTCGACAATGCTCCAGGAAGAAATAGAGCCCACCAATCAAGACTAGTACCTGAAAGCAGCCTACTGTGGAAGATCTTCGTCCCGTCTGTCTGCACTTGCGGGCATGAACGCAGCGTCCACAAAAAGGGACGTCAGTACGAATAATGTACCGAGTATGTATGGCGGAAGTGTAATACGAAATATATATATATATATATTTGCAAGAAGAAGGAAAAGAGTCAACCTGGCACTTCTGACTTACAAATGAGAATCTAGTACGCATGTCTCTTAATACTCTCATCTCTTTAACTATATCTATGTTTGATACTATGTCTCTAACTTACTTATCGTCCTGGTGCTAACTGCCTAATCGACCCTAGCACGGTGATAATAACTGCCCAACCAGCCGTAGCATGGTGGTAAATACATATCTGCCTAAACGGCCATAGCACGGTGGTAATAACTGTCCAACCAGCCGTAGAACGGTGGTAATAACTGCCGTACTGGTCATAGACCAGTGGTAATTATAATCAACATCATAACCAAGGTTCTACAAGAAATCTGTATGCACTTCTCATGGTCATCGCTTAACCCGTAGTGTCTACATAATCCCATAAGACTTATAAGCACAACTCAGGCCATTACCGCTTGACTAGACTATAACCAAATGCTAATATACAATATAAACCTCTCTTCGAACATTAAATACCTCATTAGAGATCCTCTGCTAGCACTCTATTCATGTCCTATAAAACATCCCTTAAGAACCTATTCCTAAAATCGTTGGGTTATTATTAGAGAACCATCATCATGAACACATCTCACCTTGAAGGAACAAAATCATTAGTAAGATCAACATCAATAGCCATGAAACAAGCTCAATGATATCATAAGAATAACGGGAACTACAAGATTTGTGTCACGACCCCACTAGAGGCCGTGACGGGTAGCTGATACTACTGTACCGGGCACCTATTATCTTGCATTATATTCTTACTACTAAGTGGGCCTTATGGACGATACAGTCATATATTACTCAAGAGTAAAAGTGGGTGTGGGAAGGTTGGGGAATTTTCCAGAGAATTTGGGATGTTTTTGGGTGTCTTTGGCTGAAATATGGGGGATAACCCCCTTTTTATAACGGTCCAGGTTCTGCCTGGACCGACATAAAAATCCTTCAGCGCGATCGCGCCCCCTTTGGGCGTGTTCGCGCAGGCCTAATTTTTCTGACTGCGCGTTCGTTCAGTAAAAAGGTCATAACTCTTGATCCCGATATCATGTAAGGGCCTACGACTCATGGTTGGAAAGCTCTTTCAATTATCTACAACTTTTGTTCTTGGTGTTTTTCCAAATTCCAAAATATTGTGTCGTTTTGGCCCCTCCAAGTCAGATATATCCGAAAATATTTCCTTAAATCGTCCTTTTGGGGGGCTTATGCCCATATTTGGCTTAAGGGTCCTTCTTAGGACTTGCTCAACTTTTCATGTACTATTTATATATCTCTTCATATGTCCTTTATAAAACCCCGACATGTGGGCCCCACTTAGCTTACAGTAACGAGGGCTTTCATTAAGCAACGTACGAACTGCTTTACACCATATGCTCTCCAAATGTCATATGTATATTATTATTACACTCTTATAATATAGCCTTCAACCAGAACCCGGTCCTCAAAATTGCTCAGCGCGTTTGCGCCTCGTGGTGGCGCGTTCGCGCTGTGTTGGCCCTTGGCCTTTTGCACGATCGCGCCACTCCCTGGCGCGTTCACGCAGACCATTTTCCTAAATGGGTCGTTACATCCGATACAAATTAAACAATTGTTTGTCGTCAAGAGACAACGAAGGAAATGAGGAAAGATAGCTGAGCCGGCAACAACTGGGCGTATCTCGAACATATATTGGGATTCTCCTTAAAGGGAAGATTCTCATCGAACAAAACTGAATCCTAACGAATGATAAAAAAAACCACCAGAACGGTACTTCTCCAACACAGAATATGAAAAACCGGACGAACATTCGACAGATCTGGTGAAAACTAATTCATAGAACAAGGGTCCGACAACGGGTAGTCCCAAACAGGCCCAAACACCTCGACTCGCTTACCAGTCACAACTCTCTAAACATAGCTCAAGCTCCCATCCTCATATCTCCGTATTCGGGTTTCCCTCGCAACTGATCCTTGAAATAACGAATCGCTTACTAGAATCCTTGGATTGATAAAACCGCAACTCTGAACGCAATCAAAAGGCCCCACAACTACTTCCCCAACCAATGCAATCCTCTAAAACATGGTCACAACCCTAACCCATTCTGAACAAATGAAATACTATGATTTCGCTAACCTTTCCCTCGCATTTACTAGAGTCACTTCTTGTACCGCGAGTCCTTAGAACCATAAGAACACACAAACAAAAATTCTGAACCCATAACTTACTCTTGTCAGAAAGAATCCTTGTTTCATCTGTGACCTTTACGCAATTCTATAAAAGATGACCTTACTGACAGCCAACTTGGCTAGTTCTAAATCTCTTTGAACCTTAAATTCATAATACAGGAACCATACCACTGAATATCTCGTCAAGCACAGAACTGATCACTATAAAGACCTTTCGCATAACAGTTCCTCCTCAAATCTGTACTAGGCTCATTGCATACTCTTATTCTGTCCTGAATAACTGTTCTCAGAAAATATCCTCAAATCCACTAGGAAATCCTAACAAAGCTCGGTAAGTCTGTCTTACCTCGAATCTGAGCCGAAACGCATTGAATCTTTAAATATATTTCTGGAAACATAATCATAGACCATTAAGCTTAATTCGATACATGCTGACTATGAATGAATGCACAACTCTCAAAAATCGCAAATAATCATTAGAACTAACTCCGAATTTCGGAACCAATCACAGCCATACCACGCATAACAAATCATATCCATTATTTTCGACTCCACAAGTTGAGTCCTATCTGAGTTATCATCTTAGTACCAAAGAGCTACCCCTTACGGTTTCAAACTTTCTGTTTCTCAACCTTGACCGATACGCGAATCCGATACAACCCTAACCTTTTCGACGTGAAACCTCAAGCCTCATATTGTAATTATATAACCATTGCACCTCTCACGGTATCACCTCGATATGCTCGTAATTTCCCTGAAAGTATCCAATCTTATGCTGCCGCTCGAAATCACACACAATTACCCCGAAATCTCTAATAACCAAAAGCTCTTACCCAAACTGTCCCGTCAATATTACTTGCAATCATACTGTATTACCACGAGCACGAGTAGGGTCTCGCCTAAAAAATATACTCCAGCATCACATAATAGGTATTCCACAATCCTTTATCTTAAAGCACACTGACTCATTCACTGTAGAATGTTATGGATTTTTCCAACGGTGTAGCACCACGCCACTTCTTATAAACCTCAACATCTCGGTTCACTGAAATTTGTTTCTCACTAGTCGCTGATCACAAACCTCATGGTACTCCGTCATATCACATAGCACATTCCTATAGATTTCCTTCTTAAGCTCACACAACAATCACATCTTGACTGGAATATGCAAGAAAATGAAACCATAATCCATATTGACCCAAGAAATCCCCAAGATGAACCATTTTCTTATTGATTCACAATCAACTATACATTTTCTCGACTCATCAATTTCCCAATTCTAATCAATTCACAATCATCAATATCGTAGTCAATCCTCGAATTCACTCAGTTGAATACCACATAACTGTCACGACCCAAACCAATGGACCATGACTAGTGCCCGAGTTGGACACTCGTATACGAACCTGTTAGATATAATCAGACTGATACTAAGGACAATGTGAAAATTTGCAAAAGCATGCTATAAACTCATAATTCCATATACCAGAATGAACCTGTCTCCCGAGGAGTCACAGTCAACCAAACACAACAAAATATGTAAGCCGACAAGGCTGCCACTATACGCGGGAATATCCAAAACGAACTACATCTGTATAACTGACCAAACCATATATACGACCCACACATGTCTATAGAACTCTAAGAGTATAACAAAGTCTATGTCAAATGGATCTGTACCAAAATGACTTAAGCTCCGGAACAATGAGAGCTCTCCAAGCAGCTGAGCAGAATTCCTAGACTGGCGGATTACCAAACTGAGTTTCTGTACCTGCGGGCATGAAACGCAGCCCCCAAAGAAAAGGGGTCAGTACGAATAATATACTAAGTATGTAAGGCATAAATAACAACATATAAAGATGTGAAAGGTAAAATGGAATAGGAGGGATAACATGTACATCTTAAAATCATATGCACACAAGCACCTATATACATATATACACATATAACATAAGTATTAGTGTTGTGAAACGTGCAACCCGATCCATAAATGTTAGTGTTGTGGAACGTACAACCCGATCCATAATCATCATATGTTAGTGCCGAGGAACGTATGGCCCGATCCATATAAGTTAGTGCCGTACGGATCCATCCATACATATCATATTCATATACATAATGTAAATAACATGCATGAAAGCTCATATGAAGGCTACAACTTTATCGGAGCGACATAAGGTCGGTAACCTCCGATTCACATTATGGAACAACCATTATCGCTATATCTCACCTCGAAGGAACAATTCATAAGGTGAGATCAATAACAATGAAATAAATTGAGAAAATCATGAAATAGCTCAACATTTTCATATCATCGTTGAAATCATAACTTGAGACCTTTGAACACAAAATCATCATTTTCATTGTAATCATCATAGAATCATTCTCATCTTTAACATCATGAGAAGCTTTAAGAATTATGAACTTCTAGCTTTTAAAATCAAGGAGGTTATGGAAACATTTATGGAATCATACCATAGGAATCATGCCTTTGAAAGAAAGGGACGAGCCTTAACATACCTGTTCAGCCTCCAACAACCTACACTTATCCGTCCGGGCCCGCAAGTCTACATATAATACCATTCATACTATGATTAGGCCCATTGTTATATACTTATCCTAAGCTTTCAAATAAATCTTTCTAGAATCTGCCGAAATTTCGGCAACATCTCCTCTACTTATATGCCTAGCCCGAAACCTCAATTCAGCAACCAACACTAACAACAACATCAATAAAATCATTTCCAGCACTAATATATACCATAAGATAGCCCACATGCTGTTTTCCAACTTCCATAACTAACCACTTACTATACAATTATTTAACCACTCTATCTTCGTGAATGAACCGGTATTAGTGTAAATAGAAAAGATATCCATATCTTACTCTTGTTGAAGTAGCAATATCTCTGATATCCGCTTCGAATCCACATCAAAATCCAACGTAAAACAAGACTACAATCACAACTACGCGCTATCCGGACCTAAACTAATATTCCACCACTTGAAAATTGCTCACTTTTTGATATTCTCACACCCTCAACTATTTTTTATGGAATTTTCTGGGAAAAGTCTGATGAAAAAGGGGGTTATTACCCTTTATATAGCAGTCAAATACGGGTCGGGTCACTGTAGCAGTACTGTTGCACGCGTTTCTGCTCTGTCAGTTGAATTTGTAACGTCGACAATTCTCTACTCTGATGTCCTATCGATGAGTGTTTTATTGTATTAGAAACTAGACTCGACGAACTTCATTTTAGGATTTTAAAACCCCTTAAAATACTTCATATGCTAAGAGATATTCTTCCCTCAAATTGGACCAAAATTTCCACACGAAACTTTACCCATCATTTCTCCAAAGTCATACTACTCCATTTCTTACACTCATTTCCTTATAAAACTTTCCGGTATACCTTATATACATCCTTCACTCATTAAAAATACTTAATAATTCTTGCTTATATTCCAAAGTGGTTTTACTTAACCATAACTCAACGTACTTATGTTTCAAATTTGATTAGTGCTTCATCGAAGATACGGAGTGTAACAATAACCATAAGTTCTGCAAGCTAGCCGAATCAATCCGGGAGATAGGATCGTACCACAAATTCGGCACATTAGCGTTCCCTTAACGCTTACCACTCTGAACTGAACGCCCTCTAAATCCGGTGTATCACACATCAATATCACTAATATTCTTATGTATCCCACTAAATCACCTTTGCTCGAATTGCCATACTTAATTTGTGAATTGTATACCGAACTTAACTCGGTTAACCCATCATCGTCTATTCTATCATCTCAAATACTCATGTTTAATAATCCCTTTTTTTCAATCACATCAGCCGAGTAATAACATTATCAGTAGCGGGATCTAGCCAATAACACAAGGAATACAAGGTTTCCCAACCTTATCCACCAATAATCTCTATTAGTCTATGACATAACCGAACATACAACCCATCCATAAACTCTTAAGCCCACCCTTTTTAGGCAAATGTCGTGCATGCTTAGCTTTAAAAAAACTTTTCCATATATATCCATATATAATATCTTGCCTGGTCGTTAAGGCGCAGTAATATATTTAGCATCTTGCCTGTCACGACCTAGCTCCGTGGGCCGCGACTGGTGCCCTATTTGGACATCCCAAACAAACTTACATGCTAACTCGTCATATTCTAATTTAATTCATATTTCATATTAATCCTTTTAAACAGATTTGAAGAAAATATTATCTTAGGCGGTCGCACGTGCAAAAATGTCATATCAAGTCAAAAGGGGCGGCGGAATACACATCGGCGAATATATGCACATATACAAACATATGGGCCACCATAGCCGCTATAACAAACAGGACCGCATTAAGACGCAAATCACAAACAGAACGAACACACACACGACCCATTACCCACATAAATGACTACAGGCCTCTACAAACCAAAACGGAAACATATGACGGGACAGGGCCCCGTCGTACCCCAAATAGTCAAATGTACAGAAACATATACATGCCAAGGATATATACCAAAATATGGGCTCTGAATCAAAAGGAGCACTCTATAATGGCAGAAGGTGTGGCCTACTCTGGCGGGTCACGAGTCTCTGTACCTGCGGGCATGAAATGCAGCCCCCGAAGAAAGGGGGTCAATACGAAAGATGTACTGAGTATGTAAAGCATAGAATACAGAAATCCAAACCATAACTGACACAAAAGGGTACAGGAAGTAAATACCGAACCAGTACATCAAAGTCCGTGCTGAAAATATATATATATATATAATGCAAATCAAAATCAGGCATAAGGCTCAGGAACGTGGTCACCACTCCGACGCTGGTGCCACTACACAGCATACTCCAGAAGGTTTCAAATCTCCGTACAACTCCGAACATAACATAGCATCACAATATATCATATCATCAAAACATGTCATAATCCATATCACAGCATAACTCCATAAATGGTACCCGGCCCAATGGCGAGGTCTCGGGAACCGTAACACATCATACTGCCGAATATGTCATAATATGCACGATCACAAAACCGGCCCGGGATCCGGCGAACGATATCATAATAACATGCACGAGCGGAGTAGTGAGAAACTAATGCAATTTACATATAAAAACAATGGTAAAGACTTGGTATGATCATATGACAACAAATTAAGTAAACTAGTTTGAATAACCGAACAATATGGGGTCAGTCTCACCGAAGTATTTCTGAAATCGGGTTTGTAATTCAGAGTATATATTAGAGTATAATGGAGCCACTAAAACATCATTCTTTGATGGCTAAAATCATAAGAAAAAGTTCCTTTTTGACATTATACAAAAGTAAGTCGAATAGGACAAACGAAGGAGGTCTCGGGGCTAGTGGGCCCACCTCGGGTCAAGTCGAGGTGGCGTACGTAAAATACAAACATTAGACTCTATGGAGTCATCCATGGGAGTTTCAAGGGGATTCGCTTACGTTTGTGATAATTATAGATGTTTGAACATTTCTTTCCGACAAAGTAAAAGGCTCTAATTCAATTTTGCTGAATGAAATAGTACCAAAAGTAACCTCGGATTTCTATGAACAGAATAACCCCCGAGGCTCAAATCCAAACCTAGTACACCTAGGACATGCCAAGAGAAGGAAAGGGATAGCTTTACATACCTTATTCGCGTCCTACGCTCGTCCGAGCTCAACTCCCGTTTCCACCAAAATCTACAATTGGTCATAGTTACCAAATATGAGTTACAAGCTTTTAAGAATTCAAACTTAAATCCATATTTGTCTACCGAAATTTCGGCAGCATTTCCCCTATAAATTCAACATCCCCGAGAATTAACTCGGCCATAATATCAACAACAACACCCATAACAATGACAACAACATCAAGAATCACAACAAAATACATTCTAACATAAATGTTCTTATGCGGTCTGAGCTGCCGGGAAACATAGGCTCTAACTCGACCATGCTGCATTAACACACAGCCAATCCCAATACCGGAGGCATCACAATAAACGACGTACCCATCTGACCCCTCTGGAAGAGCTAAGACTAGAGCTGTAATTAATTTTTCCTTCAGTGTCTGGAAACTGCGCTCACAGGCATCGGTCCACTGAAATTTTGCTGCCTTCTGAGCTAGCTTGGTTAATGGCGCCGCAATAGAAGCAAAATTCTCCACAAATCTTCTATAATACCCGGCCAAACCCAGAAAACTGCGTACCTCTGTCGGTGTAGTAGGCCTAGGCCAATTCTGTACAGCCTCGATCTTCTGGATATTGACCCGAATACCATCTGCTCCGATAATATGCCCCAAGAATGCCACTAAGGTCAACCAGAATTCACATTTGGAGAATTTAGCATATAATTTTTGCTGCCAAAGTGTGCCAAGTACTGTTCTCAAATGATCTGAATGCTCCTCTGCTGATCGTGAGTAAACTAAAATATCATCAATAAATACAATCACGAACATATCAAGGAACAGCCGGAATACTCGATTCATCAAATCCATGAATACCGCTGGTGCATTAGTCAGCCGAAAAGACATCACTCTGAATTCATAATGCCCGTACCGGGTCCTGAAAGCAGTCTTCGGAATATCGGCCTCTCGTACCCGTACCTGATGGTAGCCTGAACGCAAATCTATCTTTGAAAAATATTTGGCACCCTGCAACTGATCAAATAAATCATCAATCCGGGGGAGGGGATATTTATTCTTTATAGTCACCTTATTTAATTGTCTGTAGTCAATACACATCCGCAGTGACCCGTCTTTCTTTCTTACAAATAATACCGGCGCTCCCCAGGGTGATGTACTAGGTCTGATGAAGCATTTATCCAATAGATCTTTCAGCTGTTCCTTCAGTTCTTTCAGTTCCGCCGGTGCCATCCTGTACGGAGGAATAGATATGGGCTGCGTATCTGGCAACAAATCAATAGTAAATTCTATCTCCCGTTCAGGGGGAAGACCTGGGAGCTCATCTGGGAATACATCTGGAAATTCATTGGCAACTGGGACTGACTGGAGCGTAGGTGTCTCGGCCTTAGTATCGTGCACATGGACCAAATGATAGATATAACCTTTCTGAATCATCTTCTTAGCCTTGAGGTATGAAATAAACTTACCCCTCGGCGATGCTGTACTCCCTGACCACTCTATGACTGGTTCCCCTGAAAACTGGAAACGAACTACCTTTTTCTGGCAGTCAACATTAGCATAACAGGAAGCTAATCAGTCCATACCCAAATGACATCAAATTCCAGCATATCTAATTCTACCAAATCAGTGTTAGTGCAACGATCATATATAATCACAGAACAATCTTTATGTACCTGCCTCGCTATAACAAAGTCCCCAACCGGTGTAGCCACTTCGAATGGTTCTATAGGTTCGGGTGTTATTCCAACTTTACTAGCAACGAGCGGGGAGATATATGATAAAGTAGAGCCAGGATCAATCAATGCATATACAGATCGGGAGAAAACCAGTAATGTACCTGTAACAACATTTGGCGACGCCTCCTGGTCCTGGCGGCTAGCCAAAGCATATATGTGGTTCGAAGGACCGCTAGAATCTGAAACACCGCCACGGCCTCGACCGCGGCCCGCCGGTGCCGGCATACCTCGCCCCGTAGGGCGCATAGCTGAAGGAGTAGAGGATGAACCGGCAGCTGATCCCGTCGGCTGAACTGTACTACCAGAACCACTCGCCAACGGACAATCACGCATAACATGGCCCTGACGGCCGCAAGAAAAACAGGCTCCTGTAGCTCGGTAGCACTCCCCTCGGTGCGATCTACCATAATAAGAACAACGGGGCCTGGGTGGTCTGGACTGGCTGGAACCTCTGGTCATCTGCGAACCCCGTGCTCTGGAACTCTGGCCGACCCCAGACGGTCTTGCACCATCAAATCGTCTACCGGTGGACTGTGTACCCCGGCCTGACGGAGGAGGATATCTGCCTGACTGCTGTGACTGAGGCTGCCCGCCTCGAAAATCTCCAGAATATCCCGTTGATCTGGCCCTCTTGGGCGGCCTCCTGTCTCGATCTCTACTGGGCTGCTCTCCCCTATGCCTGTCCTCCATCCCCTGGGCATAAGCCTGTAATCGGGCGATGTCCACATCAGTCTGCGATGCCATCGCCATACAGCTGTCAACCAGGTAGCGGTCCAACACTATCACATACCGGTGCATCCGGTCAGCCATATCCGCTACTATAGCAGGTGCATATCGAGCCAAGGAATCAAACTCCAAATTATACTCACGAACACTCCGACCTCTCTGCCGCAACTGCAAAAATCTATCAACCCTCGCCCTCCGTAACTCCGGGGGCAAAAGGTGGCGGAGAAAAGCGGCTGCAAACTCGTCCCACGTAGCTGGGGGAGAACCCTCACCTCTGGATAGCTCCCAGGACTCATACCAATTAATAGCAACGTCTCGTAATCTGTGCGAAGCTAACTCAACAGACTCGGTCTCTGAAGCCCTGGCCAATCTCAACGAGCGCTGCATCTGCCGAATAAAGTCCTGGGGGTCCTCCTCGGGCTTAGACCCGAAAAGGTCTGGGGGATTACATGTCAGAAAATTACGGACCATCAGGTTATCACGCCTGTCATCATCATCATCTCTCAGCCCGCGTCTGCGAGCCTGACCTGCCACCAACGTCGTCAGCAACTGTACGGCGTCCCTCATGGCCCTATCCTCCGCCCCCCACCGAGGAGCTGGAAGCTCGGGCGCTGGAGCCTCTGGAGCTAATGATGGACCTGCTACAGGCTCCACCGGTGGTGGTGTGGCTGAACCCTCTGACCGCGGCACCACCTCGGGCATAATCTGAGCACGGGCCCGAGTAACCCTCTGCGTCTGACTAGTCTCTCCTACCACCGCCTTGCCCTTCTGGGCAGCCGTCGCCTTCTTCGGAGGCATCACTGAAAAACACCACAACCGATCAGAAAAGAATCATCCTAATAGCACAGCTCTATCGCACGATCTAAGATTCAAAGAAAGGTAACACCCTAAATGTCCTGTAGCCTCCTATTTATAGATGTGGTGCACGACACACCGATAAACAAGACTCTACGAGACACGTCCTGTAGACATTCCGAGGATAAACCGCTCTAACACCACTTTTGTCACGACCCAGCTCCGTGGGCCGCGACAGGTGCCCTATTTGGACATCCCAAACAAACTTACATGCTAACTCGTCATATTCTAATTTAATTCAGATTTCATATTAATCCTTTTAAACAGATTGGAAGCAAATATTATATTAAGCGGTCGCACGTGCAAAAATGTCAAATCAAGTCAGAAGGGGCAGTGGAATACACATCGCCGAATATATGCACATATACAAACATATGGGCCACCATGGCCCCTATAACAAACAGGACCGCATTAAGACGCAAATCACAAACAGAACGAATACACACACGACCCATTACCCACATAAATGACTACAGGCCTCTACAAACCAAAACGGAAACATATGACGGGACAGGGCCTCGCCGTACCCCAATTAGTCAAATGTACAGAAACATATACATGACAAGGATATATAACAAAATATGGGCTCCGAATCAAAAGGAGCACTCTGTACTGGCAGAAGGTGTGGCCTACTCTGGCGGGTCACGAGTCTCTGTACCTGCGGGCATGAAATGCAGCCCCCGAAGAAAGGGGATCAGTACGAAAGATGTACTCAGTATGTAAAGCATAGAATACAGAAATCCAAACCATAACTGACACAAAAGGGTACAGGAAGTAAATACCGAACAAGTACATCAAAGTCCGTGATGAAAATATATGTATATATAATGCAAATAAAAATCATGCATAAGGCTCAGGAATGTGGTCACCACTCCGACGCTGGTGCCACAACACAGCATACTCCAGAAGGTTTCAAATCTCCGTACAACTCCGAACATAACATAGCATCACAATATATCATATTATCAAAACATGTCATAAGCCATATCACAGCATAACTCCATAAACAGTACCCGGCCCTATGGCGAGGTCTCGGGAACCGTAACACATCATACTACCGAATATGTCATAATACGCACGATCACAAAACTGGCCCGGGATCCGGCGAACGATATCATAATAACATGCATGAGCGGAGTAGTGAGAAACTAATGCAATTTACATATAAAAACAATGGTAAAGACTTGGTATGATCATATGACAACAAATTAAGTAAACTAGTTTGAATAACCGAACAATATGGGGTCTGTCTCACCGAAGTATTTCTGAAATCGGATTTGTAATTCAGAGTATATATTAGCGTATAATGGAGCCACTAAAACATCATTCTTTGATGGCTAAAATCATAAGCAAAAGTTCCTTTTTGACATTATACAAAAGTAAGTCGAATAGGACAAACGAAGGAGGTCTCGGGGCTAGTGGGCCCACCTCGGGTCAAGTCGAGGTGGCGTACGTAATATACAAACATTAGACTCTATGGATTCATCCATGGAAGTTTCAAGGGGATTCGCTTACGTTTGTGATAATTATAGATGTTTGAACATTTCTTTCCGACAAAGTAAAAGGCTCTAATTCAATTTTGCTGAATGAAATAGTACCAAAAGTAAACTCGGATTTCTATGAACAGAATAACCCCCGAGGCTCAAATCCAAACCTAGTACACCTAGGACATGCCAAGAGAAGGAAAGAGATAGATTTACATACCTTATTCGCGTCCTACGCTCGTCCGAGCTCAACTCCCGTTTCCACCAAAATCTACAATTGGTCATAGTTACCAAATATGAGTTACAAGCTTTTAAGAATTCAAACTTAAATCCATATTTGTCTACCGAAATTTCGGCAGCATTTCCCCTATAAATTCAACATCCCCGAGAATTAACTCGGCCATAATATCAACAACAACACCTACAACAACAACAACAACATCAAGAATCACAACAAAATACATTCTAACATAAATGTTCTTCCTTTCTACATTATGCAACAATTCCCATTCCAAGTTCACACTTCCAACCCAATATCAACATTCTCATATTCATTTACTAATTCAAAGTTATTCAAACATATTTCAATAGCATCCCAAACAATATTCAAGGATTCAAGCAATCCCGCCAACTCCATATTCCATCCGAAACTTCTACAATTACAATGAAACTACCAAATTGCATTGTCTTCTTCCAAATTCATTATGGCAACAATAATTCACACTTTAGAATTCTATTTCCATAAGTACCTAAAAATTATATTAAAAACACATAATTCCCATAACAACCCACAACCAATTTCAATGCCGACTCAAATCGTTAAACCTTTATTCACTCCATAAATACCACAACGACACAACTAACAAGCTCAAAAAAGTAATTCATCTTTCCCTCTCACCACCATGGCTAACGGTCATGCACACACTTCACACACACCTCAATTCCATAATTTTCATGCAACTCTAATCACTATAACATATACACTTTTCCATAACATAAAAGAATAGAATTATTTCCTTTTTTCTTCAAACTTCCACTTTCCGCAAATGGAGTTTTCTCGCTTAACTAATTATACCACGTCGAAGAGCGTCTTGAACTTATTAAGAATTCAAGAAGAAAGAGATTTTTGAGTCAAGATTGATGGACTTGGAATTTGTTTTTTCTTTCACCTTGCTCGGCCGAATGGCTTGTTGGAAGCTCTCAAGTTGTTTTTTTTTTTTTTGGTCTTGAATGTTCTATGGATGAACATATATAATAAGCCCTCTTAATTAATTAGTCACATGACTAATTACTTGGGCTTGGGCCAAGGCACATGGCCGGCCACCCCCTTCATTCTTAGGCCTCATTTTTCTTTTATATTTTTGAGCCCAATTAATTGTGAATCTTATTTTGTAATTCACGAAACTAATTTCTAAAATTCCAATTTTGCCCTTGGCCTTCCTCCGTATTTCCGCAACAATATTTTTCATGAATAACACACATATATGCAATAAAATAAAATAAAACAAAGCCCTCATTTCCTACAAAGCAAGATTATTCCAATTTTTCCAAATACCCAAAAGTGCGGGATATAACATTGCCCGCCCATTAAGGCACGGTAATATATACAGCATCTTGCCCAGCAATTAAGGCACAGTAATATATATATAACATCTTGCCCGGTGTTACACCCCGTACTTTTATATGTAAAGTTTCGCCGTGAGTTAGTTGACGAAGTCTTAAAAGGCGAGGTTGTCGTCAAGGTCAAAAGGAATTATACATGCTCATTCTTCATACATGAGAGCTTGGTAGCATGTTTAGTAAGTATCGGGAAAGTTGGATGTCAAGAAAATTGAAGAAGTTAAGTTTGTTGAAACTTTGGGAGGCATATCTCATAGAATACAAGGAGTTACGGAACCCATAGCCTATGCATTCATAAGTTCAGCAATTCTACTTTCCAATGCAACTGACAGATCGGAATTTTCAATTCGACAGTTGGAGGTTATGGGACATCGTATTGTCGACGACCCGTCACTTTTCAGGCGTTGTAGCTGATGTATATAAGCACCTATTTCTTGATTTTTTTCATTCCAACCCACACCAACAGACCCTAAACACTCTCTAATATTTACCAATACTCTTCCAACCTTTCTTTATCATCCAATTAAGATCCGAGCCCCGAAAACTCGAGCTAGTGAAAGGGAAGTTGTTCCTAGGGTGTTACGCCTTGGAAAATTCCTCGTTAATGTACAGTGAATGGGCTAGCGAAGAGCACGACATATACGATGATTTGATAAGTAAGAGATAGCACTTGATGATCCTAATCGAGGTTCAAAGACATTCACTACTAAAAAAACTGCTAAAAATCGATGGATACAAAATCGACGCACTGCGTCGTTTCACAAAACCGACGGAACGTCGGTTTCATTAAAATAATAATAATAATAATTAATATAAAACTGACTTCATACGTCGGTTTTATTTTAAAAATATTATAAATAACATACAATTCATTTTGTTTTTTAAAAAAATAATAAACAATTTTTTTTAAAGAAACCGACGGACAGGGTCGGTTTCTTCTTTTTTAAAAAAAAAAAATTGGGGTCAAAATCCGGTCAAACGTGCGGAAAAAACCGACGGACAGAGTCGGTTTGTCCGTCGGTTTTTTCTTTAAATTCATAGCAGCGGGTTTCATACCCATTTCAGCTGCTCTCCCTCTTCCTAATTAAAACCCCATTCCCCCAAACCCTACCCGCCGCCCCCTCCCCTCCGCCCACCACCGCCGCACGTTTTTTCGCCGCCCAGCGCCACTGCCTGCGCAGCCCCTTCCCACCTACCCCAAACCCATTTTGAAGGTTAGTTTCTCTTAAATTAGGGCAATTAAAATTCTTTTAATTTTAATTTTATTTGTAGATTTTAGGCCTAATGCTAGTTTATTTAGCTTTGTTAAACATCATTTGCAATGTTATTAATGTTAAATTTGTGAAACAAAATGTAAACTTTATTTGACTAGTTTACTTGTCATTTTTTTTTTTGGCTTAAGATTGTGCTATATTTCATATTCTTTGTCAATGTATTTGTGTTAGCTTAGTTATAATTCTTTGTTTATTGATGTTGAATATGTGCAAAAATATATACTTTAATTATTTGACTAGTTTTTTTTTTTTTTTGTTGGATTGTGCTTTTTGTTAGAATTCCATAAGTTATTAGAATTGTTATTGATCATTCCAAATTAGAATTGATTGAGATTGTGCTTTTCGAAGTTAGAATTGTTAAGTTATAGTATTTCTATAACCTCAATACTAAAATGTAGATTTTATTTCTCTAGATTTACTTTTCAATTTTTAGAATTGGTTGGAATTGTGCTTTTCAAATTAAGTTAGAATTATTAAGTTATGTTAGAATTATTAAGTTATAATATTTCTATAACCTCAAAACTAAAATGTAGACTTTATTTGACTAGATTTACTTTTCAATTTTTAGAATTAAAGTTAGAATCCATAAGTTATTAAAGTTATAATTGTTATTGAGAATTCAAAGTTAGAATTAGTTGGGATTGTGCTTTTCAAAATTATATTAAAGTTAGAATTTATAAATTATTAAAGTTAGAATTGTTATTGAGAATCCAAGTTAGAAATGGTGGGATTGTGTTTTCTTAAGTTATATTTTAAGTTAGAATTCTTAAGTTATAATATATTTCTATAACCTCAATAATTTGTGGGTATATTTTGTAGATGGATCGTATGTGGATGTATAATATGAATAATAGTAATCGTGTGGGTGTACATGATGAATTTGTTGAAGGTGTTGATGGGTTTATCACACATGCAATGACACTTTACCCTTTTCAAAATGAAGGGGTAATTAGGTGTCCTTGTTCTCATTGCCGGTGTATGAAGTATTTGAAACCGGAAGCGGTTAGGGTTCATTTATATAGTCGTGGGTTTAAGCAGAAATATTATGTTTGGACTGATCATGGAGAGACTGATGGGGTCAATGGTATATTTTACAATATGGTTGTCGGTGAAAGTAGTGTGTCGCAGGAATATAGTCACGTCCAATATGATAGAGTTAATAATATGGTTAATGATGCTTTTGGCGTACAGTCTGAGTTTGAACCTGAGCAAAATTTTGAGGAACCTCCTAATGAAGAAGCAATGCGCTTCTATCAAGAATTAGAAGAGGCTAGTTATCCACTTTGGGTAGGGAGTCAGCATTCTAAGTTGTCTGTTGTAGTTAGAATGATTAACATCAAATCAGATTGGACTGTTGCTGAAGCTGCTATGGACTCAATGATTAAGCTTGTAGGGGAACTAGTTATTCCGGAATTCTACATACCTAAGAGTTACTATGAAGCAAAGAGGTTGGTTTCCAAATTAGGATTGTCGTATGATAGAATTCATTATTGTCCAAACGGTTGTATGTTGTTCTATAAGCAAGATGTTGATTTAAATGAATGTAAAATATGTGGACATGCGTGTTATAAGCGGACACCGAGTGGGAAGACGGTTCCAATTAAGGCGATGCATTATTTACCTATTATACCTAGGTTAAAGAGGTTGTTTGCATCGCCGAGTTCTGCTCCTCACATGAGATGGCACAGCGAAAATAGAAGGCCACCTGGTGTTATGTGTCATCCATCGGATGGAGAAGCGTGGAAACATTTTGATAGAACTTATCCTGATTTTGCTAGTGAACCAAGAAACATTCGTTTGGGTTTGTGTGTGGATGGTTTGACACCATACTCTGTTTCGGCTGCACCCTATTCTTGTTGGCCTGTATTTCTTACTCTATATAATCTACCGCCTGAGATGTGTATGACAAGTCCCTATATATTCCTAAATTGTGTTATCCCTGGTCCTCGTAATCCAAAAGTTTTGATTGATGTCTATCTACAGCCTTTGATTGATGAGTTAAAACAATTGTGGTGTGAAGGTGTAGTGACATACGATATATCAACTAAGAGCAATTTCAATATGCGTGCTTCTTTGATGTGGACTGTTAACGATTTTCCTGCGTATGGGATGTTGTCTGGTTGGATGACTGCTGGAAAGCTTGCTTGTCCTCATTGCATGGAAACTAGTAAAGCTTTCACTTTAAAACATGGCCACAAAAATTCATGGTTTGATTGTCATCGTCAATTCTTGCCTATGGATCACCAATTTAGGAAAATGAAACAAGCATTTAGAAAGAATAAAATTGAAAATGATCCCTCACCTCGAACATTGTCAGGAGAAGAAATTTGGGGGAGGGTTTGTCACTTGCCTAAGGTAACAGAAGTTTCCCCTTATAGACTACCTGGTTATGGTGTTGAACATAATTGGCCTAAATAAAGCATATTCTTGGAGTTACCGTATTGGAAGGATAATCTTCTACGGCATAATATTGATGTGATGCATATTGAAAAAAATTACTTTGATAATTTGTTCAACACTGTTATGGATGTTAAAGGCAAGACAAAAGATAACCCAAAAGCTAGATTGGACCTAAAGGAATATTGTAGGCGCCCTGAATTGAACTTGCAAGCGTTAGCGAATAATAAAGTGTTCAAACCCAAGGCTAGTTTTTCATTCACTTTGGAGGAGAAACGACAGATTTGTCAATGGGTTAAGAATTTGCAGATGCCAGAGGGGTATGCGTCTAATTTTGACAAGCGTACTGATATTAATGAAGGAAAATTAATTGGTATGAAAAGTCATGATTGCCATGTTTTCATGGAAACTTTGATTCCTATTGCATTTAGCCGCCTACCGGAAAGAATATGGAAACCAATCACAGAGATAAGTTTGTTCTTCAAGGATTTATGTTCTAACACTTTGACGGTAGAAAACCTTCAAAGAATGGAACAGAATATACCAGTCATTACAACTAAGCTCGAGAAGATCTTTCCATGTGGATTTTTTGATGTGATGGAACATCTTCCCATTCATCTTGTACAAGAGGTGCGCCTTGGAGGCCCGGTTCAAACTAGGTGGATGTATCCTTTCGAGAAGTAAGTAACCAAACTTACTAGCTCTTTCTTTAACAGTATTTTGTTAACTAATTACTGTTCCTATTGATATTAAACATGTGTGCAGGACCATTGGCAAATGCAAAAAATTGGCTAAGCAGAGATCTAAGATTGAAGGATCTATTTGTGAAGCATATCTTGCAAAGGAAACAACGCATTTCTGTTCATATTATTTCGGAGAGCAAGTGTCGTGTATGAGAAATAGGCCCAACCGTAATGATGAGGGTGGGGTTGAACATAACTACCCACCAATGTCCATCTTTAATCAACCAGGACGAGGTTCTAAAAAGCCTCCAAAACAAACCCTGAGTAGTATGGAGAGGCAATCAGTTGTGATACATGTTTTGCTCAATTGCCCTAAAATTCAAGTATATATTCGGTGAGTGTCGAATTATGTTACTGAATTAAATGGCTAACTGATAAGGGTGAAACTAATGAAAATCTTGCATATGTTTACTGCGTAGAACATGAGGGCGATGAAGCCATATATTCTAAGTTTTCCCATTGGCTGTACGATTTTGTAAGTGTGGAAATTCATTGCATAATTTCAATTAAATGTAGGATACATAGAAGTTGATGAATTTTAATTTTCCTCCTTATTATATAGGCTTATCATACAGGAGAACATTCCCAATTTGTGAAAGATATAGCTCTTGGACCAGGCAATGAAGTTAGGACAATGAAAAAGTACATTGTTAATGGCTACAAGTTTCAAACTGAAGAAGTTTCTCACTATAAGAAGACGAATAATAGTGGAGTGTGCATTAAATGCGATGCTGATGGTAGCGGTGTAACTGTTGATTATTACGGTGTGCTGCAGGAGATCATACAACTTAAGTATCCAGGTTACCCAAAGAAGAAGATAACATTATTTCGGTGCAAGTGGTTTGATCCAAGCCAAAGAGGTACAAGGGTGAATCGTCAACATAACGTAATTGAAGTCAAACACACAAGACAATACAATCGCTATGATCCTTTTATAATTGCACAAAATGCTAAGCAAGTCTATTATGCGCCATATCCTTTGCGTAGGGATAAGGCTGATTGGTGGGTGGTTATAAAGACTAAGCCTGTGGGGAGGATTGAGGTCGATAATGCATTAGATGTGGCGTATCAAAATTATGTACCAATTGTTCATCAAACGGTTGACACAGAGTTAGAAAATAGTTTGGAACATCCTCAACACATATTGGAAGAAGTTGATGAAGATGATGTAACTATCATAGAAAATGTTGAGTAACAATCGACCGATGGACCTGAAACAAGCGATGAGGAAGAATCATCTGATGAAAATGAAACAACCGAGGAAGAGTGGGAGGATAACTAGTTGCATGTTAATTTATTCTATACTTGATAATAACACAATTCTATACTTGTTAAATTTTTACCTACGATCAATATATCATTATTGAGTTATTAATTTTATGTATGCAGATGTTATCAAGTGGTAGTGATCAAGGTAGAGGTAGAGGTAGAGGTATAACTGGAGGTACTAGTAAGAGAAAAGATAAAAGACCTATAGATCCTACAGCTACTAGTAGTCAGTCCATTCCGTCCGCTCCACATATGGAGTCTACTCCGCCTTCTTTTTTTATGCCTGGCTCTTCTAGGCAGGGCCAGTCTGGTCAGTGGGTCTTTCAGCCGGCATCATTTACCTATACTACTTCTATACCTATCTATACCTATGTATTGCCCACCACGTGGCAGATCTCCGAGCACATCAGCCACTTTGTCTTCTTCTCCTTCTCCTTCTCCAAATGGTACACCTCCAAGTGTATCTAATTTGCGCCATAGAGATAGAAGCTCTGAGCCTGAGTCACTGCCATCCAACCAGTCTCAGACCCATCGTCGTCCTCCTGCACCTGCTCCTGCTCCTACACCTGCACCTGCACCGGCTCCTATACAGGAACCGATACATCATGGTTTACAGCCAGGAGATAGAGATGCGATAGGTCGGATTTTCATCGTGCCTGAGGGAGTTGGGTAAGATTGTCTTTTATTAAGTTTTCCTAATGGTTTTTTTTCATCTTAATCTAATATGCATTAACTTTTTTAACTGCAGGTTCTATCCAGATCACGACACTACAAAAGTCGTGCTGGATGTTGTTCGGAGGCTTTATGGCAATCATTTTTATACTTCATGGGGTGAAATCCCATATGATACTGGACAGGCTATGTTTAGAGAGTTTAACATATGCATCTTATTATACATTTCATAACTTGAATTTACTTTTATATAAATCATCTAACATTAGATATTTGATTTGCAGATGTATTGTACATGGGATCCAATGGACAATGATAGGGTTGCTGCAAACTTTGAGAAGAAGGGGAGTGCAAGGTTGTCTGATTGGTTTTTGAGGGCTAGAAGGTATATGACGATGTCCCAATGGCTAAACGCTGAACAATGGGAGAAACTTAAGGCATATTGGCAAACTCCTGAGTTTATCGCCAAGTCTGAGCAGGCAAAGGCTGCCCGTACATCCTAGAAAGGTGGCTCTTTGCACATTGCGGGTGCAAGAAGTCAGGGGCACGTGGCTAGGACAATGGTAAGTAATTTTATACTTTTAAAGTTACCTACGATCAATATATAATTATTGAGCTATTGATTTTATGTTTAACTTTTTTTTTTTTTTGCAGAAAAAAGCTACGGGACAGATGCCAACTCAGGATCAGCTATTCCTAAAGACCCACACAAAAAAGAAGAAGCAGGAGTCGGATCCGACCTTATGGGTTGAGGACAGGGCTCGTAATTCCTATGTAAGTGATAATTTTAATTTTTAAGTAATTATATATAAGTTTAAATATGATATATTCGTTATATACTAAGTTTCATCTTTTAATATACAGACACAATATATGGATCATGTGGACCAGTACAGCCAAACTCAGCCTGAGCATCCGAGCCGTCCTCCACCGGAATTAGAGATAGATTTTTGGTGTAGAGTAGTTGGGGGAGTACAAAAGGGTAGAGCGTACGGTCTAGGCTCAAGGAACAACTTAAGTCGCCTTCGGTCAGGATTGCGTGGTGAAGGGTCTTCTCGACAAGCCGAGGGAGTTGATAGTGTTCAGGTCGCAGCTATGGCGCAGCAAATTGCTGAACTTAATAGGAAATTAGCTGAGATTGAGGCAAAAAGAGTTGAGGAAAGTAACACCATGAAAGCGAACATTGAATTGCTAATGGCACAAGTTAAAAGCCACATCGCATGTGGAAAATTTGGTGTGCCCCCTTCTCCCCCCCCCCCCCCCCCCCCTCCGACCTAGAAGATGATGATGACGGTGATTACGTAGCCCGGACACCGGATGATCAGTTGTAGTAGTTTGAATTTAATAATGGACTTATGTTAAAACTAGTTAATCGTACTTTTGGTTGGACATTTAAATATTTTTGAACTTTGAAGGTCTATTTAGATCGTATTTGTTGTGTTTAGATAGTGTTTGATGTGTTTTATTATTACTTATGGCGATTTTATGTGTTGTAGCTCTTTTAGAATTGATTTGGAGCATTTTAATGGTCTTTGTTACTGGTTTCTGAGCAGCTTTTGTTACTGGTTTCTGTGCAGGTGTGGTTGCAGAAAATGCATGATTTCAATGTTGGAAATTTTCCAGAAAACCGACGGAAAACCGACTCAGTCCATCGGTTTTTTGGAAATTAATTTTGCAAATTTTCCAAAAAATCGACGGAAAACCTACTCTGTCCGTCGGTTTTTTGGAAATTAATGCTTATATTTTATAAAAAAACTGACGCAGTGTGTCGGTTTTCTAATTAAAATAAAAAAAATTATATAAAAAACCGACGCAGTGCGTCGTTTATTTCATAAAATATATACTATTTATGTATAAGATAAAAAATCAGAATTTAATAAAACCCACTCTATCCGTCGGTTTTTTTAATTTTTTTTAATTTTTAAATTTTTTTGAATAAAACCCGACGGACTACGTAACCGACGCAGTCCGTCGGAAAAAGCCGACGTGGTCCGTGGGTTTTCGAAAAGCGAGGCTATGAAAACTGACAGACCTTAAAAAGTCGGTTTCATTAAAAAAAACTGACGCTGCACGTCGGTTTTTGTCAACGGTTGTTTCCGTTTTTTTAGTAGTGATTTGGCATAAAGGAAGAAGGTTGTCTATGAAAGTAAAGGATATGTTATGTGTTGAGCAAGAATTTTGAGTGGCAAGTTAGCGATGGCTTAAAGACACTTTAGAGACGAGTGATAACGTCTCTTTGATTGGTATTGAAGTGTTAAACAAGTGTTAAGAAGGTTCCATAAGGATTGGAGATCAAACGAGTCGACGAGGACGAAATCGGAACAGTTGGGCATTATACGGCCCAACATATGGTCCGTATAAATTGTACTGGCCGTATGTTAGGCCGCATGTTTAGCCAAGAGGGACACCATTCTCTAGACCAAACATACGGCCACACATACGACCCGTATAAAATGTACGGACCATATGTTGGTCCGTATAACTTGGTCGGGACTGATTCAAGACTTAATATAAGGGACCCCTCTCTCATTTTATTTCATTTAATCTCACTTCTCCACACTCTTAGAAACCACTAGAACCCTCTCCATTATTCATCCACAAGAAGCTAAGAGAAATTGATGATCAACTACATCAAATCCACGAAATCAAGTGTAGGAAGCATATCAATGTTCATCTACACCAAGAAAACTCAAGGGAAGTGAGTTAGGGTTTTGGTGCAAGAAGAGAAGTTCCACTCAAGTGTTGTTCATCCATCATCCAAGGTGAGTTTATGATCATTCTTGATTGTTTAAGGTGTTGAAAGTTAAAAACACATGGATTGCAGAAAGATATAGGAAATGGGTCACGAATGTGTGAATAGTGACATGTTGGGTAAAGGTTTGGATTGAGTCATGATTATAGCTGTGTTGTGATTGTAAATATGTTATGAATGACATTTAGAACATGAAATAAGTATTATATGTGAGCAAAATGCAAAAATGGATTATGACCATGATTGTGGAGAAATTAGAGTGAGATTGTGAATTGTGGATAATGTAGTTGATTGATGATTGTTGTCTATTATATTGTGAATATTGTTATGAACGTTTGGGAGTTGATATAGAATATGCGGAAAGTAGTATAAACAAAGGAAATGTTGCCCAATTTTCCCTAGAAATAGTAACACGTTCTTATAGTTGATTAACTAACGTTCATGCGACTTCACTTGAAGGTACAACGTGGAATTGAAGGAGAACAAGCAAGCGATAGATTAATTAAACGGAAAAGGTATGTGAGGCTAGTCCTTTATTTCTATGGCATGAATCCCATGGTATGATTTTTCCTTCTTCTCCATCAATCCTCTATATTGCGGAAAACTAATAGCCTATGTTCATGAATAGCCATATGAGATGGGAGATATATTATGAGTTCAATAATGATAATGATGAGTTAAGTACAAAGATTCTAGAGTCCATGATATGATGTTCCTATAAAAGTAATGATGTCATTTATTGAATACACTCACCTTATATACTATTCCCTTCAAGGTTAGGCAGAATACTTGTAAATGTCGATAATAGAATCGGGGGTTCGCGACCTTAGGTTACCTCGATAAAATATAGCTATCTTTGAGTTATTATACATGAATTATGATGAGTATATGTTATTTTTATGTATGATCACACCACTAGTGGGCAGCTTACATCCCGGACGTGGGAGGCTTGGACGCAGGTTATACATTATCACACCGTACCTATATGGACGGGCAGCTTATACATTATCACACCGTACCTATATGGACGGGTAGCTTATACATTTATACACTTATACATTTATACATTATTGCATACATGATATGGTGATGATTATGAGTAAGTCAGCATGTGTTATCCCTTTTATAAGTGACAGTCATATACAGTTGCTCCTTATTGATGCTTCCCTTGCCTCATTGATGTATTATTATCATTTATGCCTCTCATACTCAGTACAATGTTCGTTTTGACGTCCATTTTCTTTGGACGCTGTGTTCATTCCCATAGGTAGACAGGGAGGTGAGTTTGATCCAGACTCGTTGGAGCTATTAGTCGATATGAAGAGCACTCCACTTTCCGGAGGTGCCATTGATTATTCTTTTGGTATATATGTATATGTATGTTTGGGCACGACGGTGTCCTGTCCCGTCCATATGTCTAGTAGTCTAGTAAAGGCTCGTAGATACGTAGTGTGGGTTATATGGTCTCACGAGGTTGCTATTATGTATGTATATATATACATTATTTTGATGGCCGAAAGGCTTATGTATATAAAAGTATTTATGTTTTCAATAGAAAATGGTTTTCTTATGATTTGAGTATGAATTTGATAAAAGAGAGTTAAATGAGTATGACGAGTAATAGAACGAGCGGTGCTCGGTGGTTAGCCCTGGGTACCCGTCGCGTCCCCTAGTCGGGTCGTGACAAAAGTTGTATCAGAGCAGTTCAACCCTAGGAAGTGTCTACGAGCCGTGTCTAGTAGAGAATTGTTTATGGTGTGTTGCGCGCCACACTAATAAACAGGAAGCTACAGGACATTTAGGAAAAATGACCATCTTTCATCTTAAGAGATCGTGCGATAGAGGTGTATTATAAGATTATCCCCTCCCTAATTGTGCGTTATAATTTCAGCAAAGCTGATGAAAGGAAAAGCTACGGCAGCCCAGAAGGGCAAGGTAGTGGTTGAAGAAGGGCTTGAACGAGAGCCATCTATTGATATGGAGGAGAGCGAACCCCAGAATAAGCCCCTATCTCGGTTTTCCCATGCGTTGCCCACTTTAGAGGATTAAAGTGGAGCCTTAACTTTAGCTCCAGCACCCCATGTTCCTTTACCAGATGCCTCGAGCCAAGAGATAAGACAGGCCATTCTTCTACTGACTCAATTGGTAGCCACTTAAGCTCAGCGGCAGGATGGGGGCCACGATAACAAGGGTTGGAGAAAGAGAGTTAATTATTCAGGGTTTCATCATGATTTTAGGGGTGCTCTGAGGCAAAAATTATCTAGGCACTCAGTTCGTTCAACAAGTAGTGCTCCTCTGCAGTTTCTAGACCCATGTTTGATGGACCTGCTAATTCTAGGTCACCCCAGAGCTTCAGAGTTTCTCGGATTCGGAGTGGTTCTAGTTAGACGAGATCCCCGGCGCCACGATGTACTTGATGTTGCAGGTTACATTGGGGACCGTGCCACTTGGGCACGGATGTTTGTTATGCTTGTGCTCGGCCAGGCCATTTAAAGAGTGACTCCCCATCACTACGTGGTAAAGGTAAGGTTTGGAGAACGGGAGTGGTAGCTGGCTCTTCGTCGTCGGTACACCCTCCAAGGCCAAGGCCACAGATGTTAGTAGGTGGTGATAGCGACCAAAGAGGAAAGCCCAGTCCAAGTGGATCCCAGCATCATTTCCATGCGTTAGCTGAGCGACAGGATCCTGAGTCTTCCACGGATATTGTTCCAGGTATATTGTTAGTATCCTCTTATGATATGTGTGCATCGATTGATTCAGATCTTATGTTGTCATGTATCACCCCCGTTGTGACGATTGTGTTGAGGTGAAAAATATGATCCAATCCGACGATTCGAGATGACTATATTTGTTAGTAACCTAGTGATGGCCAGAATCGTGATTTACGAGTAAGTTGATTGACAGTGAGTGAATATAAATAATATGTGTATGTATATAGATATTGGAATTCTAGACCAAGTGTGTAGGCACGACTTATGAGACAAGCCCTATTATTTATATCCTTTAATGGTAAGTGATCTTGTGTTTTTCAGTTACGTATTATGTGCGTTCCGATATATGTCCAATTGAGACATCGGACGTGTTTTCTGGGCTATGTGCAGGTTTGGGATTGTTATGCTTACAAGAGAAACTCTGTCGAAATTTTCCTAGAATCTAAAGGAGATAAGACATAAGCTTGTAATATGTCGCAACGGGAAAAAATGTTGTGCAAAAAGTAATGCAAGACAAGATTAAGGTAAGAGCATCATTACCAACTACAAGAGATGAGTTAAATACCATTAAATTTATAGTAACAATAATTATAAGATCGACATTGATGCTGTAAAGAGAAATGCTAGAGTAAATTAAGGAGATTGGTAGCACTAAAACATGACATGGAAGAGAAAGTGTAACTCCAATAGAGTGTGATACTGAAGTATTGCTTGGACGGATAAGTACAAGTAAGATACAACAAGTCTATTAGAAAAATAAAGTAACAACTTGACTAAGGAAGGGGTACGACGAATGTGAATCCATTGGTAAAACAACTTATATGGTAAAGTGTAAGAGGGCCGATTAGAAAGAGTAACGAGTTGAGTATACTTACTTCGTAAGGTTTATTTTATTTATGAGCAGGCTTGCGAACGAGGTAAAGAAGTATCACTCTATAACGTTGATTATGATTAAGGTATGGTGAGAGCTTGGCAAGAACTATGATATAAAGTATAGCAAGGAAACGACTAAAGAAGTGACATGTTCTATATGAATAAAGAGTGAATGCAAGAGTGAAACCAACAAGCGAGCCATGGGGCTATAAATGAGAATGCTTAAAAAGACCTTGTTAGGGGAAAGTCCAGTGTAGGGATTCCTTAATGACAGAAATGATAGCCAGCAAAAAGGAGGCAATCAACTTGAAAAGGAAATCAGAGAAAGGTGGTATGGCAAAGTGGTAGTAGTAGTTTGTGATTGGTATAATTAAGAGTAGGAGTGATATCTTTGGCTGAATGTAAAAGACCAAGACTATGGAAAGATGAATAACGAAATAGGACGATTGTTAGGAAAAGGATCGACACAATAAAGATGAGAGGGGATGATCAGAATGAGCAAACTAAGTTTTTGGTAGCAAAGAATGGATTGTACAAAAGGTAGTATATTCTAAAGGACAAAGCTGAGCATAGGTTCCCTCGTGTGAAGAATAAAGGATTGATTATAAAACGGGAGGAAATAAGATAAATTGAGGAGGAAGGAATGTAAAGGAATAAGAGTGAGAATATAGAGAAAAGGAAATATACGAAGTATGCACACTTAAGAAGTAGTCATGTTATGATTAAAAGAAGATGCATCTCCTACGAATATCCTATACCAAGTTAGAACGAGTAAAGTATATAAGATAATAAATTGAAAAGAAAGAGATGATCATGAGTTATGAGCTTACCGTACGACGATAAAGCGATAGAGTAAAGCTATCACCAACGACAAACGCAATATGATTAAGATTGGTTTTGAATTCAATGTTGAATGCAAAAAAAGAGTAAAAGAGTACGAGACATAAGGAGTATTAGTTGTGCCTGAGACTTAGGCCCTGGAAAACAAAGATGACGTTACAAGTGAACTTTGAGCACTGAAGATGAGGGCAAGTGACATTATATGGATAGTGTGGATAACTAGACCTACTGCTATTGTGAGCATCCCTATGGGGCAAAAAGTTGTTAATTGGAGCTAAGTAAAATACATTCTTGTTCGGATTGCTATGCCGATTGTATTACTTGATTACAAAACTGCAAGATGAGTATGTAGAGACCTCCCACATGAATTATCGTAGTTATAAATTATGGGAAACGACATGAATAAGATGTAGTATAGTGAGGGATCTGTGAATTCAAGATTTGAAGGTGAGGCGACGGATTTGAGAACGGTACGAGTAAAACCCTTAAAGGGGGGAAGCAAATAAAGAGGATACAAGTGTGGAGATTGAAATGATGGACCCTAAGATGTGACAGATATGGACTCTAAAACAAAGAGTGAGTGTTATATAGAAATGAATCTAATGACTAGTAAATAAATGAACATAAATTGAGCAGGCATCTGAGATTGTACGGGAAACCATTCGCGAAGATCTTGAACCACGTGACAATGACAGCAAATAACTCAAGGGTTAATGTAAAGGATGGCGATGTTGTACTAGAATCGAGGCAAAGGCACTAGTGGTAGAGTCGTTGTTAATGATATCGCTATTTATGAGCGAAAATTAAGAAAGGGACCTAAGGTTTTCTATAGCAAGACACTAGATATGATAATCAAGGAAAACAAAATAAAGGAAGGAAGAGAGCACGACGAGATAAGTTACTACAGATAGACAAAAGACTTTTGGTATGAATGATACCCAGCCTAGTCATGGTCGGGTGCGGGAAACACCGAACCTTCATGGTCGGGCATGCTATGTAAATGATATGTATATGTATAGATGTGTATGTACACGAATCACGCAAGAACGATTATGTAACTTGTAGATATTTATGCGTCGCCAATGAAACCAAGTGGGTACTTAAAAGAGGAGTAAGAGGTAAAATAAGGATAGTGTAGTCATGATACTTCGGGTCGGTTGAAGGAAGATATTTAGTAAATTGAGTTGAAGTGTTGAGTCGGGATTATCGTTAGACATAAACAGGACAATTACTTGGAATATGACATAAGTACCTGTTGTACGCTTCCCACGGTAGCCTTGGGGTGTGACAACTTACGAATGCAATAAGATCACTGAATGAAAGGGAAGCTTAGTCCCCGATGCATTAGGTCTTATGAGATTGTGTGCAGAATAGGCAAGGTGGCTTATGAATTAGATCTACCTCCTGATTTGGAGTCAGTTCACCCAGTTTTATACATCTCAATGCTTCATAAATATGTTGGAAATCCTACTAGGATTATGCCAGTGAATGATGTTCAAGTGACAGAAAATTTGATCTATGAAAAGGTACCCATTGCCACACTAGATAGGCAAGTACGGGGACTTCGAAATAAAGACGTGGCCTCAGTTATGGTCTTATGGTAGAATAACAACCGAGAAGGAATGACTTGGGCAGCAAAAGAGAAAATGAAATCCACGTATCCGCACTTATTTCAACCCTCAGGAGAGATTCAAGATGAAAGATTAACATTATGAGGTATTTGTGCTTACTTTTCATGCTTTTGGTCGTGTGTGGCCAATTTATAGTTTTATCGTGTTCTGGCCCTGTGAGGTAATGTTATTATGGGTTGTTGTGACAGGATGGTAGTACCATATTACATGGGAAACTCTGGCAAAATTTTCGCAGAATTCCCAGTGTCTAACATTCGAGAACGAATGTTCCAAAAGGGGGGAAGAATGTTACACCTTAGAAAATTCCCCGTTAATATACAGTGAATTGGATAGTAAAGAGCACGACATATACGATGATTTGATAAGTAAGAGATAGCACTTTATGATCCTAATCGAGGTTCAAAGACATTTGGCGTAAAGGAAGAAGGTTGTCTATGAAAGTAAAGGATATGTTATGTGTCGGGCAAGAATTTTGAGTGGCAAGTTAGCGATGGCTTAAAGAAGCTTTAGAGACGAGTGATAACGTCCCTTAGATTGGTATTGAAGTGTTAAACAAGTGTTAAGAAGGTTCCATAAGGATTGGAGATCAAACGAGTCGACGAGGACGAAATCGGAATAGTTGGGCATTATACGGCCCAACATACGATCTGTATAAATTGTACTGGCCGTATGTTAGGCCGCATATTTAGCCAAGAGGGACACCATTCTCTGGACCAAACATGCGGCCACACATACGGCCCGTATAAAATGTACGGACCATATGTTGGTCCGTATAACTTGGTCGGGACTAATTCAAGACTTAATAGAAGGGACCCCTCTCTCATTTTATTTCATTTCATCTCACTTCTCCACACTCTTAGAAATCTCTAGAACCCTCTCCATTATTCATCCACGAGAAGCTAAGAGAAATTGATGATCAACTACATCAAATCCACGAAATCAAGTGTAGGAAGCATATCAAAGTTCATCTACACCAAGAAAACTCAAGGGAAGTGAGTTAGGGTTTTGGTGCAAGAAGAGAAGTTCCACTCAAGTGTTGTTCATCCATCATCCAAGGTGAGTTTATGATCATTCTTGATTAGTTAAAAACACATGGATTGCAGAAAGATATAGGAAATGGGTCATGAATGTGTGAATAGTGACATTGTTGGGTAAAGGTTTGGATTGAGTCATGATTATAGATGTGTTGTGATTGTAAATACGTTATGAATGACATTTATAACATGGAATAAGCATTATATGTGAGAAAATGCAAAAATGGATTATGACCATGATTGTGGAGAAATTAGAGTGAGATTGTGAATTGCGGATAATGTAGATGAATGATGATTGTTGTCTATTATATTGTGAATGTTGTTATGAACGTTTGGGAGTTGATATATAATATGGGGAAAGTAGTATAAGCAAAGAAAATGCTGCCCAATTTTCCCTAGAAATAGTAACACGTTCTTATAGTCGATTAGCTAACGTTCATGCGACTTCTCTTGAAGGTAGAAACGTGGCATTGATGGAGAACAAGCAAGCGATAGATTAATTAAACGGAAAAGGTATGTGAGGCCAGTCCTTTATTTCTATGGCATGAATCCCATGGTATGATTTTTCCTTCTTCTCCATCAATCCTCTATATTGTGGAAAACTAATAGCCTATGTTCATGAATAGCCATATGAGATGGGAGATATATTATGAGTTCAATAATGATGATGATGAGTTAAGTACAAAGATTATAGAGTTCATGATATGATGTTCCTATAAAAGTAATGATGTCATTTATTGAATACACTCACCTTATATACTATTCCCTTCAAGGTGAGGCAGAATACTTGTAAATGTCCATAATAGAATCGGGGGTTCACGACCTTAGGTCACCTCGATAAAATATAGCTATCTTTGAGTTATTATACATGCATTATGATGAGTATATGTTATTTTTATGTATGATCACACCACTCGTGGGCAGCTTACATCCCGGACGCGGGAGCCCTGGACGCAGGTTATACATTATCACACCGTACCTATATGGACGGGCAGCTTATACATTATCACACCGTACCTATATGGACGGGCAGCTTATACATTTATACATTATTGTATACATGATATGATGATGATTATCAGTAAGTCAGCATGTGTTATCCCTTTTATAAGTGACAGTCATATACAGTTGCTCCTTATTGATGCTTCCCTTGCCTTATTGATGTATTATTATCATTTATGCCTCTCATACTCAGCACAATGTTCTTAATGACGTCCGTTTTCTTTGGACGCTGTGTTCATGCCCACAGGTAGACAGGGAGGTGAGCTTGATCCAGACTCGTTAGAGCTATTAGTCGATTTGAAGAGCACTCCATTTTCTGGAGGTGCCATTGATTATTCTTTTGGTATATATGTATATGTATGTTTGGGCACGAAGGGGTCCTATCCCGTCCAGATGTCTAGTACTCTAGTAGAGGCTCGTAGATACGCAGTGTGAGTTATATGATCTCACGAGGTTGCTATTATGTATGTATATCTATACATTATTTTGATGGCCGAAAGGCTTTTGTGTATAAAAGCATTTATGTTTTCAAATGGAACATGGTTTTCTTATGATTTGAGTATGAATTTGATAAAAGAGCGTTAAATGAGTATGACGAGTAATAGAATGAGCGGTGCTCGGTGGTCAGCCCCGGGTACCCGTCGCGTCCCCTAGTCGGGTCGTGACATAGGGTTTCTATTTAAAGTTGTTGAGCTTAGGAGTTGAAATTGGAGTGTGTTTCTTGGGATTCCATACCCTTTAAGGTATGTATACTATTCTTATCTTTGCTATTAAGTGTATTACCAAGAGTTTTAGTGATTTAAAGTGAAGGAAATATAGTTATGGAAGTGGTGAGTTAATTAAGTCAAACTAAGATTAGGGGCCCCATTTTGGGATATGTTTTGGCATGGATTTTATTATATTTTGATATGGAAGTATTGACATAAGTTGTTTGTGGAGGAATACCTTAGTTTAAAGTGAAGGAAAACATGATATGAAAGACCAAGACTAACTTGTTGATGTGGTTGCCTTGAAGGCTGTTTCGATTGGAGTTTTGGAGAGATTTCCACTTGTTTATGTTGTTGTATATGGTTACTGTTGTTGTTGATGATGTATTTTATGTTGTGCGCCGTTTGGGAGTTGGATAGGAGTGAGAATTATAAGGGAAATGCTGCCCGAATTTCGTTAAGTTTTATGCGTACTTGGAATGGGTAGTAAGGGATGTATATGGCCTAATTGTAATTCATGTTATATCTTTTGTAGCATTACAAGCTCGGGAAGTACACATTGGACATTAGGTATATTCCAAGGTTTGTTAAGGCTAACCTTTCCTTCATTTTTGGCATGATCTTATAAAATGAACGAACAAGTAAGTAAATTAGCTTCCATATTACTCTACTCTTAGAAGCACGAGGAGTACTTCAGTCTATAATTGTTCCTTCTATTCATAGGTCTTAAGGTCTCTTATATTGATAATGTTAGCTCAAAGAATGTCCCTCGGAGATAGTACGACCTCATGTTACTCCGAAAGTTCTACGTATTCATTTCATTTATGCACTGCATCCATATTCATATGCACATTGATCCGTGACTAGAAAATGCATGATTCTTATGTTTTGATTCCATACATGACATTCATAATATTTTTACTCCTATAAATGATAGAAGTCTATAATTTCTGAAAATTCTTATGATAACTCCAACCTTAGAGATTTCCAAAGTCTAGGGTTAGATGATTTCACAACGTGACTGAGGGTGCTAGATAGCTCTGGGTTATATTAAGTGTTACATCCCGTAATTTTCATACATTGGACGTTTTAAAATAAACGCGACAAGTTAAGACAAGATTAGTTTAGGGTACAAAGTGGAGATTTTAACTTCCAATTTTGTTTCAAGTTACAAATTATCTACAAATTTCGTTTGGCATGGAAGAATTAATAGAAAAGTGGGATTAAACTAATGATAAATGGAGTACTAAGTGGGATTGGGAACAAAAATCTGCCCATCTTTTCTTAGCCATGTTCAGCCGTGCATATAGTGCAATGGTCAAAGATTTTTTACCCAAAAACTTGAGTGGGACACATGTCCAAGTCATGGAAGGAATATATAAGGCAAAATTCTGATTCATACATCACTAAGCAACTCATTTCATCATTTTACAAAGTTAGAAAACTTAGTCATAGGAAGAGAGGGTCTCGACTACAAGTTGGCCGAGAATGAGCTGCTCCAAATTGCTCCAAAAATCAGTTTTTCCAAGCAAGTCAACTCCCTTGAAGGTGTGTATTAACGTGTAGCATCCATTGGTATAGCAAGAATAAGTGTTAAAAATCCAAGAAGTGAAAGTGAAGGCTAGCCAATTGAAGTGAAGTTATAAGGTAAGAATGATTATTGTTCTTGTGTTGCATAACGATTTGAATGTATAATTCATGCATGTTGTTATTGGATTGTTGTTGTGGTCGAAGTAAGGGGTTGAGCCGTGAGCTTGGGGAAGCCATGGTTGGTTTCATTTTGTATGTATTGTTGGTGAATTGAATGGGTGTCAACATATGTAAATGAACAAAGATTGTAGAAGTTGGTTTATGATGTTGTATGTTGGTATTGGACTGTTTTGTGAGGGAGTTAGTGAACTGTTTTTACTTGATATTTTGATTGTTATTATCATGAATTTCATGATGGAAATGAAGGTGTTTAATGGTTGGAGTTGAAACTAAAGTCGTTTGTGAGTTGTTGTAAGGATTATAGAAATGACGATGTAGTTTTGTTTTGTATGAATTGATGTTGTATTTGTCGTGTGGATAGCTGGTCATAACCTACTGAAAATATATGAAAAGAAGGCATGAAATAATGTGTAAGAATCATAGGTGGTTTGCTTAGTATGTTCGTAAATGTTTGCAAGAATTCCGAACATTGTTTAGGGACTGTTTTGGACATGTTATTGGACTGTTTTGGACATGTTGTGGTAATGGACTGTTTTCTAAAAAGTTTAAATGAGCCATGTGTTGTAGGATTTAATGGAATCATGTTTAATCTCCTTGTACATGTATTGGAAATGGATTGAATGTGTTGTGGTTTGGATGAATGGATGAAAATCATGAAGTTGTTATAGTTGTGTTGAAGCCGTGTAAAGGGGCTGTTTTAGGGGAAATTATGGACTGTTTTGTGCCAAGTTTTGATTGTTGTTGTTATGAACATTGTAGTATATTGTATGTATGTTGAATATGTGAATTTAGGTGTTAAAGAAACAAATCAAATTGAAGTACGCAAGCAGTCCAAAACAATGGACTGTTTTAAGGTTAGAAGCAAATTAGTGAATGTTGAATATTGATTGTTGCTATGAACGTGTAGTGAAAGTGAAGGTTAATGATTCAAGTTGAAATTGAAATGGTTTGTGGGCTGTTATAAGAATAAATATGATGCTGAAACAGTTCTGATAATCGCATAAGTAATGTTGTAAACGTGTTGTTGTCGTTGTAATTGAAGTTGGAAAATTGCGAAATAGAAATTGTAGTGTTGTGTGTGCTGTTTGGCCGTGAGTATGGGACAGTTTTGAATGATGTATGGACTGTCCAAAGTCGCTTAAATCATGTTTATACAAGTTTGGATTGATACATGAAAGAATGACTAGCAATATTAGCTTGTAGCACTAGTTGGTTTGAATGCGAACGAAACGTCGTCTAAATGTTAGAAAGGGATTGTGAGTGTCAAAATACGTATCGAATTCCCTCGTAAACTAATCATAGCTTTTGATTTCTTGATATAGGATAAGTACCATTGGGCAGCAAGTACAAGTTATTATACGACTAAACGCTAAAGGTATGTAAGGCCTATTCCTTTCTTTTCTTGGCATGTCCTAGACGTAAGTATGAAATGATATGAACCTTGGGGTAAATTGTACTCTCTAGTTCCAAGCATGATTTGTGATCCTTTTTATTCTGTAATGTTATTGTCATGAGTTTATTATATGATTGACTAATGAACGATGCATAGAAGTTCCTACTCTTGAATATTTGCACAACTAGAGACATACTTGATCTCAAAGTTACACCATGATTAAAGTAACGCATGTACATAAAATCTGAGATGTTCCTTGCTATAGTTAGTAATGAGATTTCACAAAAAAAAAAAAGAACCGAAGATGAATTGCATATGTGTGGTATCGCCGCTGGATTCTTGGCCGCGGTATTTGTATGTGTGATGTTGCCGCTGGATACTTGACCGCAGTATGTGTGATATTGACCGCTGGATACTTGGCCGCGGTAGGTGTATATGTGTATATGTGTATATGTTTATGTTTATGAGGCTATGATTTTAATACCGAGTCCCTTATTAAAGGGCCGGGACATGTTATATATATGTATGATTATAATATGATTTTACTTACCGAGTCCCTTACAAAAGGGGCGGGACACGATATATACGTACTTACATATGATATGACTACCTTGTTATGATTACTAAAACTTATGATGAATTATGTGACAAGTAAGTCTTGGGATGTTTGGTCTTTGTACTGAATCTTATGCTACTCACTTCAGATATGTTTCTATTTACTATATGTCATGCTTTACATACTCAATACATACTCCGTACTGACCCCCTTTCTTCGGGGGGCTGCGTTCATGCCCGCAAGTACAGACGCTCGTTTTGGAGATCCGTCAGCTTAGGGTACCTATTCAGCTATTTTGGACTGCTCCTTTGTTCCGGAGCTAGCTTGTGGTATAACTCCTTTGTGTTGTATTCATATGTGTTTAATTGGGTACGGCGGGGCCCTGTCCCGCCATATGATACAGTCATTACTCTTAGAGGTCTGTGGATATCTTTGTGGGTCTGTATGTAGTTGTTGATGCGTTGTATGACTATGACTTATGTTTGGGGCGTACCCATTCGTAATGGCCGCCTTGTCGGCTTGCATATATATGTATGTTTGGTATGTTGCATATCGTGGCAGCCTTGTCGGCTTGCGTAGAAAGATATATGTTGTTGTTTAAAAATTGTAACTCCTCAGGAGACAGGTGCCTACGACATACAAAAAACATTTGACAGCTTTAAAACAACACCATACCTTTTTATACAAATAAGTTCATGACATACTAGTTATAAATTATTACAGTTAACCGGCAATATGAGTGTCCAATTCGGGCACTAGTCACGGCCTACGGGGTTGGGTCGTGACATTAAGGATATGTGGCCTCAGCTTATGTCTGAGCGTGCTACACGATATGTGGCCTCAGCTTATGTCTAAGCGTGCTATATAACATGTGGCCTCTGCTTATGTTTGAGTGTGCTAGATAATCCTTGATTTCATTCAGAATATATGGCCTCAACTTCTGTTATGGATCGGTCCGTCCGTTCCTTGTCATTACTAGTATATTATTTATATATGAATCAGGCTGTGCGTTCCACATCACTATCAGTTATAGTAAGACCTACATTGATAGGCATGAGCATGCAGATTATGCGCCCATAGTGGTATTGTCAGTTATACAGATTTATGAAGATACAGTCATATACTAGTTCATACAAGTATATGCAGATAGTCATTTCAACTTATGACTTCAGATCTTATTCATGATTCTTATATATATATATATATATATATATATATGTGTGGGGGGGGGGGTGTGTGTTATTCTTATGCCTTACATACTCGGTACATTATCCGTACTGACTCCCCATTGCTCGGGGGGCTGCATTCATGCCTGCAGGTACAGGTAGACCGACAGGCGGTCCAGCTCAGTAGGACCTCCATTCAGCCATAGTCAGCGCACTCCACTTGGTTCCGAGTTGCAGTTCATTTTGGTATGCCTTTTTTAGATGTACATGTATGTATGGGTATGACGGGGCCCTGTCCCATCCTTTCTACAGATTCATGATTCTTGTATATATATATATATCCGTACTGACTCACCGTTGCTCGGGGGGCTGCGTTCATGCCCGCAGGTACAGGTAGACCGACAGATGGTCTAGCTCAGTAGGATCTCCATTCAGCCATAGTCAGCGCGTTCCACTTGGTTTGAGTTGAAGTTCATTTTGGTATGCCTTTTTGAGATGTACATGTATGTGTGGGTATGACGGGGCCCTGTCCCGTCCTTTCTACAGCTTTCTGTTCCATTAGAGGTCTGTAGACAGTTATATGTAGTTGGTACGTTATGTAGCCTTGTCGGCTCTCATTCCTTTTGTGTATAGTATATAAATAGCAGCCTAGTCGGCTTGCACTGTTATTTCAGTATTTTGCATATATATACAGTTAGATATGAATCAGATTTGGGCCATCCTGTTGTTATGTGATAGTTAAGTGGGTGTATGAGTGTCTGGTCAATAGGGGTCAGGCACTCATCATGACTTATCGGCTTGGGTCGTGACAGAAGTGGTATCAGAGCAATTCCATCCTAGGGTTGTCTAGAGACCGTGTCTGGTAGTGTCTTGTTTATGGGTTCGTTGTGCACCACACTTATAAACAGGAGGCTATAGGAAATTTAGGACATTGCAATTCTTTCAATTCTAGATCGTGCGATAGAGCGGTATGATAAGAATTCCCTTTCTAATGATTTGTTCTAATTTCAACGATGCCCCGAAAGGAAATTGTAGCTGCCCAGGAGGGCAAGTGAGTGCCTGCTGAGACTACTAGCGGTACTCAGCGGATTACCAGGGCTCAGGTCGAGTCCCAAAGTGAGACCCCACCCCAGACTTTGCATACTCTAGCCGCTTTAGAGGAGCGAAGAGGAGCCTTAGCTCCAGCTCGAGCACCCCCAGTTCCTCTACCAGATGCCTCAAGCCAGGAGATGAGAGAGGCCATCCTTTTACTTACCCAGTTAGTAGCCGCTCCGGCTCAGCTATAGGGTGCGGGCTATGGTAGTAGGGGTCCGAGCAAGAGGTCCAGGTTCTCAGGGTTTCTAAAGTGAGTTTGGAGGTGGCCCAAGGTGACAGTTCTCTATACACTTGGCTTATTCAGCAGCTAGTGCGCCTCCACGGTATCCTGGACCCAGGTTTGATAGATCTACCTATTTTGGCCCAGCTCAGAGTTCCAGAGTTCCCAGTTCTCAGATTAGGAGAGGTTCTAGTCAAATGAGGCCACCTGTGCCACAGTGGGCTCAGTGTGGTAGATTACACTCAGGACCGTGCCGGTTGGGTTTAGGTGGTTGTTATGCCTGCGGTTGGCCAGGCTATATCAGGCATGACTGTCCATTTGTACGTAGTGGAGGTAGGGCATAGCCCACAGGATTAGCAACTGGTTTTTCATTATTTGTACGCCCTCTGGGGCAAGACTCACAGGCATCAACAGGTCGTGGTAGGGGTCGAGGAGCAGCGGCCAGTTCGAGTGGCCCTCAGCCTCACATGCATTGACTGGGCGATAAGATCTCAAGTCTTCCCCTGATATTGTCAAAGGTATAGTACCAGCATTCTTTTATGATGTGTATATATTGATTGATCCGGGGTTTACGTGTTATATGTTACTCCATCTGTTGCCAGCAAGCTTGGGATAGAGCCTGAATTGAATAAACCGTTTGTGGTGTTTTCGCCAGTTGGTGATCCAGTTATAGCTAATGTTGATAGTGATAATGAAATGCAAATTTGATTGATTAATTATAGAAGGGGATAAAAGAGCGTATCCAGAAGGGATGTCTTATGAGTATATGGACTTTTATTCAGGAGGACTGATTATCGAAAGGTTTAGGAAATAATTTAATGTTTTGCAAGAAGGTTGCCCAGATATGGTATAAGGAGTGAGATTTATTTTCTTATATCCTCTTTTATATCAGTAGCCATGTGGCTAAGTTGTGTATCATATGTATTTTTATGGGTAGCCTGTGAGGCATTGGATGTGTTTTGTGGGCTGTGTGCAGGTTTGGGATAGTAAGAATTACAGCGGAAACTCTGTCGATTTTGTTTTTTAAAATTTGAGCTATTTGAGTATATGTATGCTGCAAGGGTAAGATGACACTATAGATCAAAGAAGCTTAGTAATGGGTGATTAAAGGAGGACCCAAATGTTTAAGGAAGATCAAGAAAGTAAAGTCATTTCGGAGCAGTTTTCCGATCCTTATATATATGTATGAGTCGCATTGGTCTCGAGTACTAAGATTTATCTCCGATATTTTGAGGTGTTGGGTATGTTATTTCATTTGTACCAAGGTATGAGCCCATGACTGCTAAGTATCAAAGGATTAGAGTTTAAACAAATCAACGTCAAAAAATGGTTCAGAACTGGGCAACTTCACGGGCAGATTGACGAGCCGTCAACATGGTCGACGGTCCGTCAACCTTGCACCGTCAACCAGCCCTGAGAATCAGATGCTGCTGCAACTTGACGCCTGCAAGTTAACGGTCATCAACAGTGTTGATGCCACCATTGACAGCGTTGACGCCACTAGCACAGTTGAGGCGGTGGTTGAGTTTTTGAATTAGTATATATTGACCCCTTTGTTTTATTAAAGTACAATGCGGAATTGTATGTGCATATATGTATAGTACGAGTACAGGTTAGCGGATCAGAGATAGATTCATTGTTGATAACTAAAGTTTATATGTTTGATAGACCAAATCCTATGGGTTCATAATAATGGTATAAGGTAATGAACAAGGAAAAATGTTATATGGGATTAAGGATAGGTTAAGAGAATAATTGTATGAAGAAGAGGTCGTTGTAAATAACATGGAGGGAATGGTGAGTGGCGGAAGAATAGGATAATGAATTGATAACTAAGAGCAAGATGGCAAAGGACATCAAGTTAAAGGATGAGTGGAGAGTGAGCAGTGACATTACAAATAACACTACGTAGCTAAAATATTGTGAGGATTCGAGAGGTTGTTATGAATAAACATCGGGGATAAACGATAGAAGTAAGTTGTTCGTGATGTTCTATCACAATAAGACGAAGGTATTAAGGGGAGAAGAATAAAATTGAGTGCAATAGCCAAAATCAAGATAGAGTGTTCATGAGTCGCAATCTATATATATATATATATATATATATATATATATATATATATATATATAAGGGGCAGGATGATCATGAGTTATTTTGGATAGATAAATTACATTTAGAAAGGAATTAACGTTGTGAGACGAACAACATTTGAAACCTTGATAAGAAATGAATAACGAAAGGAACCCCATGTTATGAAAATGACCACAAGAAGTGGAATTGTCAGGTGAATATTAAGACAGAAGCGCAACAACAATGAGTGAAGCTAGGAGTATACGATAAGATACTTCCGTGAGTAACATGGTAGATGATTGGGAGAATGGCGACGAAGAATTAAGAAATACTACTGGCATCGAATGATGATTCATTTAACAATGGTATAATATGGCATCTCCAGTAAAGCATTCAAACCAGCGGGTCATATTACGCAAAGGACAAACCAGGAGGAAAAATTCAGAGATAGCACGAGGTGAAGGCAAGAAACTGGTAACTTGGAGATATTAAGGAAAAGAGTTCCAAGGCTCGAGATAAGGATAAAGAAAGAGTGATAAGCGGATATTTAAATTTGCAAAAGTACACTCTTCGAGTTAGGGCTCCCAGGTATTAAATGGTCCAGCTAGGAAAGAAAAATGGAAAATATGGACCGTTTGGAGTCTTGTTTGCAGCTCCAGAATAAGAGAAAAAGGCATGTGATATTAGCAAGTTCAACGCAAGGTGTAAGAGTCAAGGAAATGATAAGAGTACGGGTGAAAAAAAAGAGAAAAAAAAATGATGAGAAGAGAAGAAATGAAGATATGTCGAGTGAGGAGAATGATGGTACGATTAGATATGACCTATTGAGACGAAGGTATGTGCAGGGCACGATTCAATAAGTGAATGCTTGAGGAAGTATTTACATGGCAAGACTAGTTTAACATTCGAGGACGAATGTTCCAAAGGGGGGAAGGATATTACACCCCATACTTTTATATGTAAAGTTTCGCCGTGGGTTAGTTGACGAAGACTTAAAAGGAGAGATTGTCGTCAAGGTCATAAGGAATTATACATGCTCATTCTTCATACATGAGAGCTTGGTATCATGTTTAGTAAGTATCGGGAAGGTTGGATGTCAACCAAATTGAAGAAGTTAAGTTTGTTGAAACTTTGGGAAAATTCGGCAGAATTCCGGACATAAATTTTGGGTCAACTTGGGGGAGGAATATCTCCTAGAATACAAGGATTTATGGAACCCATAACTATGCATTAATAAGTTCAGCGAGACTACTTTCCAATGCAACTGACAGATCTGAATTTGCAATTCGACGGTGGGAGTTATGGGCCGTCGAATTGTCGACGACCTGTCGATACACATCGACGACCCGTCACTTTTCAGGCGTTATAGCTGATGTATATAAGCACCTATTTCGTGATTTTTTTCATTCCAACCCACACCAAAATACCCTAAACACTCTCTAATATTTATCAATACTGTCCTAACCTTTCTTTATCATCCAAGTAAGATCTGAGCCTCGAAAACCCGAGCTAGTGAAAGGGAAGTTGTTCCTAGGGTTTCTATTTGAAGTTGTTGAGCTTAGGAGTTGGATTTGGAGTTTGGTTCTTGTGATTCTATCACCTTTAAGGTATGTATTCTATTCTTATCTTTGCCATTAAGTTGATTACCAAGAGTTTTAGTGATTTAAAGTGAATGAAATATAGTTATGGAAGTGGTGAGTTAATTAAGTCAAACTAAGATTAGGGGCTGTTTTGGGAGATTTTTTGGCATGGATTTGATTATATTTTGATATGGAAGTATTGACATAAGTTGTTTGTTGAGGAATCCCTTAGTTTAAAGTGAAGGAAAACATGATATGAAAGACCTAGACTAACTTGTTGATGTGGTTGCCTTGAAGGCTGTTTCGATTGGAGTTTTGGAGAGATTTCCACTTGTTTATGTTGTTGTATTTTGTTACTGTTGTTGTTGATGATTTTTTGTGTGTTGTGCACCGTTTGGTAGTTGGGTAGGAGTGAGAATTATAGGGGAAATGCTGCCCGAATTTCGTTAAGTTTTATGCGTACTTGGAATGGGTAGTAAGGGATGTATATGGCCTAATTGTAATTCATGTAATCTTGGTTGTAGCATTACAAGCTCGGAAAGTACGCATCGGACATTAGGTAGATTCCAAGGTATGTTAAGGCTAACCATTCCTTCATTTTTGGCATGATCTTATAAAATGAACGAACAAGTAAGTAAATGAGCTTCCATATTACTCTACTCTTAGAAGTACTAGGAGTACTTCAGTCTATGATTGTTCCTTCTATTCATAGGTCTTAAGGTCTCTTATACTTATGATGTTAGCTCAAAGAATGTCCATCGGAGATAGTACGACCTCATGTAACTCCGAGAGTTCTATGTATTCATTTCATTTATGCATTGCATCCATATTCATATGCACATTGATCCGTGACTAGAAAACACATGATTCTTATGTTTTGATTCCATACATGACATTCATAATATTTTTACTCCTATAATTGATAGAATTCTATAATTTCTGAAAATTCTTATGATAACTCCAACCTTATTCCAAAGTCTAGGGTTCTAGATGATTTCATGACGTGACTAAGCGTCCTAGATAACTCTGGGTTATATTAAGAATATGTGGCCTCAACTTATGTCTGAGCGTGCTACACGATATGTGGCCTCAGCTTATGTCTGAGCGTGCTATATAACATGTGGCCTCAGCTTATGTTTGAGTGTGCTAGATAATTCTTGATTTCATTCAGAATATATGGCCTCAGCTTATGTTATGGATCGGTCTGTCCGTTCCTCGTCATTACTAGTATATTATTTATATATGAATCAGGTTGTGCGTTCCACAGCACTATCAGTTATAGTAAGACCTACATTGATAAGGATGAGAATGTAGATTATGCGCCCACAGAGGCATTGTCAGTTATACAGATTTATGCAGATACAGTCAGATACTACTTCGTACAAGTATATGCAGATAGGCATTTCACCTATTGACTTCAGATCTTATTCATGATTCTTGTATATATATATATATATATATATATATATATATATATATGTTATTCTTATGCCTTACATACTCGGTGCATTATCCGTACTGACTCCCCGTTGCTCGGGAGGCTGTGTTCATGCCTGCAGCTACAGGTAGACCGATAGACGGTCCAACTCAGTAGGACCTCCATTCAGCCATAGTCAGCGCACTCCACTTGGTTCGGAGTTGCAATTCATTTTGGTATGCCTTTGGAGATGTACATGTATGTGTGGGTATGACGGGGCCCTTTCCCATCCTTTCTACAGCTTTCTGTTCCATTAAAGGTCTGTAGACAGTTATATGTAGTTGGTACATGATGTAGCCTTGTCGGCTCTAATACCTTTTGTGTATAGTATATAAATAGCAGCATAGTTGGCTTGCCCTGCTATTTCGGTGTTTTGCAGATATACATAGTTGGATATGAATCAGATTTGGGCCACCATGTTTTTATATGATAGTTAAGCGGGTGTATGAGTGTCTGGTCATTAGGGGTCAGGCACTCGTCATGACTCATCGGCTTGGGTCGTGACACCCGCCCATATAGGCACAGTGTTATCTTGCCCGGCCATGTTGGCACGGGATTATCTTGCCCGGCCATGTTGGCGCGGTGTTATCTTGCCCGGCTATGTAGGCCCGGTATTATCCCCATCTGATCAGTGGGATGTAATGCATACATACATACATACATGAAAATACATAAATGAAATCAACATCATCATTAACATTACCATTATCACCATATCATTCCTTGAAGGATCAGCCATCATAAGATGAAATCGACAATGTCACGGGAATCTCACGAATCATGAACTTAGGTAGCACTGAAAATAGAATTATTATCTTCGCTATATCTCACCTCAAAGGAACGAATGACATGAGGTGAGACCATCTACAATAAGTAATACCAAGGGATTCATGGAATGGCTCAATAATCTCATAATGCTCTCAAATCATGGCTTCGGAGTTTCTAGAAGAGAATCATCATCATAGTCACAATCATCATAGAACATTTTTCATTTACCATCATAAGACGCTTTAAGAGTCATGAACTTCTAGCTTTTGAAAACAAAGAGGTTATGGAAATATTTATGGAATCATAACATAGGAATCATGCCTTTGAAAGAAAGAGACGAGCCTTAACATACCTGATTGATCTCTTACGAATTACGCTTATTCTCCCGAACTTGAAAATCTACACTCAAGAGAAATTATACTACCGTTAGACTTATCGTCATATGCCTATCTCAAGTCCTTAAACCAAACTCCTTTAGAATCTGCCAAAATTCGGGCAGCATCTCCCCTGTTTATATGTCTAGCCCGAAATCACAATCCAGTAACCAACAACAACAACAACAATACAAACATCAACAAAAATATTATAAATACCAATATATTCCAAAAAATATCCCACACGATTGTTTTTTCAACATACAACAACAATATACACTTCCTTTCTTCCCAATCAAAGAGCATAATCTCATCAACACACCAACAACATTAAATACCATCTCTATACATGTAAATCATCCCTGACACACGGCCACAACATGCTCAAACAATCCATAAACACAACAACTACAACCTGACACCTTATGACCTTTCCTCCATAACTATTTTCAATTTTAAGATTTGCTAAACCTTAAAATCAACTCAACATAAGATATAGGATGAATAACATACCTTATACTTGAATAAATTCAGCGACGCCAACTTTCTTCAAGACCAAACTTACCACTACATCAAGTAGAAGCAAGAACAATCACCTTTCATGGGCTAGTTTTGTGTAATCTTGTTAAATTCTTGATATAATGCTGAAAAATGGAGTTAAATAGGTATTTATACCCCTCATAAGTCGGTTGCACTGGCCTTCTCAAGTGGGGCCCGCGGAAGCCATTTGGCAGCTTGGAGTCTTTATCTTAAAATGACAATAATTCTTGATTCCGATATCGTATGAGGGCCCACGACCTATGGTTGGAAAGCTCTTTCAATTATCTACAATTTTAATTACTGGTTTGTTTCCAAATTCCAAACTTATAATAGCGTTTTGGCCCCTCCTAGTCAGATCATCCGAAAACGTATCCTTAAATCATCCTTTTGGACGGTTTATGCACATATTTGGCTTAAGGGTCCTTCTTAAGACTTGCTCAACTTCCCATGTACTACTCATATCACTTTTCATATGTTATTTATAAAATTCCAACATGTGGGCCCCACCTTAACTTACGGTTATGAGGACTATTCATCAAGTAACGTGTTAACTGATTTACTCCATATGGTCTCCAAATGTCATATATATATATATATATATATTCTTATACTCAGATCATATAATCTTCATCCCTGATCATTGTATAAGTTTGCTCTCCCTTGAGCTCATACTAAGCCTTCTACAGTCTTGGTAACGCGAAATTTTCCGGTGTGTAACATCCTCCCCTCCTTAGAAACATTCGTCCTCGAATGTTTAAACTAGTCTTGTACTCTGTCCCTGATCCAATTCTCTTGTACATCCCCTTATCGAATCATTATTCTAGTTAACATATCGCATTTAATCGTACCATCGCCATAACAGGTCTCCATTGGTTATTTACTCGCTCTTTCCTACGCTTACTTCTATCCTTCCTGAAATCTTGTCGTCCATTCCCCGACATTTAACCTGTTTAAATCCGCTCATACCCTTTATAGCCTTCTACTGAATTTACTAACATCATTGGTTTACAAACCTTTGTCTACTCTTGTAGCTAATCTCTTTACTCCTGAAGCTCATAAGTCGGGAAACATGCTTATGAAGAAATCACTAACATACCTGGATACTGAACCACGACGCTTATGGCCTCTTAACTGAGGCCTGAACCAATTATGACCTCATGTGCTCCAATAGCTCATATCTTCCTCATTTTTACATTACTGACCTTTAAATCACATAACTTGCCTCTTGATACTCTCGTAACCCTCGCTTTGCAATTGTGTTAACTCTCTAACTAGTCACAGCTCTGCTCAACGTAATCATCTCTGCATCAATGGAAAACATAAGTTCTGACTATACTTCGCTTTACCGACAACTCCCGATCTGTAGGAACTAAGTAACCCCAATTCACTAGTCTAACATATACAAAACCATCTTAATATCTCCAGCATCCTAAAGTATGACAGGAACGACCCATATCTTTATGACATTCTTTAACTGAACCTTAACATATAATAAATTCCGCAATCCTTTCTATAAATCATTTCTTTTGAGTTAGTCGTGAAAACCTTCTCTTTATGTTAAGCCACAACAACTCATTTGTGGACTTTCCCTGAATCCCCCAATAAACCTTGTTCCTACAAAACCTCGAATGTAACCCATTTTAATCCTTCGGACTACTAATCATCTTCCTCATAAACCATTTTTTATGCACACCAAGACCATCTTAAAACTCACTTGCATTCCCTTCTATTTTCTTCTCATATCCTTCCCATTTTGTGGCCATTAAGTTCCCCACTGGAATATCGTTCAATTTCTTTTCTTCCCCACGAATTATTTTCAGTCCAGTCTCAAAAGATACTCTTTAGTTACTCTATTCATTTGTTGACTTGCCTTCAGATTTTGTAATCTTATTTCCACAAAAATTCTTACATCGAACTATCTCTATAATCAATTCCCAATACAACATCTACCACATATTATTTCAGTCCTTGTGCTCGTACTCAAGCTTACTCACTTCCCCCCTTATGGTGTTGTATTCCATTGCCATTCTCGATCGAAATTTCATCTCATAATAATCCTTTCGTCATCGCTTTTGTTCTTTCACTTAAGAATCCTTCAAGTTCCCTACTTGTCATTACCCAAAAATACTACTTTAAATCTCAAATCTTGCCTATAATAATCCCTAGGAATACTCGAAATAATGATGTACCCAACTATCTGTCCAGCCGGAATAATACTTTTTATTCCAATAATTAATGCCCAATGTCCACTTGTAGTGTCATCTTCATCTTATAATTCCATATCATCTTCTCCCATACTTCCCCATTAATCAATCGGTAACAATCATAGACGTATAATCTTCGTGATCTCCTAAATCTTTGGTCCTTGTCCTTAAATTTTAGGAAAATTTAAGCAGAGTGTCCCTTATATTTCTACTATCCAAGACCTACACGCAGCCTAGAAAATACATGCAATGCCTCACAGGGTCAAATATATAAATGCGTAACACACCTTAGCCTCACAGGGCTCTCAATATCGAATAGAAATGCAAAGATGGCGAAACGTACCTCATGCGTCACAACACAGAATATACTTGAACTTTTATCAATCGTCCTTGTATATTTCCCTGGTCACTTTCTCTTCCACTCATTGGATATACATTTCAATAATACTTGAAACATTCTTACCATATCTGACTTATAATCCTTTTTACCATTACTTACCTCTGTACTGTTTCCTTCAAATTCTATCGTCTGCAATCTTACAACTGAACGTATCATTAAATTATACACGTAAGTAATTCCCCCTGCTTTACTGTACAATAAGCTTATCTTGACTATGACCAATTTATTCTCATAGAAGATGCACATCTTGATGACGTAATTTCAACAAAGTGACTTACCTTTGTAATCCTAATATCATCATCCTCTTCCTTTATCAACACCCTTCTTCCGCTGAAATCAAGGATTAGTACAAGGAATTTCATTTCCTATGACTCGGCTCTCCCGCACTATCTAAGCTGAGAAAATAAGGTCAATCACTCCTAAATGCCTTGCAACCTTCTATTTATAAACGTGGCCGACTTCACACCCATAAATAGGGCTCTGCTAGACACGACTTGCACACAACCCTAGGACATAACTGCTCTGATACCAATTTGTCACACCCCACCCTAGGTAAGGCGTGATTGGCACCCGGCACCTCGCGGAAACCGAGCGAACCAACCTACAGCTCACATCCTCTATGTCTCAAATGGAAACAATAAGATTAAGAGGATAAATATGAATATAACATCATGTACAAATATATGTCCAATAAACCCACGACACCAATATAATGACTGACAGAACATAACTAAGCTATACACAGGAACTGTCTGCAAAGCTTCTATGAACATGACTGAAGTATACAAGTCGGGACAGGGCCCCCGACATGCCCTGAAGAAAAACCATAGAAACATATATACATCTAGCCTCGGCAGTGCTCCAAGAAGAAGTGGAGCTCACCAATCAGAACTGGTACCTGAAGGCAGCCTATGATGAAAGATCCTCGTTCTATCTATCTACACCTACGGGCATGAACGCAACATCCACAAGAAGGGACGTCAGTACGAACGATATACTGAGTATGTAAGGCATAAGATCAACATGTACATAAAATCATGCAAGACACTTGAGACATGTCAATAAATGTGCAAGATAAACGAATCAGTATGGCTACATCAAGAAAACACATATATCTATAGAAATGCCACAACATAATCCACATCGTCACCTCTAAAACATCACCACATAGGCCACAGCGTCACCCTTTGTTAACTGTGCTCTTATAGATAAATATCACATCATAGGCCACAACGTCACCCCCTGTCAACTGTGCCTTATATATACATCACAACAAAGGTCACAACGTCACCCCCTGTCAACTGTGTCTCTGAATGCCCTTTTCAGGTGAATGTCGTGCATGCTTAGCTTTTAAAAAAAAACTTTTCCTTATATATCCATATATAATATGTTGCCCAGCCGTTAAGGCGCGGTAATATATTGAGCATCTTGCCCGGCCATTAAGGCACGGTAATATATACAACATCTTGCCCGGCCATTAAGGGACAGTAATATGTATATATATATATATATATATAACATCTTGCCCGGCAATATAGGCACGGTGTTATCTTGCCCAGCCATGTTGGCACAGTGTTATCTTGCCCGGCCATGTAGGCGCGGTATTATCTTGCCCGTCCATGTTGGCACGATATTATCTTGCCCGGCCATGTAGGCGCGGTATTATCCCCAGCTGATCAGTGGGATGCAATGCATACATACATACATATAGACACATGAAAATACATAAATGAAATCAACATCATCATTAGCATTACAATTATCACCATATCATTCCTTGAAGGATCAGCTATCGTAAGATCAAATCAACGATGTCACGGGAGTCTCAAGAATCATGAGCTTAGGTAGCACTGAAAATAGAATCATTATCTTCGCTATATCTCACCTCGAAGGAATGAATGACATGAGGTGAGACCATCAACAATAAGTAAGACCAAGCAATTCATGGAATGGCTCAATAATCTCATAATGTTCTCAAATCAGAGCTTCGGAGTTTCTAGAAGAGAATCATCATCATCGTCACAATCATCATAGAACATTTTTCATTTAACATTATAAGAAGCTTTAAGAGTCATGAACTTCTAGCTTTTGAAAACAAGGAGGTTAAAGAAACAGTTATGAAAGAAAGGGACGAGCCTTAACATACCTAATTGATCTCTTACGAATTAACGATTATTCTCCCAAACTTGCAAATCTACATTCAAGATAAATTATACTACTGTTAGACTTATCATCATATGCCTATCTCATGTCCTTAGACCAAACTCCTTCAGAATCTGCCAAAATTCGGGCAGCATCTCCCCTGTTTATATGCCTAGCCCAAAATCACAATCCAGCAACCAACAATAACAACAACAATACCAACATCAACAACAATATTATCAATACCAATATATTCCATAAAACATCCCACACGATATTTTTTCAACATACAACAACAATATACACTTTCTTTCTTCCCAATCAAAGAGCATAATCTCATCAACACACTAACAACATTAGATACCATCTCTATACATGTAAATCATCCCATCCAGACTGCCACAGCATGCTCAAAACAGTCCATAAACACAACAACTACAACACGACACCTTATGACCGTTCCTCCATAACTATTTTCACTTTTAAGATTTGTTAAACCTTCAAATCAACTCAACATAAGAGATAGGATGAAGAACATACCTTATACTTGAATAAATTCAGCCACACCAACTTTCTTCAAGACCAAACTTACCACAACATCAAGTAGAAGCAAGAACAATCACCTTTCATGGACTAGTTCGGTGTAATCTTATTAAATTCTTGATTTAATGGGTTATAAATGTTTGGGGGTTGTGTTGAGAAGTTTCTAGCACTATTGAGAATGTAAGAATGCTGAAAAAATGGAGTTAATGGGGGTATTTATACCCCTCATAACTCGGTTCCACCCACCTTCTCAAGTGGGGCCAGCGGAAGCCATTTGGCAGCTTGGAGTCTTTATCTTAAAATGGCCATAATTCTTGATCCCGGTATGGTATGAGGGCCCATGACTTATGGTTGGAAAAATCATTCAATTATCTACAACTTTAATTTTTGGTGTGTTGCCAAATTCCAAACTTATAATAGCGTTTTGGCCCCTCTAAGTCAGATCATCCGAAAACATAACCTTAAATCATCCTTTTGGAGGGCTTATGCACATATTTGGCTTAAGAGTCCTTCTTAAGACTTGCTCAACTTCCCATGTATTACTCATATCACTTTTCATATGTCCTTTATAAAACTCCGACATGTGGGACCCACCTTAACTTACCGTTACGAGGGCTATTCATCAAGTAACATGTTAACTGATTTACTCCATACAGTCTCCACATGTCATATATATATATATATATATATATATATATTCTTATACTCAGATTATATAATCTTCATCCCTGATCATTGTATAACTTTGCTCTCCCTTGAGCTCATACTAAGCCGTCTACAGTCTTGGTAACGCGAAATTTTCCGGGGTGTAACAATTATCAACCAACAAACACTTCAATCCACTCGATCCTCATTAACTCATCGCATATGCCCATAATAGAGGTCATTTCTATCAGTCGATCACTAGCCTCTCAGAAGCCTACAACCAAGTCAAATTTTACTGACTAACGATGAGACAATAGCATTCACTTACTAATAGAGTAGTCCTTTAACATCAACTAACTTATATTAAGAATAACCTTTAGCACCAGTCGCAACCTTATCTTGACAACCATGCCAGATACCAATTTTTCCTTCACAATCTCTTGAAAAGTACTCATGCCCACGATATCCTACGAAATCTCACTCCGCTACGCGCTTGCCACCCAAGTAATCCTTCATGTCCTTATTGTCAATTTTTTTTCCTTTATTACACGCGATCAAAAATGTTGTCCACATTTGATGGTCTTCACCGAACTTACACTTGTTCTCACATACCGAAGTCTAATACTCTACCGTTTCTGAATGGTCGACCAGGGATTGGTTCACCAGTGTCACGCACACCATCATAAAGCCTTGATGAAGCTAAAGTCAAACCGATCATATCATCGAGCAACCCACTATCGTTAAGCCACAAATGCACTTTGTCACTTCCGAGCAACCCAATGCTGAAAAATGGAGACCTTGTAACCCTCTAAACTATCTTCCCATTTCTCATGAACTTTCACAATGAACGAGTCCAATCGCGACTCCTCACAGCAACCGAAACCTCAGGCCATAACTGGTGACCGAAATGGATCACGCGTCTGTATCAGGATAATATGTCCCGTACCAAACCACGACACATCATAGACCAACCATTCACGTAAGAATTTAAAGACAAATTTTCATCTTTTGAGGATAATCAAGATAAGAAGGTCCAGATACCAATTGGAATAGACTAGATACCAATTTGAATAAAGTCGCACGAGAGAATGAAAGAATTCAAAGTTTCCTAAATGTCTTATAGTCTCTCACAGATAAGTACGAAGCTTATCATACCGATCCACGAGACTCTACCAGACACGCTCTTGTATTATAGACCAGGTAACCTAGGGCTCTGATACCAATTTGTCATGACCTATTTTACTAGGCCGTGTGGGCACCTATCATTCCTATCGCGATAGGTGAACCCTTATCCCAATATAACTAATATAAGTAAAGGCGGAAGAAATAAATATCGAATAAGTCTCAAATCATCCAAATAAGATAAAGTGCGGAAATACTAAATACAACCCCATAGATCTGGTCATACAAGAGCACTAACTACAAAAAGATGATAAAGTCTCATAATACAACTGTCTCGAAATAAGAGTACGACAAGTAAATAAAGAAAAGAATATCCGGGCAGTGGCCGTCATCGTGCTCACCCTAGAATGACTCTAAAGCATCCTTGCCAATCATCCTCGAGGGAAAAGAGTGGAACCTGTCTAATACTCTGCATCCATAAAAAATGCAGCAAGCGTAGGTCAGTACAAAACAACGGTACTAGTAGGTATCATCGGCCGACTAAGCATGGCTGACATAATTTAGACAATAAAGTAGGATAGGCAGATAAATCAACAAGTATAAGTCATACACAAGCCAGAACCAAGTGCACATCATCACCTAAATTGAAGCATTTACTCCCCAAATATGCCAAGTCACAAATACGCAGCCCGAATCCATACATCACAAGAATATCAAGTACATCACAAGGATATCACAACAGAAAACAAGTGCAATGCAATGAAATAATGTATGAAACATATATGCAATGCAATGCTGTGTACACATGTACTTCGGACGGAATATCGACGTCTCGGTAGCATAACCCATGGGGGACCCCCAAATTCCATGTACTGTGTCGCTCCGTATCACACAGCATAGAGAGGACCTTTCCACCCTTCACGCCTACCGACAATCTCGTATCACACAACATAGAATGGTCATGCATATAGTATAAAACCTCCCAAGTATTTCAAAACAACTTAGGCCATATCGTCACCACCCTGTCAAATGTGCCTTATAGATATATATGCAAGATGAGTGCTCAATGTATGATTCAAGTATGTAGAAGACAACAACAGGATATATCTTATCACACTTATTCCGCTCCGGTACATGACCTCGGATCACAGAATCTCATCTCTCTTTCGCACAATCCACGATTCCGGAACAACCATTGGACTACTCACATCACTTGCATGAAAACTGAGCTCAGCTCATCACAGTGTTTCATCAAGTACCAATAATGTATCAATAGTATATCATGAGAATGTGAGCAATGCATGTGCCACCATCAAGAATCAGGTCAATATCACAAGTACCAACATGGGTACGCCAACAACATATCAATATCATAAGTACAACCATGGTACGCCAACAACATATCGGTGTCACAAGTACCAACATGGGTACACCAACAATATCATAAGAGACTACACAAGTCATATAGAACTCTATCCTCATATTAACATCCACTCGTAAGATACTATAATATCACAATCAAGATGGAACAACAATTCCTAATATCTACTAGCAACACGTGGCATCAAGCCAACACAATAAAATAATCAAGTCACAACACAACGGGGTGGCTAGCCCTAATCACACAACAGGGCCCAACCTAAGGCAATATCCAACCCAACTTTATACCCGATGGTTTACGTGCTTTCTCTGACAATATAATATAAATATATGCTTCGCTATATGAAGTCTCACCAAGGATAAGCCATAACCTACCTAGATGCCGAACAACAAAATCACGGACAACGAGCTAATTCGTTGCCCTCATGGTGAGTCTCCACACAATCAAACTCTAATAAAATATAGATTCTATGTAAGAATACGAGAAGAACAACACCCATATTGGCTATATTCTATTCGGGTCCAACCCACTATTTAATTTAGGAAAACGGGACTCTAGGGCAAAACGGGAATTTTATGACCAAAATGCCAATTTCAACACTAATTAACCTAAACGCATCATTAAAATTGAAGGAATGTTCAACTAATCCTCAAAATCCTTTTTATATGAAAAACCCCAATTTGGGTCTAAGAACCCTAATTTTGATTCACGAATTTCATTGAAATAGTCACGGGTTATTGATTACTAAGCATGGAAACATGATAATCTATCTATCATAAACATCAACAATTTCATCATTAAACTCCATCTATTCATCAATTTCGTTTTTAACACTTTTTCTCCCAAAACCCATGAAAAACCTCTTTGATTCTAGTCATTACTAGGTTAGAATCATGTTTAGGAGACTATAATAACAAGATATAGGGCCAAGGCACTTACTCTATGAAGAAAATGGCCTTCTAGAGCTCCAAGTCGCCTCCAATATTGATCTCAACGAATATAGAACTTATGAGAAAGACTAAGGGTTTTATTTAATAAAACCCTACTTGTTCAGTGGCACTGCTGCAACGGTCGCGTCACTGCTGTAGCGCCACCGCTCGTATTGGCCGCCCTAGCGGCTAAGGAAATTTTGTAGGATCTCCGCTTCAATGGCACCTTCACCGCCCCAGCGGTGCCATTGCAGCAGACACCAGTAACTTGTACACCGGAAACCAGTTTTCTATTTTCGCTATTTCAACCCCAAAACTCGACTATTATATGGAATCCAAATTATACAAACAAAATATGTAGATATACATAAAAACACGCTACGAACTCACCCGCGGTCTCGGATTTCCCAAATAAGATCCTGTTGACAAGGTCAACTGCCAAACCACATAACAACTTTAAGTCAACTCTTTTTCGCTTTAAGCCCCATTTCACAAAACGTCGCCCGACTCAAATCTAGACAACTTGGGAAGAGTGTCAAGGGTCCCCTCAAGTCAAAATGAGATAACCAAGCTCGAAAAAGGGTCAAAAGGGCTAGAAATGTAATAACGACCAAACGGGTCGTTACACGTTCGTCCTCAGACGGCAAGGGGTCGACCAAGGCATACGGGAATATAAGCACAGGAAATGAACTTAGTAGCGTTGATTTGGAACAAATTTATCTTGAAAAAGTCTGTGCCAGCTATATAATATAGAGTCTCTATTTAAATTAGCTCAAGTAAACAAAAGGCGCGAAAGAAGTAACACCCAACTGAGAAAATCACCGAAGATCATATTATCACTCCCGTCTAGACTTATCAATAAAGGTCATCATGCGAGAATTTAATTCTTGTAGTGTACAATTAGTGATGGCTCGACTAATATTTTCCATGAGGGAATTTGCATGGGCAATAATTCAAATGAATCAAATTTTGTGAAAATCAAACATCTACTAATCGTAGGTCTATCAGGGACACATGGGTAAGGGCATTTAACTCGAGTCGCAAATTAAATGAATCCAATTATTGCAAATTATGAGGTACTACTTTAGCGCTATGAAGAAGCATTGTAGCGGTACGGCAGGAGCAGTAAGACAGCCGCTGGAGCGGCCATCGCGAAATAAAAAAAATAAAAGGCCTTTCACCGTTCCACCTCCCCACTTCACCAAACACACTCCCCCAAACCAATGAAAAACCTCTCCAACTCCTATCAGACCACAATCTTTCCACTCATTTTTCACACATATAAAGCCTCCTTAACACCCAATATTCATGCTATACCAAAACCAAACACCAAATCACTACAATTTTGCTCTCAAAGGATGGAAAAGGAATTTCAAAGGGACACTCTCAATCAACACCAACCTCACTCAGATCTTCAACCTTAAGGTAAGAAAAATCGCTCTTCTTGACTCATTATAAGATAATGAAACTGGAATTTCGAGTTTTCATGCTTCAATAAACGAATTTGTAACCCCAAAGTTATGATTTTTGGGTTTTGGTTGATGGAGTTGGTAAGTGGTTTAATATGAAATTTATAACTTGTCTTGTGTTAGATTAGGCCCTATATCACAAGATTCATCGATTTAATTCAGATTTAGGGTAAAAAACTTGAATATAGTAAATTGTATGTTCTTGAAGTGGGTTTTGAATTTCTTGTCGATTTGGGTGATGTTAGTAGCTAGAAATAACCATACTTTAGTTGAAAACACCATGCATGCTAGAATAGGTAACGGTCTGCGCATGAAAATTGGTTTGGACCATTTTTTTAGGCCTTTGGGTTCTGGAAAAGTCGGGTTCTGTTTGGAGAAGACGAGTCTGCTTCAGCGGTCTGGGGACCGCTGGGGTGGCTCTACTATAGCGCCCAAGGGATCAAAGGAGCGGTCGAGAAAGAAATAACAGTGGTTGTGAGAACGGTAGTCCTGCCCACTTTAGCGACTCTGCTACAACGGTCTAAGTGACTGCTATAGCGGTTCCTGCACCAGAAAATGCTTCTTGATTTTTTTGAATACCTCAGATTTTGCTGAGATTTTAGGGCGTAGAATGCAAGTTTATAATTTCTAAAATCTGGTAGCGCGAATCCTCATCATCTACCATTCCTTACAGGTACAATGGCCGAAAATCAAGAAGTCACTCAACAAGAACAATAAGAGGAGCAAGTGCCCAGCTATCCATTCTTCGACAGCACCCAATCTGAGTGTCGTTTCTTGGAGCAAAGGCGTATGCCCTTACTGTTGGAGTGGGATTTTGATATGACTAACGTGGAGAGACGTGCCTCGGAGTTTTTGGAGAGGTTGCAAGTAGTAAAATAGATGTGTTTGGTTAGGGTTCTCGGGCGGTGCAATGAGAATTGGGTAAGGGAGTTCTACGCCATGTTATCTTCGGGGGACCTCCATAAAAGTGGGGGGTAAGGTGATAAACCGCGTGCATAAAGTGGATAACCATCCGGTGGAGCTTTTGGAGAACAAGAATATTGTTGACAATGGAGAGTGATTGGTGTCGAAGTTAGTGGCTAAGGAAGACAGGGATTCTATCACTTGGGGTTAGTCCAAGGTGGGGATTATGAGTGATAAGTTTATGGCGGAGGCAAAGAAGTGGCTGAACATCATCTCCCGCCGGGTCTGTCTTTCGAGGAATGTCACCTCTGTGACCTATCCTAGGGCCTTTCTGATTGCTCGGATCCTGGATGACGTGCCTGTGAATGTGGGTTCGCAGGTACTTAAAGAATAGAAGGATATCATGAGGCATGGGCGTCGAGTTTGATGTTCCCGTCATTGATCACTTCGCTGTGCAAGAGGGATGGAGTCCACAGGAGGAATGAGGACAACATGGTTTATTCTGATGCTGATTTCTACTCACTATGGGTGGTTGGTCATGGTACGTCCGTCCAGAGTAAGAAGAGGAAGACTGATGAGTGTGCGAGTACCAATGCAGGTGAGGGAGGAAGTGGAGATAGAGCTGCCCGTGTTAAGGGTTCGTTTGAGCGAATTGATTCTCGTTTTGATGAGATGATGGTGATGTTTCAGGGTATGCAGAGGCCTTCGGTGGAGGTTGGTTCTTCTAGTGCTGGCGGGGGTTACTTTACCAAGGAGGAGATGAGGGGCTATTTGGAGACGCAGAAGGAGATGGGTGAGTCACTCTCTACCTTACATGTCGTCTACACTTCTCTGGCCACAAATCATAGCCAACTCCATAGTGACTTTGAGAGGGAGAAAGAGAAGAACAATCCCGTGACAAAGTACAGCTCAAAGGCCGGAGGGGTGTCAAGGGCCTGTGGAAGAAGATGTACCCCAGTGACGCGATGCCCGTGCAGGATGATAACGATTCTGAGCAGTATTCGTTCACGAGTAAGGCCAAGGGAGATGGTGCAAAGACCAAACCAGTGGAGGATGCTGGCAGCTCTAATGATGCAGAGGTCACGCGTGGGAGGACTGCTTAGGGATCTTGCCAGATTTGTGTGCGTCATACTTGCGCAGGGGCCATGCTAATCTTCTCTGTATCGTTCCAATTTTATCGAATGTCCTCGACTTGTCACGACCCATTTTAGGATAGCGCGGGAACCTACAATTCCCACCTCGGTAGGCAAACCTTTAACCCAAAACCAACTCAATTGCAATAATGGAACACGATTCATTAAGCTTCGAGTTATAATATAACAAAATGTGTTAGTGAACTCATTATATAAATAAAGCAGAAGTGTTTACAACAAATTTTAAATACACTGGCTTCTTTCCCATGACCTGGTCTAGACTAGTACAAGCGTGACTAATTGAAGACTGTACAATGAAAATAAAAGACTTAACCTCCATCCAGGAATAAAATGGTGGAGGTCTTCAAGATAGGCACCGCAGATCTCCCGGACACTCCAAAAAAACAATAACCTGCAAAACCCTACACCCCGAGAGGGATATAGCAAGAGTAGTATAAGTACAACAGTAGTACTGGTAAGCATCATAGGCCGACAATGGTTAGAATAACCTAACGGTAATAGAATCCACAAATAAACACGGTAGGCAATGTTAAGTCAATTCATTTGGTTAACTTTATCGTTCCTCAAGTTCTAATTCCTCTGCCTACTAATTAGGTAGCCATGCTCAAAATACCGCAACATTACGACTAATAACAGGGCCAATCCTATATCAATACTGCATTTTCAACCTATCATTTATCAAATCCGTAATTTGTTCTAAGGAAACTCTCTCTTCATTCAAATATTCATCACTAACCCAAACCTAGCAAGTCCTACATTAAGGACATTTAGCACCACACTTTCCTAATCCGAGGTTATAGCAACTAAGCCCAATTCTGCCAAGTCTCAGGATAACCATTCTAAACCAGTATATCACAATCATATCACAACAACTCATCAACTATGTTACATCATCTAAACCCAACTGTGCCAAGTATCAGTATAACCATTCCGAACCACTATATCACAATCGTATCACAACCATATAATAGAAAACCAAGAGGTACAATGCAATGCAATAATGTATGAATGATGAATGCAATGCATATGCACCGTACACATGTACTCCGACTGATGGAACATCACATCTTGGCAGCACAACCCATGGGAGACCTGCGAAGTCCAAGTACCAGTCACTCCACACACAGCCTAGAGATGACTCCTTCCAACCAATACGCCTCACATCCGTCATTCCGCACACAACCCAGAGATGACTCTATATACAATATGTTTAAATAAAATTTGTATTTTGTTCTCACTTTCCATCGTCAGTATCATAACAATGCAATATCAACGTATCATGAAAATAAGTATGAATGCGATGCAATGTAATACCAAAACAACCGATTCAATCCCAAACAGTACCACACATGGAACACAAGCCATATCAATAATAAGGCTACATAATAAGAAACAATGAAATCATAATTCTCTTCAAAATATCAAATCAAAGTCAAGTACCGCAATATCATAATCATGATATATGACTAATCCCCAATATCTAATGTCTCAACGTGGCAACGAGCCAATAAGTAAATAGAACAAGATAAGTCAGCATTGCAACGGGGTGGCTAGGCCCCAAATCATTCAACAAGGCCCAACCTAAGGCAATATCCGTCGCAAACTTCATACCCTTAGGTTTTCATGCATTCTCTGACAATATCATCTAAACATACGCCTCGCTAATCGAACTCTCACCATAAGGTCATCATAAACCTACAACTATTTTAGTAATGCATAATAATCACCATTTCCTATACGTTATCTATCTAAGTATCCATCCCTATCTCTAAATCCTATACATGCATTCTCCGCTTCATCTAATACGCGTATATGAAAGTCTAACCGAAGTCTACAGAGATAGGAAAGTCTAACCGAAGTCTAATGCTTCAGCAGTCACTCTACCGCTTAAGTGGCATTGAGACCGCGAAAGCGATCCATTGAAATCTTTCCGCCTTCGCTTTTGCGGGGAAGGGGTCGTTGAGGCGTGACCGCTATGGCAGTCGTCCTAGCACTAGGGCGATCTAACTAGGTCCTAGGGAAAAAATTTGATATTTTAATTCCTACTCACACAACATGTCACGACCCAACCAGAGGGCCATGACAGGTACCCAGTAATAACTACCGAGCACCCCTTATTATACTATCTATCGTTCAACCTATACTATCACGACTCAACCAGATAAACATTTATCATACTTGTGTGTAGCATATTAAGGGCTTTTATAGTGCAAGACAAAACGCTGTATAAACTGTCACATATGATATCACACACAAGCCGGTCAGCCTATCATAATGCAGGAAATTGCCAAAACGTAATCCACACTGACTTAACTGAACGATGACCACCCATGACCCACATATATGTCTACAGGCCTCTAAGAGTAACAACAGTGTCATATGGCGGGACAGGGCCCCACCGTACCCTAATTAGACATATATATATATATATATATATATATATATATATATATATATATATATATATATATATATATACAACAGAAGGATCTGTACCAAAAGTATAGGCTCCGGAACAAGGGAGCACTTCAAAGTAGCAGAATGGATGTCCTAGGCCGACGGGTAACCGCAATGAGCATCTGTACCTGCGGGCATGAAACGCAGCCCCCGAAGAAAGGGGGTCAGTACGGAATATGTACTGAGCATGTAAGGCATGAAATACAGTAAAAAGTATCATAACTAAAACGGAGAATCACCAGAAACAGGTATGACTGTTAAAAACATCAATAGACTTGCCTTTTGAAATGAAAATCGTGCATGTCAACATCATATATCATATATACATATATCGTGTCCCGGCCCTCTAGTGAGGGACTCGGTGAATAGAGTCATCATATGCCATCCCGTCCGCCACCCCCATATCATCATATCATCATGTAATCATATCATCATAAATATATATATATATATATATATATATAACGTGCCCCGGCCCTCTAGTGAGGGACGCGGTGAACAATGCAGTGGAGTACGCACGAGAACATGTCCTGGCTCGGGACTCAGTGAAGGACATATTGAGGCATGCACGAGCAGAGTAGTGAGAAACTATATGCAAATAAATCAATTTTTAAGACTCGATAGGTAAGTACACTAATCGACACTTGAAGGATCATAAACACGTTTCGAGTCAATCCGAGTTAGCATAAGAAAGTTATGGACGTTAACCCTTGTAGAACCCTTTTTGGAATAAGGACTCTCTATGCTTTGCTCGTTATTCAATCATACAATAAGCTTGACTGTACTAAGTAGGCTAGTGTCAAGAAGTGAATAAGAATCGTAGACAAGCTCGGAACTAAAGAATAGAGTTACCGCAGGACGCGTGTCATACCTTACTTAGCTCTAGGACATGCCAAAAGAAGGAAAGGGTAAGCCTTACATACCTTGCCCGCTTCCTAAGCAAATCCGAAATTAAGTCTCGGCTTTCGCAAGATCTACAACAACGTCAAAAGATATCAAACATTAGCTATAGGTATTTAGGAATCCGGTTCTAAACTAGCAATCCACCTAAAGAAATTTGGGCAGCATTTCCCCTATAAATTCAACCATCGCCGAGAATTCAACTCGGCCAAATCGTCAACAACAATACCAACAACCATATTGACCAATTCAACAATTAGTTTGAATTGCATTCTAACGTTAGTAAACCTTTCTACATAATTCGACGGCATTTCATTTACATTCAAATCATCACAACAACACAATCCGCAGTCTTCCAAGCTCAGGAACTACACCAACAATTTACACGTTAACAACTTCATTCTCATGATTACAAGAAACCATATTAGAATCACATTAATTCCTACAACAACCCACAAACAATTAGAATGCCAACTTGAACCATTAAACCTCCATTGCATCATAGAATCCACAACAACAACAACTAAAATGCTAAGTAAAATTAATTCATCCCTTCCACACAACACAAACACCTACACGGCTACAACTCAACACACATAGTTTGATGAATTTCATCCATCTCTACACACTACAACATGTACAAATCATCCATGACACACGAAAGAGAAGATTAAACCTTACCTTTTTCCACTTATCTTCTTACTTGGCTAGAGTTGTAAATTGCACAAATGAATGGTTTGGTTTCTCCAACAACTACTCCACGTTAGTAAGGACCTTCCAATTGGTTGAATTACTAGAAGAAAATATTTTTTTTGATCAATTTTTCATGGGACCAATTTCAGCTAGCCTTGGCCGAATGGTTCCCCCCTTTGTTTTCTCTCCAAGTTTCTTCAAGTTTCTAGAGTTGGAAAAGATGAATAATGAGCCTTGCTTGGTCATCACCCATCTATATATATATAATTACATGGCCCATACAAAGTGAACACATGCCCCACCTCATGGCTTGAAGCAATTAGCCAAGGCATTGGTGGGAGCCCACACCAAGCCACACGACCACTTGTGGTTTTTTTTTTTTTGGTTCATGAAGAATTAAATTCCTAATTCCAAATTTTCCCTTAATATTCCATACCAATAATATTCCTAAGTAACTTGTGTGTTAAACAAAATTGAAAGTATAGCCTTGCCCTTACCTTATCGCGATTTTCTTGAAATATCCGAATGTACAAAATGCGGGATATAACATCCTCCCCCCCTTTAGAACATTCGTCCTCGAATGTCGGATTAGTTGTATAGGGTCTTATAAACACTTCGGGGGAATCTTTTTTTCTTTATAGCTATCACACACAGTTCATCTATCAATCAACATAACCAATTTAGAAATTTATTTTACCTGTAGGTATAGGAAACAAGTAAGGATACTTCTTCTTCATCTCTTCTTCAGCTTCCCAGATCATCTCCTCCCTGTTATTGTTCCACCACAATACCTTAACGGAAGCCACTTCTTTCGTACGCAGTCTTCTCACCTGACGATCCAGTATGGCTATCGGCTGCTCCTCGTAGGATAGCTCCTCTGTCACCTGGATATCATCTATGGGAAATACTCTGGAAGGGTCACCAATACATTTGCGAAGCATAGACACGTGGAAGACTGGATGCACTGCTTCTAGATCAGATGGTAAATTTAATTCATAGGCGACCTTACCAACCTTACGAATAACCTGCTAAGGTCCAATGTACCTCGGGCTAAGCTTTCCCTTCCTGCCGAATCTCATAACACCCTTCATGGGTGACACTTTCAGAAATACCCAATCGCCAATCTGGAACTCTAAATGTCGATGTCGATTATCCGCATATGATTTCTGTCGACTCTGAGCTGCTAGTAACCGTTCCCGAATGAGCTTCACTTTATCAACTGCTTGCTGAACCATATCCGGGCCAATTAACATGGTTTCGCCAACGTCGAACCAACCAATCGGTGACCTGCACTTCCTACCATACAGAGCCTCATACGGTGCCATCTGGATGCTGTAATGGTAGCTATTATTATAAGCAAACTCAATAAGTGGAAAATGATCGTCCCAGCTACCCTTGAAGTCAATAACACAGGCCCGTAGCATATCTTCTAACGTCTGAATAGTACGCTAGGTCTGTCCGTCAGACTGCGGGTGGAATACGGTACTAAGACTTACCTGGGTCCCCAATCCTTCTTGAAATGATATCCAGAAGTTAGCTGTAAACTGAGCACCTCTGTCGGATATAATAGATGTGGGGATTCCGTGAAGTCTTACTATCTCCTTAATATATAACTGGGCATAATCCTCAGCCGAATAGGTGGTCCTGACTGGGAGAAAATGGGCGGATTTCGTCAGTCTATCAACAATAACCCATATAGAGTCATACTTCTGTGGAGTGCGCGGTAAACCTATAATGAAATCCATATTGATTACTTCCCACTTCCAAGTCAGAATCTCTATCTCCTGTAACAACCCACTAGGTTTTTGATGCTCGATCTTAACCTGTTGGCAATTTGGGCACTAAGCAACAAACTCTGCGATGTCCCTTTTCATACCATCCCACCAATATAAGCATCTGAGGTCGTGGTACATCTTTGTTGATCCCAGATGAACAGAATAGCGGGCATAATGTGCTTCTCCCATCACTTGTCACCGCAGCCCGCAACCTCAAGTACACATATTCTGCCTTTATGTAGTAGCACTCCATCAGGTGTAATCTCGAACGGAGTCTTTCCTCTTTCAAGGGCTGTGTCCCTATATTGTGCCAGAACAGGGTCCTCATATTGACGTCTCTTTAGTTCTTCCATAATAGAGGACTCAGCAACTTCTCGGACAGAAACCCAGTATCTCTAGAGCCAGCCAAACGGACTCCAAGACTAGCTAGCTGGTAAATATCACGAACCATTTCTTTTCTTCCGGGCTGCACGTCCGTCAGGCTGCCCATAGACTTACAGCTGCGTGCATCTGCTACTACGTTGGCTTTTCCAGGGTGATACAGAATATCAACATCGTAGTCCTTCAGCAACTCTAGCCACCTTCCTTGCCTCAAATTCAGCTCCTTCTGCTTAAAAATATACTGAAGGCGCTTGTGGTCCGTATAAATATCGACATGGACGCCATATAGATAATGTCTCCATATTTTTAAAGCATGAATTAATGCTGCTAGCTCCAGATCATGAGTAGGATAGTTTCTTTCGTGCTTTTTGAGCTGCCGGGAGGCGTAAGCTATAACCCTGCCATGCTGCATTAATACACAACCTATCCCAACACCGGAAGTATCACAATAAATGGAATAACCTTCTGGTCCCTCGGGAAGAGTCAGAACTGGAGCTGTAGTCAACTTTTCTTTTAGCAACTGGAAGCTTCGTTCGCAAGCATCAGTCCACTGGAACTTAGCTGTCTTTTGAGTCAGCTTCGTTAATGGCGCTGCAATCGACGCGAACTTCTCCACAAATCTTCTATAATATCCTGCCAATCCCAGAAAACTACGTACCTCAGTAGGGGTCGTCGGTCTCGGCCAAGCCTTTACGGCCTCAATTTTCTGTGTATCCACCCGAAGGCCATCAGCTCCAATGATATGCCCCAAAAATGCCACTGAAGTCAACCAGAATTCATATTTAGAGAATTTAGCATACAATTTCTGGTGCCGGAGTACCCCAAGTACCGCCCTCAGGTGATCTGCATGCTCTTCTTCTGATTGCGAATAGACCAGGATATCATCAATAAATACAATTACGAACATATCTAGGAACGACTTGAATATTTGGTTCATCAGGTCCATAAACACTGCTGGGGCATTGTTCAGCCCAAAGGACATAACCCTAAACTCGTAGTGCCCGTATCGAGTCCTGAATGCAGTTTTTGGGATATCTGCCTCTCTTACCCACACCTGATGGTAGCCTGACCGCAAGTCTATCTTCGAGAAACACTTAGCACCCTGCAATTGGTCAAATAAATTGTCGATTCTTGGGAGGGGATATTTATTCTTTATAGTCACCTTGTTCTGCTGCCTATAATCAATACACATCCGTAGCGACCCATCTTTCTTCCTCACGAACAGTATCGGCGCTCCCCAAGGTGATGTACTGGGCCTAATGAAGCCCTTCTCTAACAAATACCTCAGCTGCTCCTTCAATTCTTTCAGTTCTGCAGGTGCCATTCTGTAGGGAGGAATAGATATAGGCTGAGTATCTGGCAGCACATCTATCGTGAACTCTATTTCCCGCTCAGGTGGAAGACCTGGAAGCTCGTCTGGGAATACATCCGGAAATTCATTGACTACCGGGACTGACTGAAGAGTGGGTGCCTCTGCTTTCGTGTCATGCACACGAACCAGATGATTACTATACCCCTTCTTAATCATCTTTCTGGCCTTGAGGTATGAAATAAACTTACCCCTCGGCGATGTTGTACTTCCCGTCCACTCTAAAATGGGTTCTCTTGGAAACTGGAAGCTAACTACTTTCTTCTGACAGTCGACGTTGGCATAACAAGAAGCTAGCCAGTCCATACCCATACTAACATCAAATTCAGTCATATCTAGCTCTATCAAATCCGCTTTGGTGCAACAGCTACATATATCTACGGAACAGTCTCTATATACTCGCCTTGCTATAACATAATCTTCTACCGGTGTAGCTACCTCGAACGGTTCTATCGGTTCGGGCTCTATCCCAATTCTACTAGCAACCAGGGGAGAAATATATGATAAAGTAGAGCCTGGATCAATCAATGCATATACATCTCGGGAGAAGATCAATAATATACCTGTAACCATATTTAGTGACGCCTCCTGGTCCTGTCGGCTGGCCAAGGCATATATACGGTTCTAAGGACCGCTAGAACCGGGAGCTCCGCCACGACCTCTACCGCGACCTACTGGTGTCGGCATACCCTGCTCCGTAGTGCGCATAGCTACAGAGAAGGAAGATGAACCAGCAACTGACCCAGTGGCCTAGGCTGGACCACCTGGACTACCCCCAAACAGACACTCGCTCGTGATATGGCCTTGACGGCCACAAGCAAAGCATGCACTAGTAGCGAGACGACATTCCCCCACATGGCGCCTGCCGCACCGAGGGCACTGAGGTATGGGTGGCCTCATCTGACTGAACCCTCTGCTCAACTGCGAACCTATAGCCCTGGAGCTCTGACCAGTTCCTGAATATCCTGTGCTATCGAGTCTCTTACCAGTAAACTGTGGGGATGCACTCCGTGCTGGCTGAGAAGGATGCCTGGTATGCTGTTGAGGCTGCCCGCCTCGAAACTCCCCGGAATAACTCGCTGATCTAGCCCTCTTGGGCTGGCCCCTGTCATGATCTCTATCGGGCTGGCGTCCTCTGTGTCGATCCTCCATCCCCTGCGCATACGTCTGTACCCGAGCGATGTCCATCCCTGGCTGGGAAGCCACTTCCATGCAGTTATCAACCAGATAATGATCCAACCCCATCACATATAGATGCATCCTATCAGTCATATCAGCTACAATAGTGGGTGCATATCTAGCCAAAGAGTCGAACTCTAGGCTGTACTCCCGAACGCTTCTGCCCCTCTGTCTCAACTGTAGGAATCTGTCAACCCTAGCTCGTCGCACCTCGGGAGGAAGAAAGTGGCCGAGAAAGGCCTTTGTAAATTTAGCCCATACCGCAGGGGGAGCACCCTCGCCCCTAGATAACTCCCAGGACTCATACCAATTAACAGCTACATCACGCAACCGGTATGAAGCCATCTCGACAGACTCAGTCTTAGAGGCTTTGATTAGCCTCAGCGTACGCTGCATCTGTCAAATAAACTCCTGGGGCTCCTCCTCGGGCTTTGACTCGTAGAACTCTGGAGGATTACAAATCAAGAAGTCACGAACCTTTAAGCTGTCATGTCTATCCATATAATCACCTCCTGGCCCAGGCCTACGAGCCTGCCCTGCTACTAATCTAGTCAGCAACTGTACTGCGTCTCTCATAGCTCTATCCTCCGCCCCTATCTGAGGAGCTGGAGGCCCAGGTGCTAGAACCTCAGGGACCGGCGGTGGAGCCGCCCCCCGACCTGGAGCTGTCGCTGCCCTAGGTTTCTCTGGAAGTGGCCTTGTCGAAGAACTCGCGGACTGGAGCACAACCTCGGGCATGATCTGGGCGCGGGCCCTAGTAACTATCCTAGGTTGGCTAGTATCCCCTGCCGCTGATTTGCCCTTCTGGGCAGCGGTCGCTTTCTTCGGAGGCATCGCTGTAAACATAGCAATTTATTAGAGAGGAACCATCCTAATATTACAGTTCTATCGCACGATCTAGAGTAAGAAGGAAAGATAACATCCTAAATATCCCGTAGCTTCCTGTTTATAGATGTGGTGTACTACACACCGATAAAGAAGACTCTACTAGACATGGCCTGTAGACATTGCGAGGATGAACCGCTCTGATACCACTTCTGTCACGACCCAACCAGAGGGCCATGACAGGTACCTACTATTAACTACCGAGCACCCCTTATCAAACTATCTATCCTTCAACCTATACTATCACGACTCAACCAGATAGACAATTATCATACTTGTGTGTAGCATATTAAGGGCTTTTATAGTGCAAGACAAAACGCTGTATAAACTGTCACATATGATATCACACACAAGCCGGTCAGCCTATCATAATGCAGGAAATTGCCAAAACGTAATCCACACTGACATAACTGAACGATGACCACCCATGACCCACATATATGTCTACAGGCCTCTAAGAGTAACAATAGTGTCATATGGCGGGACAGGGCCCCACCGTACCCTAATTAGACATATATATATATATATATATATATATATACAACAGAAGGATCTGTACTAAAAGTATAGGCTCCGGAACAAGGGAGCACTTCAAAGTAGCAGAATGGATGTCCTAGGCTGACGGGTCACCGCAATGAGCGTCTGTACCTGCGGGCATGAAACCCAGCCCCCGAAGAAAGGGGGTTAGTACGGAATATGTACTGAGCATGTAAGGCATGAAATACAGTAAAAAGGATCATAACTAAAACGGAGAATTACCAGAAACAGGTATGACTATTAAAAACATCAATACACTTGCCTTTTGAAATGAAAATCATGCCTGTCAATATCATATATCATATATACATATAACGTGTCCCGGTCCTCTAGTGAGAGACTCGGTGAATAGAGTCATCATATGCCATCCTGGCCGCCACCCCCGCATCATCATATCATCATATATATATATATATATATATATAACGTGCCCCGACCCTCTAGTGAGGGACGCGGTGAACAATGCAGTGGAATACGCACGAGAACGTGTCCTGGCCCGGGACTTAGTGAAGGACATATTGAGGCATGCACGAGCAGAGTAGTGAGAAACTATATGCAAATAAATCAAATTGTTTTAAGACTCGATAGGTAAGTACACTAATCGACACTTGAAGGATCATAAACACGTTTCCAGTCAATCCGAGTTAGCATAAGAAAGTTATGGACGTTAACGCTTGTAAAACCCTTTTTGGAATAAGGACTCTCAATGCTTTGCTCGTTATTCAATCATACAATAAGCTTGACTGTACTAAGTAGGCTAGTGTCAAGAAGTGAATAAGAATCGTAGACAAGCTCGGAACTAAAGAATAGACTTACCCCAAGACGCGTGTCATACCTTACTTAGCTCTAGGACATGCCAAAAGAAGGAAAGGGTAAGCCTTACATACCTTGCCCGCTTCCTAAGCTAATCCGAACTTAAGTCTCGGCTTTCGCAAGATCTACAACAACGTCAAAAGATATCAAACATTAGTTATAGGTATTTAGGAATCCGGTTCTAAACTAGCAATCCACCTACAGAAATTTGGCCAGCATTTCCCCTATAAATTCAACCATCCCCGACAATTCAACTCGGCCAAATCGTTAACAACAATACCAACAACCATATTGACCACTTCAACAATTAGTTCGAATTGCATTCTAACGTTAGAAACCTTTCTACATAATTTGACGGCATTTCATTTACATTCAAATCAACCACAACAACACAATCCGCAATCTTCCAAGTTCATGAACTACACCAACAATTTACACGTTAACAACTTCATTCTCATGATTACAAGTAACCATATTAGAATCACATTAATTCCTACAATAACCAACAAACAATTACAATGCCAACTTGAACCATTAAACCTCCATTGCATCATAGAATCCACAACAACAACAACTAAAATGCTAAGTAAAATTAATTCATCCCTTCCACACAACACAAACACCTACACGGCTACAACTCAACACACATAGTTTCATGAATTTCATCCATCTCTACACACTACAACATGAACAAATCATCCATGACACACTAAAGAGAAGATTAAACCTTACCTTTTTCCACTTATATTCTTACTTGGCTAGAGTTGTAAATTGCACAAATGAATGGTTTGATTGCTCCAACAACTACTCCACGTCAGTAAGGACCTTCCAAGTGGTTGAATTACTAGAAGAAAATATTTTTTTTGATCAATTTTTCATGGGACCAATTTCAGCTAGCCTTGGCCGAATGGTTCCCCCTTTTTGTTTTCTCCAAGTTTCTTCAAGTTTCTAGAGTTGGAAAAGATGAATAATGAGCCTTGCTTGGTCATCACCCATCTATATATATATAATTACATGGCCCATACAAAGTGAACACATGCCCCACCTCATGGCTTGAAGCAATTGGCCAAGGCATTGGTGGGAGCCCACACGAAGCCAGACGGCCACTTGTGGCTTTTTTTTTTGGTTCATGAAGAATTAAATTCCTAATTCCAAATTTTCCCTTAATATTCCATACCAATAATATTCCTAAGTAACTTATGTGTTAAAAAAAATCTAAAGTATAGCCTTGCCCTTAACTTATCGCGATTTTCTTGAAATATCCGAATGTACAAAATGCGGGATATAACACAACAGGTCTAGTTAGGATAGATGTTCACCGGGAATTCATGACTGACCGAACAAGTCCCGAATGTCAAAGTTGTGAATGCTTTGGTATTACAATAATGACTAAATGGATCGTTACACTAGATAGTGGCACTTTTAGGATAAGGTGGATTTTTTTTTAAGTGGTGGACCCTACTTTCAACTCTCTCTCTCTCTCTCTCTCTCTCGCTCTCTCTCTCTCTCTCTCTCTCTCTATATATATATATATATATATATATATATATATATATATATATATGAATGTTTCGGCATAATCCCATGGAACTTTGGCTATTCACATCATCAGTTCTTGGCAACAACATATTGTTAATGCGGTACTATTGTTAATCTGGAAATAGTTTGAGGTATGTAAAGGCTATTCCCTTTTTTTTTGGCATGAATCCTCAACCGAGCGAGTCATGACTAAGAGCACAATGTTGTGCATCCCCAGCGATCTCATCTCTATATTGTTCTTGATAGCTTCATAGTAGTTTTCCTTGTCAGGTGTTTACTTCAGACTAGCATGGTCGCTTATATAGTTAGTAGATAGAAAAGATGATTGTAGAGTTCATAGAAGTATGCACTTTCCTGCGAGACTATCTATTAACATTTTTCCTTCGGGGCCAATGACTATACAATTTCCTTCGGGGCTATACAGATGCGCGCTTTCCTTTGAGGTTATACAGATACAAATTTTCTTTGGACTATACATATAAAGATTGCCTTTAGGGCTATATAGAGTGGCTTCGGGGCTATGCAGTTTCCTTCAGGGATATTTACACATATTTAGATGCCATATATGAGGCTAAGTAGTTTGATATTATGTTCTTTAGTTGTTAGATGACAGAGGCAGGTAAGTATAGCTAGATTCTTTATTGAGTCTTCAGTTTATCTTATACTTCAGTTCAGTATTGATACGCTCAAATTACACCTTTTATTACCGTAAAGCGGACGATTTTAAATATAGTAACCCAAAAAGGTTAGGGTTGAATTCCATAGGGAATATGGTATGAAAAAGTTACTAAAATCATAGAATGCTTTATTTAGGTCTTATGTCTTACTCCGATGAATTTGTAGAAAGTTGGTTGTTTATGATTAATTGCTTTGGATTGTAATACATGGAAAAAGAAACCAAGGTTGTGTCACCATAGGATAAAGTGTATGATCATGGGCATTGATCTTGATATACTTCTAATGGATTGTTATATGAATGCAGTTAACCTCTATGTGAATCTCTACTATTTCCCAATAAATAAAGATTATTTCTTTCTATGATTTTCCCAAATATAAGAAAGTTGAAGTGAAGAACGGTTAATTATGCCAAGTAAATTCCTCTTACTCGTAAGTGAATTTATTAAACAAGGTTTAACGCCTTGAGTTCTTGTTACTAGTTCTTACCAAGCGCTAATTATTTTCCCAAATAAATCAAGGTTTATGGCGTTAGCTAATGTTTGCAACCACTAACTATTAATGAATAGCGAAGAACAAGTAAACCATAACAATCCATTATGCATATATCAATCAAAATTCCGAATCACAACACACCCATCTTTGGGTTCACAACCTTAGTAAGGGTGTTTAGTTACTCATGACAAAGAACAAAGAATAAAAGATTGAAGAATTCATAATTGCTTACTTTTGATGATAAGAGAAATTAATAATACTTGAATTGATATTTGAAAGGTCCAAGACAAAAGAATATTGAATGCTGTAAGTCAAGAGTCAAACTATAATAGCTGATAATAAATAAAACCCTACATTAGACTATTTATAGGTTTCAAAAACGTAAAATTAGAAAATTTGCACTTAAGTCACTGACGGCAACTTATACGGTCCGTATAATATTACACGGACCTTATAAAGTTGTACGGCCACCAATCTTCAATTCTTCAGAGAAAACACAAGATGACTTACACGGTCCGTATAAATTACACGAATCATATAACCTGATTGTGAAACTCCCTCTTCAGATGCAGCTTTCTGTCTTCCTTAAGATCCTTTGACACGAGCAACTATACGGCCCGAATAATATTGTATGGTCCGTATAAGTCACTCGTATCTCCACACCATCAAGTTTTAACCTTCGGCTTTATTCTCCTTCTTTTATATGTCTAAAGACACGATCCATATAATACTGTACGGACCGTGAAAATCCACTTCTGTGCAACTTCAGCAATTTTTTAGCTTTTAATCCTTAACTCCATGATTTACCTGAAACACAACAAAAACATATCAAAAAGACACGTACTTGCTCAAAAGCAAGTAAAACTTCTCGTAAGAAGGTATCAAATGTGCCATAATTTCACGGCACATCAACACCCCAACTTAAAGTCTTTGCTTGTCGTCTAGCAAGTAAAACAACACAACGACTCTACTATCACCTAGATATCATAGAGTAATAATGTCTACAATGATTTTGACTATGAACTACAGGCATGCATGCTTTACTACCAAGGACCCGCTCACTTTCAATCTCAATATACGATGTACAACTCAAGAATGCTACAATTCTCATGGAGGCTTCAATTTATGACATAACATTATTAAACATATCTTGATGCACACAAACGTCACTTTAAGAGGTCACTTTCTTTTACACAATTTGCCATCCTTATGCCCTCACATAGACCGAATAATGTCCCATACACATATATACAATGAAAAAGTGACAAAAGACTAAAGAGAAGAGAAAACACTCACTCTCACAAAGAATTTCATATCTACACATGCAAATATCATAAGCTTGCCCTTATTTTCTATGCTTTCATCTTTGGACAGTTTAGTTGTGATCACATTAGGAATTATTTTTGGCTTGTAATGTAGTTTTAGGGATGGGTAGGATACTTTTGGTATTAGTGACTCGCCCTCCTTGAAAACTACACTTCTCCTTACCTTTATTCACCTTTTCTTTTCTCCCTTTATTTTCTTTCAAATCTTTGACCTCGAAGTGGTTTATTCCTAATAAAACTTAACCTTCTTTTTGTGTTATGAGTTTCTAATTTTCTGGTTTTTTTTTCTTTCTAAATATGTATAGCAACCACATCGAGTATCAACTACCACGACTTATACCACCCCCAACTTAGGCTTTTAGCCTCTACTTCACACTTGTCTCAACCCCCAACTTAGGCTTTTAGCCTCTTTTATCTCATAGTATCAAGGATGGACTGGGTGCAAAACTAGAATTCAATTCAAAAAGGGTATTGGTTTGTTACAACTAGCCAACAAAAAGGTCAAAGGCTAAAAACGGAAAACTAGGGATATTTGCATTTCATGGTTAGGCTTATAAGGCAAGGTGACTATTTATACAAAGAAAGCCTAAGATCATGGCACAACCAAACTTTCTGCCAAATTCAAACATGACTAACCAGGCAAGTTCTAGATTACACATGCATAGTATGAATATAGCTAACATCTCACACACACATCGGCATAAGGATAATTATTTTTACAATTGTGACCTCCTAAGCAATCATTCATCACACACAATACCCCAATAATCATAATGTCATACAAAGAATCAATCGCATCAATCAATAGTTGTTTCTAAGTATGCATCTTTTAATTTTTTCAAGGGGTCCATACTTTCCAACAAAATCACAAAACATGCCATAAGTTTTAGAACACTACCAAATAAGTCAAAACTACCCTATTCTATCTAAGTGACATCCTACACATGCCAGTTTCAACAAAATAAAACCCCTCAGAAAAATAACTCTAGAAAAAAAAAGCCGAGGGGGTTCCTAAACACATATTTACAGTTACAACAAAATCAAGTAATCCCCACCCCCAACTGAAAATCATGCAATCCCCACCCCCAACTGAAAATCATGCAATCCCCACCCCCAACTGAAAATCATGCAATGTCCCCAATGCATCAAATGTAAGTATAGTAAGGTTAAGGGATACCTGGGCATCCTAGGCGCTATGCTCATCAGCTCGAGACTGTGCTTCCTCAGTCGCAGCAACATCAGAAGTCGCCTCTCGAGGTTGGCTGCCCCACGCACCCATGGGATCTGGATAGTTCTCATGCAGAGAGTTTAGTGCAGCAACCTGAATCATCTCCGGCTTTTCATGACGCAGCCTTTTGTTCCTTTCCCTCGAATCCTCAACTACCTGATCTACAACATTTAGTGGTTGCTTTCCTCAAGTGTTCTCCATCTCTTCTTCATCCTCCTCAGAGTCAAGCAGGTTCTCAATATGGATCTCAATATCCAAGTTGGCTTGTGGTGCCAGAACAGGTCCCTCTACTTGCTCTTGCCCCTTCAGCACTTCAAACTCAGCCTTAAACTTTGCCAACTCCGCACTCAGTGATGCTGAGCGACCTCCGGGTGTTGTCCACTCTAAAGCAGCCAATCTCATCTCAAACCCATATAATCAAGCTTGGAAGATCTGTTGAGACTATTGATATTCCTCTCGAATCTGTTTTTTGGCATTGTTGATTTGCTGGATTATCTAGGGCATAAAATGGGCCATGATTACCCCGATTTGGTTCTCAGCCTTTAATGTTTTGAAGGGTATTTCATGGTAACTCGCTCTAGAGAATGTCAATAAATCAACCCCAGACTGTGCTGCTGCTGGTGGAACAGATGAAGTGGTAGCACCCGCAGAAGTAGAGGGCGCAGCAGCAGGTGGTGGTGGTATAGCAGCAGTAGCAGCAGCAACAATAGTGACAATGCTAGGGTCAGTGGCATGGGCCTAAGCTGTAGCATCAGCACTACAAACTTCAGGAACAACAGGATCAGTAGTAGTAGCATTTCCCGTGGGCCCAAAATTCAACTCGTGCTGAGTCTCGTCATCTCCAGTAGGTGGTGCCACAAATATCTCTGCCACACCCTCATTATTACCCTTTCGCCAATCCCTAAACTGAGTGGCCTTAGTGCAGTAGTCCCGGTCTGGAATGTCAATGACCTGGCTCTTCTGCACAACTTCTTGATAAGACACGAGAATGCCAATGAGGTCTGAGACTGGGGTGCAATATGTCGAATCTCATCAACTATCAGTCGCCCCATATTTACCGGGTACCGACTCATCATTGAGGCAAAAGCTATCGCCTGGGAAACCGTGATGGTGTTATCATTCTGACTCACCATTAGTCTATATCTCATCAGGTGCCACCAGAATCGGGCCTCTCTATTGAGTGTATCCTTAACTATCTTCGAGTTGGGACTACTCGCCCATTCTACCTCTGGATGAGCAAGTACCGCAGCTGCCCATCTAATCACCGTCCTATGAGTTCGACACTCTAATTTGTCTAATTACTCTCTCATTTCCTGGCAACTGAAAATCATCCCTGAAGTAAATTTTGATGATAGCAGTGGTGGAGATGTCTACTTTTAAATTCCTCATTTTGATTTCATCAAGTATCGGGAGTTGAGGATTCATTTGGCTGGACTTCTTCATTTTCAACAACTCAGCCCCGTAGTTAGCATAAAATTCCCGCACAATAGAATCAGAGGGTCTCGACAGTGTTGGGATAAGACTCAAGACCCTCAAACACGAGTCGCTGCTCTTCCCAAATACTCCTCTTCAACTTCCCCCCTCGCTTGGTGAGAGAAATACCATCCTCATGTAGCTTTTTGGACCTTTCAACCCCGAATCGCAATGCATCCTCCGGTAGTGTTTTACTTCTTAAAACTGTCATGCCCAAATTTAGAGTAGCCTGACCGGCACTCAAAGCTAACCTATGCCCGATAATACCACTCTAAATCTGAAACACTAGGAGTAATCCCCCAATTTAAACTAAGAAGGCCTACCTGCACACAAACAATAGCAACAAGCTGGCGAGGCTGTAATCTGGATATATATATATATACTGATCATCTCATCTGAACTGGGCACACACACCCAAATATAAATACACAATTAAGCAAGCCGACGAGGCTGCCATGTATGCTGTACAAAAAAATGAGGGCAGACAAAGCTACATAACATCCCCAACAATGTACAATTGTCCACATACCTCTAGGGCACACGAGCTATAGAAAGGTCAGGACATGGCTGTTACACCCCGTAGTTTCATGTGTTGAGATTCGAGCTATCTTTCAGGAGGTATGTGAGATGATGTGTTAATCTTATGGTTATGAGGGTTTACGTCCATATAATAAGCCATGGGAGTATCGGAGAAACAATATTTTTTAGTATATGTGAAGTTTTGAAAGGTACAACCATGGGAAGTACGTAGTAATGAAGTAAAGGATGAATTACGACCTATTAAGTTGTAACCTGGAAGGACAACCTTAAAACCAAAGGAAATGACAATTATCAAGTATTATTAATGATAAATATCATGTATGGAGAGTTTTAGAAGACTCCGGGACCAAGCAAATCGAAGAAAATAAGTTTGTCGAAAATTTGAAAATAGTCGGCAGAATTCTGGACAGAATTTTGGGTCAAATTTGGAGGGGTAAATCTCTTGGTATATCAGGAGTTTTAAGGTGTTTCAAAAGCCTAAAATTAAGTTAGTTGATTCTAGTTTCCAACGCAACAAACCGTTTGTCAATGCGACATCAGACCAGGGAGTTATCGGCGTTTTCAAACAGATAGTCAGAGGAATCCGAACTTGGGCGGAAAGTCCGAAAAGTTCACTTAAAAAGGCCCAACAATTTCGGCCCAATGGAGCCTAAACCGACCCACACACCTATAAATACCCATCTAACTCATCATTTTTCATCATCCTCTCATCCCCACACTTCTAAAGAGTTCTTGAGGGTTCCATAACCTTCCACAATCTTCCATAATTTTCCATAATCTTCGATAACCTTTAATAATCTTCCACGACCTTCCATAATCCTCCATAACCTTCCATAATCTTCCATAATCTTCTATAACCTTTCCATATCATCAAGAGAGAAGATCAACATCAAATCCCCAAGGATAATCCATGAAAGGTAATTGTTATTGTTTTTCTTCAAGGTGGCGATGAACTTGATCTTGGAAAGAGTTGAATAAAGTGAAGTTCTTCTACTATAAGTTCTGTTCTTCTTATTATTTACATGATTGAGATGATGTAAAGATTTAGCAAGTCTTAAAGAGGAAAGAATCATAGGAGAAAAAAAATCATAAAGTGTTGAATTGAAGTTCATGGCCATGAGGTGAGTTTTAAAGAGAATTTTGGATTAATTTGAGACTAAATTGAACATAATTCTTTGATTATGGTATTGAGGGTATTATTATGGTTAGTTGAGAAATTGGGAAAAACATAGTGTGGGATGTTTTACGGAATATATTGGTATTGATAATATTGTTGTTGATGTTGGTATTGTTGTTGGTTACTGAATTGTGATTTTAGGCTAGGCATATAAACAGGGAAGATGCTGCCCGAATTTTGATAGATTTTAAATGGATTTTAATTAAAGGCTTGAGATAAGTTTATGATGGTGCTCCTAACAATAGTATGAATGGTCTTATATGTAGATTATGAGACTATGAACGATCATAACTAGATTGCAAGACAGGAGGTAAGTTGGAAAGTCGAAAAGTGAGCTTCCCGGTATGTTAAGGCTAAACCTTTCTTTATTAAGGCATGATTCCTTTGTTGTGAACCTATAAATGACATCTTCAATAAACTCGTTTCTAAAAGTACCAAAGCTTATAGTTTCTGATGTTCATGTGATATCCTTGAGCTTGTTTCATGGATATTGTTGTTATTTATTGATGTTGATCTCATCTTATGACTTTGTTCCTCGAAGGTGAGACGTGTTCATGATGATGATTCCATAATAATAATCCAATTAGTTTAGGAACAGGTTCTTAAGGAATGTTTTATAGCAGATGAATAGAGTGCTAGCAGAGGATCTCTAATGAGGTATTTAATGTTCGAAGAGAGGTTCACGTTGTATCTTAGGAATTGGTTATAGTCTAGTCAAGTGGGAAAAAGTACTAATAGCCTGAGCTGTGCTTATAAGTCTTATGTGATTATGTAGACCCTATGGGTTAAGTAATGACCACGGGAAGTGTAAAGAAATTACATGTAAAAGTTTAGTTATGATGTTGAATATAATTACCACTGGTCTATGACCAGTCGGGTAGATGTTACCACCATGATATGGCCGGTTGGGCAGATATGTGTTTACCACCATGCTACGGCTGGTTGGGTAGTTATTACCACCGAGTTACTGCCGGTCGGGCAGTTACCACTGATCAGTTGGGCTGTTGCGCTCTATCGTCGGGCGATAATCGAACGGGCAGTTATTACCACCTTGATATGGCCGGTCGGACAGTTACCACTAATTAGTTGGGCAGTTAGCACTAGGACAGTAAGCAAGTTAGCGATACAATATTGTCCATAGATGCAGTTAAAGATATGAGAGTATTAAGAGACATGCGTACTAGATTCTCATCGGTAAGTCAGAAGTGCCAGGTTGATTCTTATCCTCTTTCTTTGCGGCATATGTTGATTATATTACATTTCCACCTTACATACTCGGTACATTATTCGTACTGACGTCCTTTCATGTGGAAGTTGCGTTCATGCCCGCAGGTGTAGACATACCAGACGAGGATCTTCTGCAGTAGGTTACTTTCAGGTGCCAGTTTTGATTGGTGGGCTCAGTTTCTTGTAGGAGCATTGCCGAGTCTGATTTGTATATGTTTTTTTGTGACAAGAGGGTATGTCGGGGGCCTTGTCCTGACTTGTGTACTTCAGTCATGTTCATAGAGGCTTTGTAGACAGATTCCTATGTACAACTCAATTATGTTTTTTTAGTGGATATGTGGACGTCGCAGGCTCATTGTATATATACCTATGCATGATATTATATTCATAGTTGGCCTTATTTTTAATTTTGATACATAGATGATGTGATTTACAGGTTGTTCGCTCTGTTCCCGTAGGGTGTCGGGTGCCAGTCACGCCATACCAAGGGTGGGGTGTGACAATGACCCTGTCATACCCCTCTATACATGTCAAAATAGCATACCACAAAGGGATTGTAGCTCCGTACCAAGTGGAGTGCACTAACTGCGGCTGAGTGGAAAGCCTACTGAGCTGGATCGTCTGTCCGAATACCTGAAACTGTAGGCATGAACGCAGCGTCCCCCGGCAAAAGGGATGTCAGTACGAAATAATGTACCGAGTATGTAAGGCAACAGATAACTGAAACTGAAACTGAACTTAAAATATAATAATGTGGAGGCCAAAGAATGCTCTGAATATCTCACCTGACCTGTCTCATATGAATTGCAATACCATGATAACATATGTCTTACTGACTAAGCGGCCAAGCTAAATAAAATGTCTCATTAACCCGTCGGCCAGGCAAATATATCTCACTGACCAAATGGCCACGCTAAATAAAATTTCTCACTGACCAAATGGCCAGGCTAAATAAAATATCTCACTGACCAAGTGGCCAGGCTAAATAAAATGTATGTATATCAGGTATGCGCTGGAAAGTATAGATACTGTAACATATCTCTTCTGTCTCTTTATGAACTCGAGGACATAGAGAGAGTATATGGACCCTCAGAAAGAATAACATAACACTTAGAAACTAGACAACAATATGACAAGCTCTACTTTAACAAATCTCTAGTCATAAGGTTAATAACACTTTTACCATATATGGAATCATGCCAAGAAAAGAAGGAAAACCTTAACATACCTGGAAGCTTATTTCTCGACTTTCCAACTTGCTTCCCGTCTTGCAATCTACATAAGATCATTCGTGGTCTTGTAATCTACATATACAACCAGTAATACTATTGTTAGACTTATCGTCATATGCTTGTCTTAAGCCTTCAAATTAAATCCCCTTAAAATCTGCCGAAATTCGGGCAGCATCTCTCCTGTTTATATTCCTAGCCCAAAATAACAATACCAACAACCAACACAACAACAACAACACTAACACCAACAACATCATCATCAATACCAAAATATTTCATAAAACATCCCACATGATGTTTATCAACATACAATAACAATATACACTTTCTTTTTTCCCAATCAAGGAGCATAATGTCATCAACACACCAACAACATTAGATACCATACATACACATGGAAATTATCCAAACAACACAGGCAAAACATGCTCAAAACAGTCCCTAAACTCAACAACTACAACACAACACTTTATGACCTTTCTTCCATAACTATTTTCACTTTTAAGACTTGCTAAACCTTCAAATCAACTCGACATAAGAGATAAGATGAATAATATACCTTATAATTTAAGACATTTTGCCACACCAACTTTTTTCAAGACAAAACTGACCACAACATCAAGTAGAAACAACAACAATCACTTTTCATGAACTAGTTTAGTGTAATCTTGTTGAATTCTTGATTTAAGGGGTTATAGAGGTTTAACAGAAGTGCATGGATGTGTCTAGAACTTAAAAGAAGTGTAAATGATAAAAAAGTGGAATAATAGGGTATTTATACCCCTTGAGAGTCGGTTCCACTGACTTTCCAACTGGGGCCCGCGGGGAGCCATTTGGCAGCTTGGAGGCTTATCTTAAAATGCCCATAACTCCCTGCTCCGATGTCATTTTGAAAAATGGTTTGTTATGTTGGAAACTAGACTTCTTGAACTTTAATTTAGGCTTCTGTTTCACTTCAAAACTCCTGATATACTAGGAGATATACCCCTCTAAAATTGACTAAAAATTTCAATCCAAAATTCTACCAAGTTTTTCCAAATTTTCGACAAACTTATTTTCTTCGATTTGCTTGATCCCAAAACCTTTAGAAACTTGTTAAGAGTATTTCTTAACCTTATAAGGGTTCCATGACCTCTCCTAGCTTACGTTAGTTTACTTACAACGCAAACAACACGAAATATTTTCGAGGTGTAACATTCTTCTCCCCTTAGAAATATTCGTCCTCGAATGTTATAGCTTGCGAGCTTACAATGATATCATCAATTTCTTGAAATGGTTGTCCTCCTTTAGTTCCTGATCTCCATGCCCTTATACTATGGGTTCATTAGTCTTCTTTAATATTCTCCGAATTCTTTGTCGAATCATTCATTAGTTCCATATCCTCATGTTCTTATGTATGTACCCAGTGGTCTACTGATATCTAGTTACCATCCTGGGACCTGTTGCCATTAAGATGGTTCTAACTCATGATTGTTACAGCTCCCCGCCGATCTGTGAGCACTCTTAATTGTTGTACTTTTTTGCCTTGCTCATTATTTCCCCACTAGTAGACAAATTCTCTTGTTCAGATATAGCACCTTTCCTTGCCTGCTTCTTTGGTGCCATTTTAGATCATCCCTTTTTGTACTAGTCGATCTTATATACATACCATATAATCTCCTTTTAATTCCTTGGTCGGACCCCCCTTAATTCCTTACAATATCATCATATTCATATTTGGACTTTTCTTCCAATTTCCTCTCCTCAGTTTTAGCATAATTACAAAATAAACTCATGAAAATGGAACTACGATAAAATCCTACTTAATCATAATTAAACGGCGGCTTGGAATTTCACGACTTAAAAGGTACTCCCTAATCTTAGGCAGTAGTGTTGTCTTGCTATCCATAGGCACACTATCTTCCTTTCCTTTGAAGATTATTGAACTTCCTATAAATATTCCTTTTTGAAAGCTTTCATCTCTTCTAGTGCTACAAGTTCTTTTTAGTAATCCCGATTGTCCCTTATACTTATACCTGGTCACATGCGGCCTTTCTTACTCTTTATGCTACCCCTTGGAGTACTTTACTGCATATCTAAATGTACCTAAAATTTCTTCAGCACGAGTGATTCGAGTCATAGTCCGGAATACAACGTATTGCATTGGTGAAACTTATTCTCCTTCCCATATTTGTCTCATGATATACCTACATGTAATTCATTCTCACTTTTCTTTAGCACATTCTTGACATATCGGTTCATATCTCGAAAGTTGAATCATTCAATCAAATAAATTTCCCTCTTTTGAGCTTGGGAATATTGTAGCTCATCTTAGAACTAAATTTGTTCTTCCCCCCTTTTAAAGTATTTTCTCATATACCAGTAACCTTCGAGTATTAACCGTCTTGATAGTCATCTGGCCGACCTTGACGATCCGTCAACTCCTCTATTCCATCTAATGCCAAAGTTCTTTTCATCGCATGGTTTAACTTATTTTCCTTTTTCCTAGTTGAGTTCTTGTATCAAATCAAAATGCTTATAAATATCAAATACAATTCAGATGCCTTCTTTATTGTCTTTTCACTTCTACCTTTCATGACTAGTAGTCCTCTAGGCTAATGAATTAATGGGGACATCAGAATTCATTAGGCCCTTCATAGAGTGTCCGACTATACATGTTATGCCCCTCTCTTTCGTAGTAGTCGAACCTATGGTTTCCTAGTCGGGTATGCCCTTGGAATAGAGACCCGAGCCTGAGTTTAGAGGTAGAAAGTGCCTTACCCCGTGTACGAGTGTTACACCTCGGAAAATTTCACATTGTTGCTTAGTAAAAAGTCTAACGCGGGATAAGAAGTATATGATGTTTCTACAAGTAAGAAGTAGAACTTAATGGTTCTAATTAAGATGCCAAAGACCTTTGAGGCACGAGAAGAAAGTTCGTTGAAGAATGTCAAGCCTAAATTTTGTTTTGAAGAAGGGTTTGCAAAGTACCGAGCTAATGTGGATTTAATAACGTCTTGAGGAAGAGGTATAATGCTCCTTAGATTGTTAATAAAGTGGTAAAAAAGTTCTAAGAAAGTTCCACAAGGATTGGAAATCAAACGAAACGACGAGGACAAGTTTCGGGAAATTGTGATTGTATGGTCCTTTATACGGACCGTATAATTTATAAGGCCCGTATATCAGTCCGTAGAACTCTACCAGAGGAGGATGAGATTCTAGAGGAAATGTACAGTCCAATTATACGGACCGTATAATTTATACGGTCCGTACAATAGGCCGTAGATTTTGGGTCGGGCCAGATTTTCTTTTTCCATATATACACGACTCTTTTTCTTATTTCTCATTTCCTACTTCTTCCACACTCTCAAAAGTCCTAGAACCTTCTTCCAAGTATACTAAGACAAATCTAAGGTGAAATCAAAGATCAAACACCAAAAGTATTAGAATCAAGTACAAGAATGCTATTTAGGGTTGATGGAAGCAAGAAATCTCTTGGGAATTGAAGCTAGGGTTTTCTTCAAGTGAACCACTTCCATCCAAAACTCGTTTCTACATAATCAAAGGTAAGTTTTATGATCATTTCATATTATTTATAATATTGAGGGGTTGAAAGTGTCACGACCCGACCAGGGGCCGTGACGAGTACCCGATACTTGTACCGAGCACCCCTTAGCAATCCTGTACAAACAGTGCCATATTGTTTTTTTCTAAACATTAACATTTGCAGTAAACTTTCTAATATCGCGTTACACCAGAACGCGGACCATTCGGAATAAAATACATTAAACTGTACATAGCTGACTGTGTATATCTGTCTACGAGCCTCTAGACATAGTACATTTATACATAAGAAGGGCCGAGTACTATCGCGCCCGAAAATACATACACAAAATAGTACCGATGAAATAAGGCTCCGGAACAACTGGAGCGCTGTCGAATGCTGCTGATAGGGCACTAGGAGTCTGGTCCGTATACCTGCTGACCTGCGCGGCATGAAACGCAGCGTCCACAAGAAGGGACGTCAGTACGAATAATGTACCGAGTATGTAAGGCATGGAAAACAATACAAGCAGTAACATGAAGTACGATCAATAATAATATCACGGAGCCATAGGGCGTATAACGAGGCAAGAACGTAACCTGTACATAGGAAGGCCCCTCTTTAGGCCTGCTGTCATGTAGGCTTGTCTTTTCGTCTTTGAAACGTTTCTTTTCATAGGCATAGGAATCACATCTTTATATTACTTATTCTCGTGTACAGAAATAAAACAGTACGTTTCAGTAACGGTATCATTTGCTCACGTTTACGGACACCGAATACAATCGGCTCTCCCAACCCCCCCTCGGTGTCCCTTATTCATGTATACAGAAAACAGTACAATTCAGTAGACGGTATCTTTCATTTACATTTACAGACGCCGAATACAATCGGCTCTCCCAACCCCCTCCCCAACGATGACCCAACATAGTACATCACATATGTATCACACATTATATATATATATATACAGACGCCGCGTACGGCTCATCCCATATCCCGCGTCCGGGCATCCCGCGTCCAGGATGGAATCCAGCTGATCAGGTGGTGATATCACAGTGGCCCTTCCCTTTTCCCCATATACACATACATATATATTTACTCATCCTTTATGCATATACCTGTCTCATACACAATTACTTTATCTTATATATATACATATCCATACACGTTTACTCGCTTTATATACATATATCCTGCAAGCAAACAAGAGAACCAAGAAAAATCATGTATCCATCGGAGTGACGTAAGGTCGGTAACCTCCGATTACAGTACGGAATGCTAGTGATAGCTTTGTCTCACCTTGAAGGAACAAGTATTTTAAAGTGAGACTTTTAACGGAGAATAGTGTTACAGTAACCAAAAGTGAAATCGCAGGCATTTTAGGTGACAGTCATAGGTTTTGGAATCTTAGAAAATAAGATTATAACTAAAAGGTATAAATACAATTTAGAAATTTAGTTTATTAATTTAATGTTTACATAAGGTACTTGGCTTAGTCATAGGGTCATTCCGGTCGTATTTATTATAGCTACATTCTCTTGCCCGACATTGTCATTGTCATTATCATCATAGGGGCACTCCCGTTGGAGCAGTCATAGCACTTATTACTTGGTGACGGAATCGGGATCAAAGGCCCCCTTTTGATTCACTTCAAGTACGTTAACCAAGACTATAGGAAAATCCGAGAGTATCGGGCCCACCTCGAGCCGGATGAGGTAGCATATACAATTTACCCATATTACGTGTCATAGCGTTACTTGTATGAGTCTTAGGGTAATCGGGTCCCACTTAGGCAAGTTATAGGGGTCTAGAAGGTCACTTCATCATTTTGCACACTTTCTACTTCAATTCAATTGAACGAAAAGTTGAAAACTTTAGGTGCGGATTCCGGGGATTAGGGTTGTCCCCGAGGCTCGTACCCGACTTCTTTTAGTTAAGACATGCCATAAAAAGAAGGGTGAAACCTTACATACCTCTTTTCGCTCCTTTAGCTACTCCAAATTCGCGTCACAATCTCGTCAAAATCTGCGAATTGGTCATTTTTACCAAAACTTCCATTAGTATACTTTGAGTTAGAATCTTACGGGAACACTTGGCTACCGAAATTTCGGCAGCATTTCCTCTGTAATTACACCATTCCCAACATTCAATATAGCCAAATTCTTGACACACACAATCCGGGAATTCAAACCCGGCCAAACTATTAACATAATCAACAATCATCCTAGCAATTCACATATTCGACTCACGATACATTATATCAATTTACCACTTTCTTCAACACTTTCCAACATCTATAAAGCCAATAACAACCATATATATACATTCCAAAACATCATTCTAATATCATGACATTTCATTCATGCAAGAACATAACATTCAATTCACATAACCTTCCGAAACGAACTTCCAATTACTAATATTTTACTAAGTTCATTATGCTTCCACAACACGACGATCGACATACCAATTAAGACTTGCTCACTATCCATTCATCAAACATACACACACGGCCATTTTCAACTACACACAACTTCAATCTTTCCAAAATCATTCAACTTCCATTTTCCACATTCCATTCACAACCATAACAACCAACACTAGGCAAGATAATTAAAACATACTTTCTACACACATATATATACATATATATATACGGCCATGCTTCATATTCCTCCCCTTCATGAGTTTCATCAATTTTAACATACTACTACACATATAAACCATGCATAACTCATAAAACAATATCAATACTCACCTTTCTTCTTCAACTTCTCACTTGCCTATCTTTTGGCAACTTGTAGAATTATGAGTTGTTCTTGCTCCAACAACAACTCCACCTTGTTAAGAACCTTTAGCTTGGTAGGAAATGATTTTTGGAAGAATTTTATCAATTTTTCTTTGGAATTTCCACTATGGCCGAAAGGCCCTAAGGGTTTGTTCTCTCTTTTGTTCTTCCACTTCTTGAATTTTCTAGAGAGCTTATGTGATAAATATGACTTTATCATCTTATTTATTTCACAATATATTCCATTTTGGGCCTAGCCCATCAATATGGCCGGTTGGGCCTATGATTTTCCCTTAAAAAAATGTCAAGCCCACTTTGTATTTTGGCTAGTTCTTGCAATTCTTGAAAACAATTTTTCCGACTTCCAAATTTGCCCTTCGTCTCCCTCCATCTTTCCACGAGTCATATTGCGAATTTCCTTTTATGCCCTTGACCTTTCTCATTATTTTTACTTCTAAATTTTTATAAACACTTGTACACCAAACAAAATCAAAATTATAATCTTGCTCTTAATCTCCCGCAATTACCTTAATTTATCCGAATGTGAAAAATGCGGGATATAACATCATCCCCCCCTTTAGAACATTCGTCCTCGAATGTTAAACTTGCCTCATAGCGCAGCATATTATTTCAGGGAGGTTTCCTTTGTAGATGCCTCATGTCACTTAGCATGTCCATCTTAGAGGCTTAGTTGCCCTCTGCGATCTTTACAGTTGTGCTCCTTTCTCCGTGGAGTCTGCCGCGTCTATCCCTTCACTAGACATGTTCCTGTATATCGCCATATTAGGAATTCCTTGCCATAGACAGTGTGGACTCAATATTGGTCCCACCCTGCAACACCTGTACTTTTCTCCTTCATTCCCAAGGCTTTCTGTTGTCATGGCTTTTCTTTTTCTGTTAGTTTAATCTGTCTCAGCCTATATGGCTCGTATGGGGTTTCTAACCACTTTTCACACCCCAACTTGCTCTGGGCTGCCTAATTTTACACTCGTCTCTTGTTTCCGCATTTATGAGTTTTTTTTTTTTTTTTTTGCATATTTCCCAGGGGGTCACCCATCATGGAATTACTCCCACCTGAGCACGCTTAACCTTGGAACTTTAATGCATTCGGATGTCTCGGCGTCAATATTTTTACTTCCGCTTCCCCGTACTACTTATGTCACATAATATGGAACGAGTTGGGGTCTCGGCAGTTTTCGAAACGTCCGCGTAACACGTCTTTTCCTTTATTTACAATTCCGACCTTTGCAATTGCCAGTATTCGCCGTTTACCTATGCGTATGGCCACCTTTCATCCAAATTTCCAAATTCATAATGTGTTCAGTAATACAGAGGACAGTATAGGAAAAAAAAAATCGAGTTAATTAACACACGTCTATCACAGAAAATACTGAAAAGTACCTGTGGCCGCGTCTGCAGAAGGCTCAGGATCCTGTCGTCCTGTCAGAGCATATAGGCGGTGCGGAGGACCGGCTGAACTAGGTGCTCCTCCCCTACCTCGGCCGCGGCCTGCTGGAGCCTGAGAAGTCTGTCCACGAGGGCGCACGGTCGACGTCGAACCGATCGCTGATCCGGCTGGCTGAGTTTGGCCTCCTCCATCCTTTAGCGGGCAATCACGTACAAAATGGTCAGTCCGACCACAGGAAAAACAACCACCGGTGTCTAAGTAGCACTGCCCAGAGTGTGGCTTGCCACACCGAGCACATCGTGGTGGGGGAATCCCCGTCCTGCCGGAATCAATTCTGTACTGGGAATCCGAAGCTCTGGCACCCTGACCTGATCCTGAATAAGTAGGGCGATCAAATCCCCTATCCACAAATCGAGGTGGGGCACTGGCCGCTGATTGGCCTGAATACCTGGATTGCTCTTGTGCTTGCCCCCCTCTATACTCGCTTCTAGCCCTGGAAAATCTGCCTCTTTTTCTGGAACCCCTCTCTGGATAGCTCTCCTCTCTCCGTGGCTGATACTGCTCTTCCAGATTTTGGGCGTGGGCCTGGATGCGGGTAATAGTCATCCCGTCCTGGAGTGAGGCCGTCAAACACTCCTTAACCAAATGTGGCCCTAGCCCACTTACAAACCGGTGCACATGCTCTCCCCTATCAGCTATCAGGGCGGGGGCATACCTGGCTAGCGAGTTGAAACGAAGACTGTATTCTCGAACGCTCATATTTCCCTGTCTCAGGTTCAAGAACATATCGGCTCGAGCCCGTCGAACCTCTGGCGGTAGGAAATGTCGTAGGAAAGCCTCAGTGAATTCCTGCCAAACCGGAGGGGGTGCATTTGCTCCCCTCGATGATATCCAGTTACCGTACCACAAGACTGCCACATCCCGCAGCCTGTATGAAGCCAACTCTACGGACTCCGTATCTGAAGCATGTATGATCCTCAGAGTCCTCAGCATCTCGTCTATAAAACCCTGCGGGTCCTCCTCTGGCTTCGATCCATAGAACTCTGGCGGCTTCAGGGTAATAAAGTCTCGGGCCCTTGCGCTTACCGCCCTGTCTCCCAGGTCTACATCTTGCCGCTGAGCCTGCGCGGCAACTAACTGGGTCAATAACTGGATGGCCTCTGCCATCTGTTGGCCCGGAGCTGCTGGCGGTGGGACTGGAGCTGGAACTCTTTCCTGCTCTGCTGGTGCAGGGGGAGCAGGAAAAGTCTGAGGGGGAGCTTCATTGTGAGATTCTTCTTCGTCTAGCTCCCGTTCAACTCTGCGGGCCGCCACCCCCTTGGCTTTCTCGGCCATCGTAGCCTTTTTCTTCGGCGGCATTACTGAAACCATAACACAGGTTTAGGAAAAGGAATATGGAAGCCTGGCAACTTAGCTCTATCGCACGATTTCAGAATGCAAAGAAGGTCACATTTCCTAAATGCCCTGTAGCCTCCTGTTTATAAGTGTGGCGCGCTACACACCCATAGACAAGACTCTACTGGACACGGCTCGTAGACAAACCCTGGGACCGAACTGCTCTGATACCACTTCTGTCACGACCCGACCAGGGGCCGTGACGAGTACCCGATACTTGTACCGAGCACCCCTTAGCAATCCTGTACAAACAGTGCCATATTGTTTTTTTCTAAACATTAACATTTGCAGTAAACTTTCTAATATCGCGTTACACCAGAACGCGGACCATTCGGAATAAAATACATTAAACTGTACATAGCTGACTGTGTATATCTGTCTACGAGCCTCTAGACATAGTACATTTATACATAAGAAGGGCCGAGTACTATCGCGCCCGAAAATACATACACAAAATAGTACCGATGAAATAAGGCTCCGGAACAACTGGAGCGCTGTCGAATGCTGCTGATAGGGCACTAGGAGTCTGGTCCGTATACCTGCTGACCTGCGCGGCATGAAACGCAGCGTCCACAAGAAGGGACGTCAGTACGAATAATGTACCGAGTATGTAAGGCATGGAAAACAATACAAGCAGTAACATGAAGTACGATCAATAATAATATCACGGAGCCATAGGGCGTATAACGAGGCAAGAACGTAACCTGTACATAGGAAGGCCCCTCTTTAGGCCTGCTGTCATGTAGGCTTGTCTTTTCGTCTTTGAAACGTTTCTTTTCATAGGCATAGGAATCACATCTTTATATTACTTATTCTCGTGTACAGAAATAAAACAGTACGTTTCAGTAACGGTATCATTTGCTCACGTTTACGGACACCGAATACAATCGGCTCTCCCAACCCCCCCTCGGTGTCCCTTATTCATGTATACAGAAAACAGTACAATTCAGTAGACGGTATCTTTCATTTACATTTACAGACGCCGAATACAATCGGCTCTCCCAACCCCCTCCCCAACGATGACCCAACATAGTACATCACATATGTATCACACATTATATATATATATATACAGACGCCGCGTACGGCTCATCCCATATCCCGCGTCCGGGCATCCCGCGTCCAGGATGGAATCCAGCTGATCAGGTGGTGATATCACAGTGGCCCTTCCCTTTTCCCCATATACACATACATATATATTTACTCATCCTTTATGCATATACCTGTCTCATACACAATTACTTTATCTTATATATATACATATCCATACACGTTTACTCGCTTTATATACATATATCCTGCAAGCAAACAAGAGAACCAAGAAAAATCATGTATCCATCGGAGTGACGTAAGGTCGGTAACCTCCGATTACAGTACGGAATGCTAGTGATAGCTTTGTCTCACCTTGAAGGAACAAGTATTTTAAAGTGAGACTTTTAACGGAGAATAGTGTTACAGTAACCAAAAGTGAAATCGCAGGCATTTTAGGTGACAGTCATAGGTTTTGGAATCTTAGAAAATAAGATTATAACTAAAAGGTATAAATACAATTTAGAAATTTAGTTTATTAATTTAATGTTTACATAAGGTACTTGGCTTAGTCATAGGGTCATTCCGGTCGTATTTATTATAGCTACATTCTCTTGCCCGACATTGTCATTGTCATTATCATCATAGGGGCACTCCCGTTGGAGCAGTCATAGCACTTATTACTTGGTGACGGAATCGGGATCAAAGGCCCCCTTTTGATTCACTTCAAGTACGTTAACCAAGACTATAGGAAAATCCGAGAGTATCGGGCCCACCTCGAGCCGGATGAGGTAGCATATACAATTTACCCATATTACGTGTCATAGCGTTACTTGTATGAGTCTTAGGGTAATCGGGTCCCACTTAGGCAAGTTATAGGGGTCTAGAAGGTCACTTCATCATTTTGCACACTTTCTACTTCAATTCAATTGAACGAAAAGTTGAAAACTTTAGGTGCGGATTCCGGGGATTAGGGTTGTCCCCGAGGCTCGTACCCGACTTCTTTTAGTTAAGACATGCCATAAAAAGAAGGGTGAAACCTTACATACCTCTTTTCGCTCCTTTAGCTACTCCAAATTCGCGTCACAATCTCGTCAAAATCTGCGAATTGGTCATTTTTACCAAAACTTCCATTAGTATACTTTGAGTTAGAATCTTACGGGAACACTTGGCTACCGAAATTTCGGCAGCATTTCCTCTGTAATTACACCATTCCCAACATTCAATATAGCCAAATTCTTGACACACACAATCCGGGAATTCAAACCCGGCCAAACTATTAACATAATCAACAATCATCCTAGCAATTCACATATTCGACTCACGATACATTATATCAATTTACCACTTTCTTCAACACTTTCCAACATCTATAAAGCCAATAACAACCATATATATACATTCCAAAACATCATTCTAATATCATGACATTTCATTCATGCAAGAACATAACATTCAATTCACATAACCTTCCGAAACGAACTTCCAATTACTAATATTTTACTAAGTTCATTATGCTTCCACAACACGACGATCGACATACCAATTAAGACTTGCTCACTATCCATTCATCAAACATACACACACGGCCATTTTCAACTACACACAACTTCAATCTTTCCAAAATCATTCAACTTCCATTTTCCACATTCCATTCACAACCATAACAACCAACACTAGGCAAGATAATTAAAACATACTTTCTACACACATATATATACATATATATATACGGCCATGCTTCATATTCCTCCCCTTCATGAGTTTCATCAATTTTAACATACTACTACACATATAAACCATGCATAACTCATAAAACAATATCAATACTCACCTTTCTTCTTCAACTTCTCACTTGCCTATCTTTTGGCAACTTGTAGAATTATGAGTTGTTCTTGCTCCAACAACAACTCCACCTTGTTAAGAACCTTTAGCTTGGTAGGAAATGATTTTTGGAAGAATTTTATCAATTTTTCTTTGGAATTTCCACTATGGCCGAAAGGCCCTAAGGGTTTGTTCTCTCTTTTGTTCTTCCACTTCTTGAATTTTCTAGAGAGCTTATGTGATAAATATGACTTTATCATCTTATTTATTTCACAATATATTCCATTTTGGGCCTAGCCCATCAATATGGCCGGTTGGGCCTATGATTTTCCCTTAAAAAAATGTCAAGCCCACTTTGTATTTTGGCTAGTTCTTGCAATTCTTGAAAACAATTTTTCCGACTTCCAAATTTGCCCTTCGTCTCCCTCCATCTTTCCACGAGTCATATTGCGAATTTCCTTTTATGCCCTTGACCTTTCTCATTATTTTTACTTCTAAATTTTTATAAACACTTGTACACCAAACAAAATCAAAATTATAATCTTGCTCTTAATCTCCCGCAATTACCTTAATTTATCCGAATGTGAAAAATGCGGGATATAACAGAAAGACTTGGATTATGGAAGAAAATAGAATATGGAGCTCAAATGTGAAAATAATGGTATTCTTGAATAGTAGTTGACATGAATCATGGCTCTTGATGTATTATGAATATAATATTGTTGCAAATGATATTAAGAGTGTTGAAGAAACATTGTGTGTTGACGAATACGATGTAGTGTGGTAATTTTAGTAATGGATGGTTTGAAATGGAATTGGAAGAGTTGAATGACATATGGATGATGAAGATTGTTGATTATGATATTGTGATGTTGTATTGATGTTTGGGAGTTGTTATATCATAAGGAGGAAGTTTTAGAAACAAAGGAAATGCTACAAAATTTTCGCTAGCTTTAGCTTAAGCCAAAGTATGTTCCAATTATCTAATCTTAGTACGAATTCTCTTGAATGTAGAATCATGAACATTGGAGGAAAGCGTGTTATTGACAAAGTTGGAGAGACGTAAAGGTATGTGAGTCTGGTCCCTTTTTTTTCTAAGGCATGATTCCTTTTATTTTTCCATGACCTTCTGTCGCGACCCAAGCGGAGGGTCATGACGGGCACCCAGTGCTAACCCACCCGGGCACCTCTTTCCGTATATTCACATCTACATCTAGGTGAGCCACATGGCTTAGACATAATTTCGATCCATCAAAAGTGCTAATTTCGTTAGGCAACAACGCATTTATATCATCATCGATACAAATGCCCATATCCATATACACAAGTCGACAAGGCTATCAAACGATATGCAAAATATGTGCCGACAAGGCTACAAGACATCTAATCATACACAACTGTCTACGAGCCTCTAAGAAGAGTAGGTAAAATCATATAGGCGGGACAGGACCCCGCTGTGCCCATATGTATGTACACAAAAAGAATAATACCAAAGGTTGTAGCTCTGAATGAAATGGAGCTCCTCTAGGTAGTCCCTGGATAAGAAGTCTATGGATCAAGCCTGTCTCCCTGTCCACCTACGGGCATGACGCAGCGTCCAAAAATAAAAGGACGCCAGTACGAATAATGCACTGAGTATGTAAAGCATAATCAACATCATAATATGAGCATAAGAGACAGCATAAAAATATAGCATAAGATGGGAGAATCGGGAGATAGTAGAGCCATCATCATAATTACTTACTTTTCCTTCATAGGGACCTTCAATTTCTAATGCGTGCTCGTGTACATACATACATACATACGTATATCTATATCCGTATCAATATTCGTATAGGTATTCATATACATATTCATATCCATAGCATACCCGACCATGAAGGTTCAGTGATTTCACATACCCGGCTATGACAATGCTCGGTGTCATACATACTTGGCCCTACCAAGGCTCAGTGTTATTCGTACCCCACTGCAGTGGTGTGCGTGCGATAACTATCATACCCAACTATATAAGCTCGGTGTTACATAATAGTCATACATACTTAGACACGTATACATAAGAGTCCATAAGTATTATCAACATCATTACCGTCATCGTTTTTGTTACGTCTATCCTTGGAAGATCAACTATCATATAAGGGTTGCAATGGAATCATGAAAGTATCGAGGATCGCAAGCTTTAGTAACTTTATAGGTAGGACCATTTGGAGGACATTATAGAACTCATGAAAGGATAGGTATACATATAGCCCAGGAACCATGCCTTATTGAAAGAATGGTTAGCCTTACATACCTCTTCGTCTTCTTAACTATTTAACGTTCACCGTTGAAGCTTGAATAATCTGCATTTAGAAGGATTCATACCGTGATTAAGCCTTATTGATACTCTTAAATTCAAACTAGAATAATTCATGGTCTAATGAAAATTGGGCAGCATTTTCCCTATTTCGTCAACTTCCACCATATTACTAAACAACTCCCAACAACCACAATAACATCCATAATACACTCATAATATCATAATCAAGTAATCACACTTCATTAAGCCTTCAAAATTCATCCTTATGTTCAACCTATGCGAACAACTTCACACCATTTTTAGCGCATTTTCATATAATGCTTTTTCATCACAATTATTACCTTCCATAATATGATTATATCCATATCATACTAAGAATCGTGACTCAATATAGTTTACTACTCATAAACATCATAAAAGCTACATTTAGACTTCATTTTCTACTTCCTTCTTCCACCCAAGTTTTGCTATGACCAAACATTCTCATTAACATGAAATAAGCATGGAAACTAACCTTTTCATTCCATAGTAACAATCTTTGGAGAAGCTATCAACTATTGGAAAAACCCTAGCCACAATGCCCAAGTTTTCTTAAAATCTACCAACCCTAGGAAGCCTTCTAACACATGAACACTTGGATTCTTGCTATTTAATCTTTGTAATCTCTTGGGTTTGAGTGAAATATGTTGAGAGAAGGGTTTTGGAGCTTTGGAGAGTTTGGATGAAATGTGGGAAATGAAAAAAGAGCAAGGGTCGTTCCCCTTGTAAAATAAAAAATCTGACCCGACTCGATTATACGGGCCGTACAATTTATACAGTGCGTATAATTGGACCGTATAATCCTACCAGGGATCACCCTTCTCTGGAAAAAACGTACGGACCATTGTACGAGCCGTATAATTTATGCGGTCCGTACAAATGGCCGTACAACTGGAGAATTACGATTTTCGTTCTCGTCGACTCGTTTGACTTCCAATCCTCATGAAACCTTCTTGACACTCATATAATAATTTATTAACCATACAATAGGACCTATAGCAGTCCCTTGAGATATTTCTAAATTAACACTAACTCAATTATAGCGGAAACCTTTCCGAACATAAGTTACATTTCGTTCCCTTCAACAACTAGACTTCACATATTCGTATCACTTCGAAATCTTATAGCATGCACCTTAAGCTATCTAATACATCCCTTAATCTCATAAGGATTTCATAATCACATTAAGTTCACATTAGCCCTATCAACAAGGCAACACATACGTAATTTCTGAGGTGTAACATTCTTCCCCCTTAAAGAACATTAGTCCTCGAATGTTAAGTTCTTGGGAATTCTATAAAAATTTCGCTAAAGTTTCTCATATAATATGGCACTACCATCCTGCACAGCAACCCATAATACATCGCCTCACAGGGCTACAACAATAACAACAATAACCGTGGCCTCACACGGCCAGGGAAAACACTACATACTTGAGGATAATGGTGTCTCTGCCTGAGTCTCCTCTGAGGGTGAAAATAAATGTGAGTACCTAAACTTCATATCTTCTTCAGCTTCCCAAATCATTTCCTCTCTATTATTATTCCTCCATAAAACTTTTACTGAAGCTACCTCTTTGGTCTTGAGCTTCCGTACTTGCCTATCTAAAATGGCAATGAGGACTTCTTCATAAGACAATTGTTTGTTAACTTGGACATCATTTATTGGTACAACTCTAGAAGGATCTCCAATGCACTTATGAAGCATCGATACATGGAAAACTGGGTGAACTGACTCCAAATCAGGAGGTAGATCTAATTTGTAAGCCACTTTTCCTACCTTGCGTATAATCTCATAAGGTCCAATGTAGCGGGGGCTAAGCTTTCCCTTTTTGCCAAATCTCATAACGCCCTTTACTGGCGACACCTTTCAGAATACCCAGTCTTTCACTTGGAACTCTAAGTCCCTTCGACGATTATCCGCATAGGACTTCTGACGACTCTAAGCTGTCAATAATCGATCCTATACAAGCTTGACTTTTTCTATAGCTTGTTGGACGAAGTCTGGCCCTATCAATTTGGTCTCTCCTACTTCGAACCACCCAATTGGGGATCTGCACTTTCGCCCATATAAAGCCTCATACGGGGTTATTTGGATCCTAGAATGATAGCTATTGTTATAAGCAAATTCAATAAGTGGTAAGTAATCATCCCAACCACCTCCAAAATCCAATATACATGCGCGTAACATATTCTCAAGAGTCGAAATGGTAATTTCAGCTTGCCCATACGTCTGAGGGTGGAATGTCGTGCTAAGACTCACATGAGTCCCCAAACCTTCCTGGAAGGATTTCCAAAAATTGGTTGTAAACTGAGTCCCTCTATCGGAGATAATGGACACGGGAACAGCGTGAAGCCGCACTATCGCTTTAACATAAAGCTTTGCATAATCTTCTGCTACATATGTAGTTCTGACTGGTAAGAAATGAGCTGGCTTCATGAGTCTATCCACAACCACCCATATAGAATCATACTTACGTCGAGAACGGGGTAAGCCTGTAATGAAGTCCATGTTAATTACTTCACATTTCCAAGTTGGAATCTCTATAGCTTGCAACAATCTCATTAGGACATTGAGCTACGAATTCCGCTATATCCTTCTTCATTCCATTCAACTAATATATGGATTTAAGATCATGATACATTTTCGTTGCTCCAGGGTGAACAAAATAACGGGAACAATGAGCTTCTCTCAATATTTGGTGGCGTAATCTTTGCAACATCAGGAACACATAACCTGCCTCGACATCGGAGAACTCCGTCTCTAGAAATCTCAAATGATGACTTCTCCTTCTGAGGGAACGTATTTCTGTAATGAATTAGCATGGGATCTTCGTATTGTCGCTCTTTCACTTCCACTACTAGTGACGAGACCGCTGAATTATGAATGGTAGCTACCATATCGCCTGAGTCCACTACCCGAACTCCTAGGCTAGCTAACTGCTGGAGCTCTCGAGCTAACTCCCTTTTCTCTTGCTGAACATCACATAAACTTCCCATAGATCTACGGCTAAGAGCATCAGCCTCAATATTTGCTTTCCCGAGATGATATAGGATGTCAACATCATAATCCTTCAACAATTCCAACCATCGCCGTTGCTGTAAATTCAGTTATTTCTGCTTGAAGGTATATTGAAGGCTCTTATGATCTGTATAAATATCAACGTGGATGCCATACAAATAATGTCTCCACATCTTCAATGCATGAATCACCGCAGCCAATTCAAGATCATGGGTTGGATAATTTTTCTCATGTTTTCGTAACTGCCTTGAAGCATACGCAATCACCTCACCATGTTGCATCAAAACACAGCCTAGCCCAATGCCTGAAGCATCAGAATAAACAGCATAACCTTCTAATCCCTCTGGAAGTGTCAGGACTGGGGCAGAAGTTAATCTATCCTTTAGTTCTTGGAAACCACACTCACAAGCATCTGTCCATTGAAACTTAGCTGATTTTTTTGGGTCATCTTCGTGAGTGGTGCAGAAATAGAAGAAAGACCTTCTACAAATCTCCTATAGTAACCTGCTAAGCCCAGAAAACTACGAAGAAGGTTTTCTAAGAAGGTTTGGAGACTCAGGTGAGCCTTAGCACGGCATTTCACCCGCAGACTAATAGACAAGTTGAGCGTACTATTCAGACTCTCGAGGATATTCTACGGGCAAGCATGCTGTATTTTGGAGGTAATTGGGATGATCATTTACCACTTATTGAATTTGCTTATAACAATAGTTCTCATTCTAGCATCCAAGTGATATCGTATGAGACTTTATATTTGTGAAAGTTTAGATCCCCAATTGGGTGGTTCGAAGTAGGAGAGACCAAATTGATAGGGCCAGACTTGGTCCAGCAAGCGATAAAGAAAGTTAAGCTCATACAAGATCGGTTATTAGCTGCCCAAAGTCGTCAAAAGTTCTATGCAAATAATCGTCGAAGGGACTTAGAGTTCAAAGTGAAAGATTGGATATTCTTAAAAGTGTCACCAATGAAGGGCCTTATGAGATTTGGCAAGAAGGGGAAAATTAGTCCCCGTTACATTGGGCCTTATGAGATTGTGCGCAAGGTAGGCAAAGTGGCCTACAAGTTAGATCTACCTCCTGATTTGGAGTCAGTTCACCCAGTTTTCCATGTCTCAATACTTCGTAAATGTGTTGGAGATCCTACTAGGATCGTGCCAGTAGATGATGTTCAAGTAACAGAAAAGTTGACTTATGAAGAGGTACCCATTGCCATATTAGATAGGCAAGTACGGAGGCTTAGAAACAAAGAAGTGGCCTCAGCTAAGGTTTTGTGGAGAAACAATAACCGAGACGAAATGACTTGGGAAGCGAAAGTGTCACGACCCAACCGGAGGGCCATGACGGGTACCCATTGCTAACCAACCCGGGTACCTCTTATCGTACCCCCATATTCACATCTAAGTGAGCCACATGGCTTACTCATAATTTATATGCATCAATAGTGCTAACCTCATTGGGCAACAACACATTTATATCATCATCAATAACAATGCCCATATCCATATATACAAGCCGACGAGGATATCAAAATGATATACAAAATGTAAGCCGACAAGGCTAAGGACATCTAATCATACACAACTGTCTACGAGCCTCTAAGGAGAGTATACCACATCATATAGGCGGGACAGGACCCCGCCTTGCCTATGGGTATGTACACAAAAGAATAATACAAAAAGTTGTAGCTCCGGAATGAAATGAAGCTTTTCTATGTAGTCCCTGAGTGAGAAGTCTATGGATCAGTCCTGTCTCCCTGTCCACCTGCGGGTATGACACAGCGTCCATAAACAAAAGAACGTCAGTACGAATAATGTACTTAGTATGTAAAGCATAATCAACATCATAATATGAGCATAAAAGACAACACAAGAAATAGCATAGGATGGGGGAATCGGGGAGTAGTAAAGCCATCATCTTAATTACTTACTTGTCTTTCATAGGGACCTTCCATTTCTATTGTGTGCTTGTGTACATACATATATGCGTATACCTATGTCCATATCTGTATACATATCCATGTCCATGATTATATACATATTCGCATCCGTATTCATATACATATTTGTATTCATATACATTCGTAACCATAGCATACCTGACAATAAAGGTTCGGTGGTTTCACATACCCGGCCATGACAAGGCTAGGTGTCACACCCCGACCTCGCTGGGGTGTGATGGGCACCCGACCCTTACTTAGGGCCGAGCGAACCCTCGGACTCTCGCTGCACATAAAATCACGTCAACTCTTTTTTTTTTTAAAACAAATAATATAGTACATAGCAAAACTTTTCTTTCAGAAATATTCTTTCTCGTGGCTTTCAAGCCGAACAAATTTGTGATCATACAAAATTCATTACGTACACAGACCGACAACCAATACCCACGACACTGTCTGCAAAGTCTCTAATAAGATCCCAAAAGCATAACATACAGAATCTGACTCGACAGCACTCCGGGAACAAATGGAGCTTGCCATCTGCACTGGAACATCTTCCATCTGTCCTCAACTCAACTGGGAGTACCTGCGCGGCATGAAACGCAGCCCCCGAAGAACAGGGGGTCAGTACGGAAATGTACCGAGTATGTAATGCGAAAATATAACAATATAAGCAAAACCGAGCCATAAGTATAGAAATAGAACAGGTAGTATCGGATCCGAGTCCGAAACGGAAATACAGAGTGTGTGGCCAGGACCACGATATATATCATAAGCACGGGGTGTAGCCGTCTGAATCGTGATATGAAACAGAGGTACAAAGCCTAACTGGCAGGATCATCGTGCGGATCAGGGCACAGAGTGCGACTGACATACCCGCAACCGAAGCTAGGGGTATAGAACTATAGCCGACTGAAGCATAGTCCGGCTCAATCATGCAGAAGCAACACCAACAGAATCATTCTCCGAATCCGCTGTCCAGAAATGTAACAGGCAGAACCATGCATGCAGAATCATAAACTTACACAAGCACAGGTAGTATACATTTACCTCAGGTTTCGGCCTTTTAGTGAGGGGCGCAATGGACTGTGCACTGGGGTGTGCACGAATAACCAGGTCGCCACAGGGTCGCCTCTAGTGCACAAGTCATACCCAAGAGGTTCCAGCAGGCAAATACGGCAGTTAGAATGTCAAAATGCTTTACTTTCTTTTGAAAAACATTTTTGTTTCACACATATAAAAGAATCAACGCACAATTTCCGCGGCCATAAGTCCAGCGGTCGCTACCACGCATACCGCGGCCAAGTACCCAGCGGTCACTATCACACGTACCGCGGCCAAGGGTCCAACGGTTATAATCACACATACCACGGCCAAGGGTCCAGCGGTTATAATCACACATACCGCGACCAAAAGTCCAGTGGTTACAATCACACATTTGACATACCGCGGTCAAGGGTCCAGCGGTCTATGTCAGGCACAATCACAAGTGCGGCAGACGCGGTCAAGGGTCCAGCAGTCAATGCCACACGTCCGGCATGACGCGGTCAAGGGTCCAGCTGTCAATGTCGGACACGCCGCGGTCGAGGGTCCAGCGGCCAATATTACATATGCGCATATTCACATAACCGGCTCGGGACTCGGTGAAACAGAAAACAACCATACAGGATACCAAATCACTACTTCCCAAACATAAATCACACGTGCCAGGATCATGCATCACACAAGATTCAGGTATGCCAAAATCGTATATCAGAAAATACAGAAGATAAGTAGTTTATCCAAATTATCAGGGTAAGGTTTTCAAAACGTTTTAGATGTCAAAAACATTTTATAACGCTCATGAAGGTGGTCATAACACCTATCGTATAGTAAATAGCATAATAACCAGGAGTTAGTTGCGAACTCCGGACAAGAGTACATTGGCTAAAGCCATACAGCACATATCAGGGTTTCTGTCCCCGCAGTTGGTTCAATAATAATTAAAATCCATCTCAGGATAGATAAAATATCTCCCGTTTAGTAGTCGGGACAATAGCCATAAGTCCCTAGACTTGTCGCACCGAAGTGAGACAAACAAAACCATAGGAGGGGCGCCGGGGGTAACGGGCCCACCTCGGGTCAAGTCGGGGTGGCGGACATGAATCACGCCCATTAGACTCTACGGAGTCATCCAGGAAAGTTTCGGAGTGATTGGATTACATTTGTGAAAGTTATGGAGGTTTAACAACTTTTTTTCAACAAAAGCACCTTTTGAAGTTCAATTGAATTAAATGAATAGTACCAAGAAATCAATCTCGGTTTTCGATGAGCAGAATTGCCCCCGAGGCTAAAATCTCCACCTAGCACACCTAGGACATGCCAAAGAACAAAGGGGAAGGCTTTACATACCTCGATTGCGCCTTATTCTCGCTTGGCTTCAATTCCAATTTCGTCCAGAATATACAAATGGTCATGTTTACCAATTGGCAATTTCAAGCTTTTCAAGAACCTAAGCTTAATCACATAATTGCCTACCGAAATTTCGGCAGCATTTCCCCTATAAACTCGCCTATCCGAATTTCCAATTGCTCTCCTGTTGACACAGAAATACCAACAATAACATATGGACACAACCATATCTTCAATTCTTTTATTTCAACAAGAACAACAACATATCAAAACAACCCCCAACTATAACATAACGATGCCCGAAATTCTAACGAACACTTGCAATACACCAAGCAGCCCGTATGCACTTCTTATACCTTATTCCATGCAATCGTTTCAGCAAATTTCTGAGAAATACAACAGCAGCCACACGACACCACATCATCTATTCATATGCAACTAAACCACATTATTATCTCTATAATCCTTACAACAACCCACAACAATTTTTAACTCCAACTCTAACCTTCAAATTCCTTCATTCTCATCACATAATCTATGATTACAACAACCAAAATATTAATTCAAATCACTCCATCAATTTCAATTAAAACAGCCCCTAATCCATAAATCTCAACAAAACAACAAACGAGTTTATAATGTTGTTTTCTCCGTTCTAATTCGTTAAAACTCTAAATAAACACTTTAATAACATAAACTGAATCATATAAATACCTTAGAAGCAGCTCAAACACGAAAATTTCATTCCCCAAGACCAATATTTAGCTCAAATTGAAGGCAACTCAACGTACAATGCTTTTCTCTTCATGAGCTTCGGGATTCGGGGCTCGGATTTTGATCAAAATGACCTTCTTAGCCTTGAAGTTTTCTCTCTCTCTCTCTCTAATGTTCTTGGAAGATTTTATGTTAAATTAAAAGCCCTCAAATAAGTTTTCCTTATATACTTGACGTTAATGGGCCTCATGGGCCGAAATGTGAATGTTTGGATCGGGTCACAATTTTCAGCCCCGCCGGCCCAACTTGTATCGTCCATATCTGCTTATCCAGAAATCTTTTTAACGAGCGGTTTGTTGCGTTAGAAACTATACTCGATGAACTTCATTTTAGAATTTTGAAACACCTTAAAACTCCTCATATACTAGGAGATATGCCTCCAACAATATCGGCTAAAAATCTGGTCCGAGATATTTTCTGAAGATGTTTGGATTCATTTCTTCCAGCTTCGTTTAACTTCTAATCCTCTTCCGACCCTCATGTAACCTCTTATACATACATATACATACTCATATACGCTCATAACGGGATTTCAAATCCTTTAGGTTACGATGTCACCTCGGGATACTTAAGGCAACCATATATATATAACGATATTCTTACAAACTCGATTAACTTTCCTTGAACTTTCTTAACTCATTCTTTCTTGTCTTAATTAAAATAGCACGGACTCTTACGGGGTATAACATCCTTCCCCCCTTAGGAACATTCGTCCCTGAATGTCAAATTAGTCCTACATAAGTATACTGCTTCTGGTGATGTTATAACGAATCATTTGTAACTTGAACTCATCTATCATGTTGTGCCTTTCTTTACTTAGCCTAATTCCATTCTCCACCTGACATCTGTTAATATTGATCTTCCAAATATAGTAGACACTATTTAGCTACCTCTGTAATCGACTGCAACTTACCATGTCCATCTACACTTGAAGCTTAAGTCGAGTTCTTCTTGATCGTCCTCTTTAAATTCACTGTCTTCTTGTAACTAGCTCGTTCTGCCCATCTCACATAAGTCATTTTGCAATTTCCCTTAATCCCACTTATAACACTTTAAGCATATTATCTCGTGTCGTTTCTCTATTTTTGACTCAACTCTTCTATTGCCTCTTTACTCAGATTTGCTCTTAGTTCTCCTATCATGCATCTTATTGCAAGCTTTACACAAGTATGTGTAGGTACTCATATCAGCCCAGAAAATATCTTAGCGTTGTCTCACTAGTCTTTATGCTTTACTTTACATTCTTCCTTCATACCTTCCAATAGTATCGGGGCCGAATTATGGCTTTTGCTCTCCGTAGTAATGATGTCTCTGTAGTTTTGCCTTAACCACCTTACACCTTTCTTTGACGTATCCAAAATATTGCAACCGCACTATTGTTATTGAATTCTTACCCTTTTTATATTTCTGGGAAAATTTGGGTAGAGGTTCTTCTGTACTTCTTACTATCCCAAAACCTGCACGCAGGAAATACCAACAATGCCTCACAGGGCCAACATATATACGTATATATATCATATCGTATCATAGCCACACAGGCCTAACAATTTCAAGTAAAAGTATAAAGATGTCGAGACTTACCTCACATGTCCAATTCAAACTGCACCTGTTACACTTTCCTGTTTACTTTCCTATCTACCTTATCTTTCATTCTTCAACCTTATTTTTCAATCATATCTCAATATTCTTACCTTATCCAACATGCCCCTTTCGCACCGTTGCTTACCTGTGTACAGTGTAGCTTCCAATATCATCAGCCACTTTCTTCTGTCGATACCGTTCTTCAGCTGAAATCAAGGGTTAGTAAAAAGGAAATTCCTTTCCTACAGCTGGCTCTATCGCACGATCCAGGATTCAAAAAAGGTCAACAATCCCTACATGCCCCGTAGTCTCTTGTTTATAAATGTGGCGCGCAACACACCATAAACAGGACTCTACCAGACACGACTTTGCAGACAACCCCTAGGACAGACCTGCTCTGATACCACTCTGTCACACCCCGACCTCGCTGGGGTGTGATGGGCACCCGACCCTTACTTAGGGTCGAGCGAACCCTCAGACTCTCGCTGCACATAAAATCACGTCAACTCTTTTTTTTTATTAAAACAAATAATAAAGTACATAGCAAAACTTTTCTTTCAGAAATATTCTTTCTCGTGGCTTTCAAGCCGAACAAATTTGTGATCATACAAAATTCATTACGTCCACAGACCGACAACCAATACCCACGACACTGTCTGCAATGTCTCTAATAAGATCCCAAAAGCATAACATACAGAATCTGACTCGGCAGCACTCCGGGAACAAATGGAGCTTGCCATCTGCACTGGAACATCTTCCATCTGTCCTTAACTCAACTGGGAGTACCTGCGCGGCATGAAACGCAGCCCCCGCAGAACAGGGGGTCAGTACGGAAATGTACCGAGTATGTAATGCGGAAATATAACAATATAAGCAAAACATAGTCAGAAGTATAGAAATAGAACAGGTAGTATCGGATCCGAGTCCGAAACGGAAATACAGAGTGTGTGACCAGGACCACGATATATATCATAAGCACGGGGTGTAGCCGTCTGAATCGTGATATGAAACAGAGGTACAAAGCCTAACTGGCAGGATCATCGTGCGGATCAGGGCACAGAGTGCGACTGACATACCCGCAACCGAAGCTAGGGGTGTAGAACTATAGCCGACTGAAGCATAGTCCAGCTCAATCATGCAGAAGCAACACCAACAGAATCATTCTCCGAATCCGCTGTCCAGAAATGTAACAGGCAGAACCATGCATGCAGAATCATAAATGTTATGTCCCGTATTTTCGCGCATTTGGAAAAATTAGAAATAATCTTGACTTGTATGAAATAAAGTCATCATTGGTTACATTTAACACAAGAGTTGTGCATGAAAGAATATTTTTGTGGAAGTGTGGAATAAGGCTAAGGGAAAAATTGGAATTTCGGAAATTAGTTTCGGGAATTACAAATAGGGCCATAATTAATTGGGCTAGAAAGAGCAAAAAAAAAAAAAAATTAAGGCCCAATTGGAGGGGGTGGCCGGCCCCTTTATGGGTCAAGGCCCATGAGTGGGTTTTTAATTGAAAGGCTTAAAAAAAAAAAGATGACTAAGTCATCTTCAACTTGTAGAGAAAAAAAAATCAAGAAGCTAAAGACCACCCCATTTTCGGCTACAAGAAAGAAAAGAAAGAAAATTTTCTTGCCATCAACCTTTGATCCAAAAGTTATTGTTTTGTGATATTTTCACTAATTCTAGTACCCTTTTCAACTTGGTGTAGCTAATTTGGAAGGTAGGGAGCTTGTTTCCTCAAATTAACAAGTGGGTTTAGTGAAAAAGCTTGGAAGAACAAAGGTAAGATCTTGCTCCTTTTACTTTGGAATATATATATATATATATATATAAAGTTTGCAAAGTGGGTATATATGGGTGCATTTGGCCGTGTGGTATGGAGATAAGAATGGCAATGAATTAATTTTGTTTAATATGTTAGTTGTGTTATGAAATTGTATGCCAAAGATTTGATGTTTACCATAAATTATGACTTTGGCGGAAAGTTGTATATTATGTATATCAAGTGTATAACTTAAGGAAAATGATATGAAATGTCTCAAAATCTATATTGTGATGATCTTGAGTGATAATGGATGTGAAATCATTGATATTAGTGAAGGTTTGGATTAGAATGAAGGTTATACCAACTTGTGAGAAAAATGACTAGTTGAAGGATATTTGTGTTTTTGATGTTCTTTGTTGATGTTAATGTTGTCGTTTGGGTTGTTGTTGATGATTTCTAGCCGAGTTGAATTCTCGACGTGCTATATGTATAGGGGAAGTGCTGCCGAAATTTCGGTAGACAAATATGCTTTAAGTTGGAATAATGGTATTCATAACTCACGATTGGTAAACTTGACCAATTGCAGTTTTTCGACGAAACGGGAAGTGAGTTTGGAAAGGCTTAAGGAGCGTGAAAGGTATGTAAAGCTACCCCGATCCTTCTTTTGGCATGTCTAAGTGTTTTATGATCGGATTCGGGCCTCAAAAGACCTTCTTGGCCATCGGAATCCGCAAGAGAAAATCTCAGTTTTTCCTTCAGTAGAATTGAACCATTTTGATATGCTTTTCCTGAAATTATGCAAACTTTCTCTAAACTCCTTGGAAAGCTATAGAATGTCCGTAGAACCTTTATAGGTGACCCCATAAGCTTAAAGGGCGTAATTTGAGCCCACCGCCTTGCTTGTTCCGAGGTGGGCCCGCTATTCCCGGTTTTGCCCTTAATGTACTAAAGTCCCCTTTTTGAACGATTTTTGAAAGAAATGTTTCGACTACCCTTTTAATTACCTAACTAATATGGTTTTAAATATTCCATTAAGTCTGATAAATTGTTTTGATACTCGAAACTCATTTACTATGATTCCTTCCGAGTTCATCGGATCGGTTTATCTTTGATATGCCTCATCGAGTCTATGGAAACATTTATGATATTTTACTTGCATTAGTTTCTCACGACTCTATTCGTGGATGCCCCAATGTTTCCCACACTGAGCCCGGGCCAGGATATGTTGTCAAGCGTAATCCCCCTGCATTGTTCGCCGTGCCTCGATGTGAGGGGGCAGGTATATGCGTACATGGGTTTGTGGAGTATGTTGGGCCATGTACGTTGGTTCTGATATGATTTACTATGGCCATCTGATATGACATATTATGTTACGGGGTTATGCCCCTATTCTGATTCTTCTGTGTTGTGGCACCAGCGTCGGGAGGGTGGCCACGTTCTGTCTGCCGAGTCCCTTGGCATGGGCCGGATTTGATATGACATATGTTCTGTACACACTCTGCATGTTTTGGAAATATGTATCTGATACTTTGGATTTTCCGTTTACTTTCTGTATGTTCTGCACCAGTTATGATTTTGTTTCTGCAACTCAGGCTTTACATATTCAGTACATATTTCGTACTGACCCCCTTTCTTCGGGGGCTGCGTTTTCATGCCGCGCAGGTACCGACGACAGGTTTGCTGATCCGTCTGCTTAGGATCTCATTCTGCTATTCTTGGAGCGCTCTTTTATTCAGAGCCATCTTTTGGTATAGTTTGTCACTTCTATATATGTATATTCTCGTTCATGGGTACGGCGGGGCCCTGTCCCGTCATAGGATTCTGTCGGTTTGTTAGAGGTCTGTGGACATGTTGTGGGTTGGGATCTTTCTGTACAGTTGGGTGCTTATGTTGTGTTTGGGCGATCCCATTCGCCGCGGCGGCCGGTCCGCATATATTTAAATGTTACGTTGTTGGCCCTGTGTGGCCTTTGTTGGTATTTTCTGCGTGCAGGATATATGGGATAGTCCGTAAAATAAAGAAAACTCTGCCGAAATTTTTCTAAAAATTAGCTAAATTTGAAATAAAGCCTTGTCGGCTTCCGCCATATACTAGAATGCGTTTGACTGCCCAGATCGGGCACTAGTCATGGCCTACGGGGTTGGGTCGTGACAAAAGTGGTATCAGAGCGGTTCGTCCTCGGAATGTCTACAGACCGTGTCTAGTAGAGTCTTGTTTATCGGTGTGTTGTGCACCACACCTATAAACGGGAGGCTACAGGGCATTTTGGATACTACCCTTCTTTCTGTCTTAGATCGTGCGATAGAGCTGTGTTATCAGGATGATTCCTCCCTAACGAATTGTTACATTTGCAGTTATGCCTCCAAAAAAGGCGACAGCGGCCCAAAAGGCCATGGCAGCAGCTGTGGGAGAGACTAGTCGGGCCCAGAGGGTTACCAGGGCCCATGCTCATATTGCTCCTGATATTTTGCCCCCGGCAGAGGGCTTTTCCACACCGCCACACGTAGAGGAGATTGGAGTAGCAGCAGCTGCAGGTCGAGGGGCGGCTCCACTGCCAGCTCCCGAGATTCCAGTACCTGAGCCTCCAGCTCCACGGCCAGGGACTGAGGATCAGACTATGAGAGAGGCAGTCCAGCTATTGACTAGACTTGTGGCAGGACAGGTTCAGGGGCACGGACTGGGAGGTGACCGGGCTTACAGGCGTGACAGTTCGAGAGCCCGTGAGTTCTTGACTTGTGGCCCTCCAGAGTTCTTCGGGACAAAGCCCGGGGAGGATCCCGAGGAGTTCATCAGGAAGATGCGGCGCACCTTACAGTTTATTAATGCTTCCGAGACAGAGTCAGTTGCATTGGCTTCGTACCGGTTGTATGATGTAGCGGCAAATTGGTACGAGTCATGGGAGTTATCCAGAGGCGACGGCGCTTCCCCAGCAGTTTGGGATGATTTTTCTCAGGCTTTTCTTAGCCACTTTCTGCCTCCGGAGTTACGGCGGGCCAAGGCTGACAGATTCTTATTGCTGAGGCAGAGGGGTCGCAGTGTTCGAGAGTATAGTATGGAGTTCGACTCATTGGCCCGATACGCACCTGCTGTGGTAGCTACTATGGCTGACAGGATGCACAGGTACATTATGGGGCTGGACCGTTATTTTGTCGACAACTGTTTGGTATTGGCTGCTCAGCCCGGCATGGATATTGCCCGGATTCAGGCCCACGCCCAGGGCATGGAGGACCGGCATAGGGAGTGTCAGCCTGATAGGGGCCAGGATCGGAGACAGCCCAAGAGGGCCAGATCATCTGGGTATTCTGGAGATTTTCGGGGCAGGCAGCCTCAGCAGCCTCAGCAGCCGCAGCAGCCTAGCAGACATCCATCCTAGCCGGCACAGAGCGCACCTCCACAGTCTACAGGTCGCAGATTTGATAGCCCAGGTTATTCAGGAGCAAGTCAGAGCTCCAGGGCTTCAGGTTCGCGGACAGACAGGGGTTCTGGTCAGACGAGGCCACCTAGGCCTCAGTGTTCTTACTGTGGCAGATACCATCCTGGGGAGTGCTACAGAGCCACCGGTGCATGTTTTTCTTGTGGCCGCCAGGGCCATTCTGTGAGAGATTGCCCGTATAAGGGTAGTTCGGGTGGTGCAGCGCAGCCTACCGGAAAAGCCGCCGGGTCTTCATCTTCATCAGTGGCTATGCGCCCTACGGGGCCAGGTACTTCAGCACCAGCGGGTCGCGGCAGAGGCCGTGGTGGAGCTTCTGGTACTAGCGGTTCTTCGAACCGCATCTATGCTCTGTCCAGCCGCCAGGATCAGGAGGCATCGCCTAATGTCGTTACAGGTACATTATTGGTTTTCTCTCGGTCTGTGTATGCATTGATTGATCCAGGTTCGACTTTGTCATATATTTCGCCTCTGGTTGCTTGTAAAATTGGTATAACATCTGAACCTATAGAGCCGTTTGAGGTAGCCACACTGATTGGGGACTTTATTGTAGCAAAATAGGTATATAAGAACTGTTCTGTAATTGTATGTGGCCGTGACACTAAGGCAGATCTGGTGGAGTTAGATATGGTCGAGTTCGATGTTATTATGGGAATGGACTGGCTAGCCTCCTGTTATGCTAATGTTGATTGCCAAAATAAGGTAGTTCGTTTCCAGTTTCCTGTGGAGCCAGTTATACAATGGGCCGGTAATACAGCATCGCCGAAAGGTAAGTTTATTTCATACCTTAAGGCAAAGAAAATGATCAGAAAGGGTTATTTTTATCACCTGGTTCGGGTACAAGACTTGACAGCAGAAACGCCGACTCTTCATTCAGTTCCCGTGGTTAATGAATTTCCAGATGTGTTCCCAGAAGAGCTTCCAGGCCTTCCTCCAGAGCGGGAGATAGATTTTACTATTGATTTGCTTCCAGATACTCAGCCGATATCTATTCCCCCGTACAGAATTGAAAGAACTGAAAGAGCAGTTGAAGGATCTGTTAGAAAAAGGCTTCATTAGACCCAGCACTTCGCCTTGGGGAGCCCCGGTATTATTTGTGCGTAAGAAAGACGGGTCGTTGCGTATGTGTATTGATTATCGACAGCTGAATAAGGTAACCATAAAGAATAAATACCCCCTCCCCAGAATTGACGATTTGTTTGATCAGTTGCAGGGCGCCAAGAATTTTTCGAAGATAGATCTTCGGTCTGGCTATCATCAGGTACGGGTACGGGAGGCCGATATTCCTAAGACAGCATTCCGGACCAGATATGGGCATTATGAATTCAGAGTTATGTCTTTTGGGCTGACTAATGCTCCTGCGGTATTCATGGATTTAATGAATCGGGTATTCAGGCCATTCTTGGATATGTTCGTAATTGTATTTATCGATGATATTCTGGTTTATTCTCGATCCGAGGCAGAGCACGCAGATCATCTGAGAGCGGTATTGGGGGTACTTCGGCGTCAGAAATTATATGCAAAATTTTCTAAATGTGAATTCTGGCTGGCTTCAGTGGCATTTCTGGGGCATATTATTGCAGCTGATGGTGTCCGGGTGGATACACAGAAGATTGAGGCCGTGAAACATTGGCCCAGACCCACGACGCCCACCGAGGTACGTAGTTTCCTAGGGTTAGCAGGCTATTACAGAAGATTTTTGGAAAAGTTTGCTTCGATTTCAGCGCCTTTGACAAGGCTAACTCAGAAGGGAGCCAAGTTCCAGTGGACTGATGCTTGTGAACGAAACTTCCAGTTGCTGAAAGAGAAGCTGACTACAACCCCAGTTCTGACTCTTCCAGAGGGACCTGATGGATATGTTATTTATTGTGACGCTTCTGGCGTGGGATTGGGCTGTGTATTGATGCAGCACGGTAGAGTTATAGCTTATGCTTCTCGGCAATTGAAAAAGCATGAAAAGAATTATCCTACTCACGATCTGGAGCTTGCAGCGGTAATCCATGCCCTGAAGATATGGAGACATTATTTATATGGCGTTCATGTTGATATCTATACAGATCATAAGAGTCTCCAGTATATTTTCAGACAGAAAGAGCTTAATTTGCGGCAACGGAGGTGGCTGGAGCTCCTGAAAGACTATGATGTGGATATTCTGTATCATCCCGGCAAGGCTAATGTTGTTGCAGATACGCTTAGCCGGAAATCTATGGGCAGCTTGGTCGATTTACAGCCAGACAGGAGAGAGATAGTACGTGACATTCATCAGTTGGCTAACCTTGGGCTTCGTCTGGCCGATTCTGGAGGTACACGGATTTCTGTCCGAGGGGTTTCTGAATCATCTATTAAGGAAGATATCAAACGGCATCAATATGAAGATCCTGTTTTGGCACAGTACAGAGACACAGCCTATGATAAGGAGAAGACTCCGTTCGAGTTCACTCCGGACGGGACTTTATTATTTAGGGGCAGGTTGTGTGTACCTGATATTGCAGGCCTTCGGCAGCAGGTTATCAGCGAGGCACATTATGCTCGCTATTCGGTCCATCCTGGGTCTACGAAGATGTACCATGATCTCCGATGCTTATACTGGTGGGATGGCATGAAACGGGACATCGCAGAGTTCGTCGCCCAGTGTCCCAATTGTCAGCAGGTCAAGATTGAACACCAGAAACCGGGTGGACTGTTGCAGGAAATGGAAATTCCGACGTGGAAGTGGGAGATCATTAATATGGACTTCATTACAGGGTTGCCTCGCACTCCACGGAAGTATGATTCCATCTGGGTTATTGTTGATAGGCTGACAAAGTCAGCCCATTTTCTCCCCGTCAGGACTACTTATTCCGCCGAGGATTATGCCAGGCTTTATATTAAAGAAATAGTGAAGCTTCATGGAGTTCCTATATCTGTTATCACTGACAGAGGTGCTCAGTTCACGGCGAACTTCTGGAGATCTTTTCAGGAAGGATTAGGGACTCAGCTGAGCCTGAGCACAGCTTTCCATCCTCAGAGTGACGGACAGGCCAAGCGCACTATCCAGACGCTTGAAGATATGTTGCGAGCCTGTGTTATTGATTTCAGAGGTAGCTGGGAGGATCACTTGCCATTGATTGAATTTTCTTATAATAACAGCTACCATTCCAGCATCCAGATGGCTCCGTACGAGGCTTTATATGGTAGGAAATGCAGGTCACCTATCGGCTGGTTTGATATTGGCGAGACAGAATTAATCGGCCCAGATATGATCCAGCAGGCCGTTGATAAGGTGAAACTTATTCGGGAACGACTATTGGCAGCCCAGAGTCGACAGAAATCATACGCTGACAAACGGCGTCGTCCTTTGGAATTCCAGGTTGGTGATTGGGTATTTCTGAAGGTATCGCCTATGAAAGGCGTAATGCGGTTCGGCAGAAAGGGTAAGCTTAGTCCGCGTTATATTGGGACTTATCTGATCGTGCGGAAAATTGGGAATGTCGCCTATGAGGTAGACCTTCCATCTGATTTGGAAGCAGTACATCCGGTATTCCATGTGTCTATGCTCCGCAAATGCATTGGTGATCCCTCCAGAATATTTCCTGCGGATGATATTCAGGTGACGGAGCAGTTATCTTATGAGGAGCAGCCCGTAGCTATTTTGGACCGCCAGGTAAGAAAGCTCCGGAACAAGGATGTAGCCTCTGTTAAGGTGCTGTGGCGGAATAATAATAGGGAGGAAATGACCTGGGAAGCCGAAGAGGAGATGAAGAAGAAATATCCTCATTTGTTCCCAGAACCCTCAGGTAATTCCGAACCTTTGCTTAATTCCATTTCGATAATGAATGTGTACTAATTGTGCTGTCTATAAACAGAAACTCCCCCAAAACCATTTCAAACCCTATAAGATCAATCTAACATTCGAGGACGAATGTTCTAAAGGGGGGGAGGATGTTATGTCCCGTATTTTCGCGCATTTGGAAAAATTAGAAATAATCTTGACTTGTATGAAATAAAGTCATCATTGGTTACATTTAACACAAGAGTTGTGCATGAAAGAATATTTTTGTGGAAGTGTGGAATAAGGCTAAGGGAAAAATTGGAATTTCAGAAATTAGTTTCGGGAATTACAAATAGGGCCATAATTAATTGGGCTAGAAAGAGCAAAAAAAAAAAGAAAATTAAGGCCCAATTGGAGGGGGTGGCCGGCCCCTTTATGGGTCAAGGCCCATGAGTGGGCTTTTAATTGAAAGGCTTAAAAACAAAGAGATGACTAAGTCATCTTCAACTTGTAGAGAAAAAAAAAATCAAGAAGCTAAAGACCACCCCATTTTCGGCTACAAGAAAGAAAAGAAAGAAAATTTTCTTGCCATCAACCTTTGATCCAAAAGTTATTGTTTTGTGATATTTTCACTAATTCTAGTACCCTTTTCAACTTGGTGTAGCTAATTTGGAAGGTAGGGAGCTTGTTTCCTCAAATTAACAAGTGGGTTTAGTGAAAAAGCTTGGAAGAACAAAGGTAAGATCTTGCTCCTTTTACTTTGGAATATATATATATATATATATATATGTGTGTGTGTGTTGTAGCATGTAGGAATAAGTAGAAATTATGAAAAATATGAAAGTTTGCAAAGTGGGTATATATGGGTGCATTTGGCCGTGTGGTATGGAGATAAGAATGGCAATGAATTAATTTTGTTTAATATGTTAGTTGTGTTGTGATGATCTCTTGTGATGTAAATGAAGTTAGAATGATATAAGTTTGTATTGAATTGGAATGTAGAAACTTATGTCGTTTTAGTATGATTTTCCGACATTAAGGAAATGAAGTTGTTTGGTTGTGAATTATGATGATCATTGATGAAATTGGAAGTTGGAAACTTGTTATGAAATTGTATGCCAAAGATTTGATGTTTACCATAAATTATGACTTTGGCGGAAAGTTGTATATTATGTATACCAAGTGTATAACTTAAGGAAAATGATATGAAATGTCTCAAAATCTATATTGTGATGATCTTGAGTGATAATGGATGTGAAATCATTGATATTAGTGAAGGTTTGGATTAGAATGAAGGTTATACCAACTTGTGAGAAAAATGACTAGTTGAAGGATATTTGTGTTTTTGATGTTCTTTGTTGATGTTAATGTTGTCGTTTGGATTGTTGTTGATGATTTCTAGCCGAGTTGAATTCTCGGGGTGCTATATGTATAGGGGAAGTGCTGCCGAAATTTCGGTAGACAAATATGCTTCAAGTTGGAATAATGGTATTCATAACTCACGATTGGTAAACTTGACCAATTGCAGTTTTTCGACGAAACGGGAAGTGAGTTTGGAAAGGCTTAAGGAGCGTGAAAGGTATGTAAAGCTACCCCGATCCTTCTTTTGGCATGTCTAAGTGTTTTATGATCGAATTCGGGCCTCAAAAGACCTTCTTGGCCATCGGAATCCGCAAGAGAAAATCTCAGTTTTTCCTTCAGTAGAATTGAACCATTTTGATATGCTTTTCCTGAAATTATGCAAACTTTCTCTAAACTCCTTGGAAAGCTATAGAATGTCCGTAGAACCTTTATAGGTGACCCCATAAGCTTAAAGGGCATAATTTGAGCCCACCGCCTTGCTTGTTCCGAGGTAGGCCCGCTATTCCTGGTTTTGCCCTTAATGTACAAAAGTCCCCTTTTTGAACGATTTTTGAAAGAAATGTTTCGACTACCCATTTAATTACCAAACTAATATGGTTTTAAATATTCCATTAAGTCTGATAAATTGTTTTGATACTCGAAACTCATTTACTATGATTCCTTCCGACTTAATCAGATCGGTTTGTCTTTGATATGCCTCATCGAGTCTATGGAAACATTTATGATATTTTACTTGCATTAGTTTCTCACGACTCTATTCGTGGATGCCCCAATGTTTCCCACACTGAGCCCGGGCCAGGATATGTTGTCAAGCGTAATCCCCCTGCATTTTTCGCCGTGCCTCGATGTGAGGGGGCAGGTATATACGTACATGGGTTTGTGGAGTATGCTGTGCCATGTACGTTGGTTCTGATATGATTTACTATGGCCATCTGATATGACATATTATGTTACGGGGTTATGCCCCTATTCTGATTCTTCTGTGTTGTGGCACCAGCGTCGGGAGGGTGGCCACGTTCTGTCTGCCGATTCCCTTGGCAGGGGCCGGATTTGATATGACATATGTTCTGTACACACTCTGCATGTTTCGGAAATATGTATCTGATACTTTGGATTTTTCGTTTACTTTCTGTATGTTCTGCACCAGTTATGATTTTGTTTCTGCAACTCAGGCTTTACATATTCAGTACATATTTCGTACTGACCCCCTTTCTTCGGGGGCTGCGTTTTCATGCCGCGCAGGTACCGACGACAGGTTTGCTGATCCGTCTGCTTAGGATCTCATTCTGCTATTCTTGGAGCGCTCTTTTATTCAGAGCCATCTTTTGGTATAGTTTGTCACTTCTATATATGTATATTCTCGTTCATGGGTACGGCGGGGCCCTGTCCCGTCATAGGATTCTGTCGGTTTGTTAGAGTTCTGTGGACATGTTGTGGGTTGGGATCTTTCTGTACAGTTGGGTGCTTATGTTTTGTTTGGGCGATCCCATTCGCCACGGCGGCCGGTCCGCATATATTTAAATGTTACGTTGTTGGCCCTGTGTGGCCTTTGTTGGTATTTTCTGCGTGTAGGATATATGGGATAGTCCGTAAAACAAAGGAAACTCTGCCAAAATTTTTCTAAAAATTAGCTAAATTTGAAATAAAGCCTTGTCGGCTTCCGCCATATACTAGAATGCGTTTGATTGCCCAGATCGGGCACCAGTCATGCCTACGGGGTTGGGTCGTGACAATAAACTTACACAAGCACAGGTAGTATACATTTACCTCAGGTTTCGGCCCTTTAGTGAGGGGCGCAATGGACAGTGCACTGGGGTGTGCACGAATAACCAGGTCTCCACAGGGTCGCCTCTAGTGCACAAGTCATACCCAAGAGGTTCCAGCAGGTAAATACGGCAGTTAGAATGTCAAAATGCTTTACTTTCTTTTGAAAAACATTTTTGTTTCACACATATAAAAGAATCAACGCACAATTTCCGCGGCCATAAGTCCAGCGGTTGCTACCACGCATACCGCGCCCAAGTACCCAGCGGTCACTATCACACGTACCGCGGCCAAGGGTCCAGCGGTTATAATCACACATACCGCAGCCAAGGGTCCAGCGGTTATAATCACACATACCGCGACCAAAAGTCCAGCGGTTACAATCACACATTTGACATACCGCGGTCAAGGGTCCAGCGGTCTATGTCAGGCACAATCACAAGTGCGGCAGACGCGGTCAAGGGTCCAGCAGTCAATGCCTCACGTCCGGCATGACGCGGTCAAGGGTCCAGCTGCCAATGTCGGACACGCCGCGGTCGAGGGTCCAGCGGCCAGTATTACATATGCGCATATTCACATAACCGGCCCGGGACTCGGTGAAACAGAAAATAACCATACAGGATACCAAATCACTACTTCCCAAACATAAATCACACGTGCCAGGATCATGCATCACACAAGATTCAGGTATGCCAAAATCGTATATCAGAAAATACAGAAGATAAGTAGTTTATCCAAATTATCAGGGTAAGGTTTTCAAAACGTTTTAGATGTCAAAACCATTTTATAATGCTCATGAAGGTGGTCATAACACCTATCGTATAGTAAACAGCATAATAACCAGGAGTTACTTGCGAACTCCGGACAAGAGTACATTGGCTAAAGCCATACAGCACATATCAGGGTTTCTGTCCCCGCAGTTGGTTCAATAATAATTAAAATTCGTCTCAGGATAGATAAAATATCTCCCGTTTAGTAGTCAGGACAATAGCCATAAGTCCCTAGACTTGTCGCACCGAAGTGAGACAAACAAAACCATAGGAGGGGCGCCGGGGGTAACGGGCCCACGTCGGGTCAAGTCGGGGTGGCGAACATGAATCACGCCCATTAGACTCTACGGAGTCATCCAGGAAAGTTTCGGAGTGATTGGATTACATTTGTGAAAGTTATGGAGGTTTAACCACTTTTTTTCAACAAAAGCACCTTTTGAAGTTCAATTGAATTGAATGAATAGTACCAAGAAATCAATCTCGGTTTCCGATGAGCAGAATTGCCCCCGAGGCTAAAATCTCCACCTAGCACACCTAGGACATGCCAAAGAACAAAGGGGAAGGCTTTACATACCTCGATTGCGCCTTATGCTCGCTTGGCTTCAATTCCAATTTCGTCCAGAATATACAAATGGTCATGTTTACCAATTGTCAATTTCAAGCTTTTCAAGAATCTAAGCTTAATCACATAATTGCCTGCCGAAATTTCGGCAGCATTTCCCCTATAAACTCGCCTATCCGAATTTCCAATTGCTCTCCTGTTGACACAGAAATACCAACAATAACATATGGACACAACCATATCTTCAATTCTTTTATTTCAACAAGAACAACAACATATCAAAACAGCCCCCAACTATAACATAACGATGCCCGAAATTCTAACGAACACTTGCAATACACCAAGCAGCCCGTATGCACTTCTTATACCTTATTCCATGCAATCGTTTCAGCAAATTTCTGAGAAATACAACAGCAGCCACACGACACCACATCATCTATTCATATGCAACTAAACCACATTATTATCTCTATAATCCTTACAACAACCCACCACAATTTTTAACTCCAACTCTAACCTTCAAATTCCTTCATTCTCATCACATAATCTATGATTACAACAACCAAAATATTAATTCAAATCAGTCCATCAATTTCAATTAAAACAGCCCCTAATCCATAAATCTCAACAAAACAACAAACGAGTTTATAATGTTGTTTTCTCCGTCCTAATTTGTTAAAACTCTAAATAAACACTTTAATAACATAAACTGAATCTTATAAATACCTTAGAAGCAGCTCAAACACGAAAATGTCATTCCCCAAGACCAATATTTAGCTCAAATTGAAGGCAACTCAACGTACAATGCTTTTCTCTTCATGAGCTTCGGGATTCGGGGCTCGGATTTTGATCAAAATGACCTTCTTAGCCTTGAAGTTTTCTCTCTCTCTATCTAATGTTCTTGGAAGATTTTATGTTAAATGAAAAGCCCTCAAATAAGTTTTCCTTATATACTTGACGTTAATGGGCCTCATGGGCCGAAATGTGAATGTTTGGATCGGGTCACAATTTTCTGCCCCGCCGGCCCAACTTGCATCGTCCATATCTGCTTATCCAGATATCGTTTTGACGAGCGGTTTGTTGCGTTAGAAACTATACTCGATGAACTTCATTTTAGAATTTTGAAACACCTTAAAAATCCTCATATACTAGGAGATATGCCTCCAACAATATGGGCTAAAAATCTGGTCCGAGATATTTTCTGAAGATGTTTGGATTCATTTCGTTCAGCTTCGTTTAACTTCTAATCCTCTTCCGACCCTCATGTAACCTCTAATACATACATATACATACTCATATACGCTCATAACGCGATTTCAAATCCTTTAGGTTACGATGTCACCTCGGGATACTTAAGGCAACCATATATATATAACGATATTCTTACTAACTCGATTAACTTTCCTTGAACTTTCTTAACTCATTCTTTCTTGTCTTAATTAAAATAGCACGGACTCTTACGGGATATAACATCCTTCCCCCCTTAGGAACATTTGTCCCCGAATGTCAAATTAGTCCTACATAAATATACTGCTTCTGGTGATGTTATAACGAATCATTTGTAACTTGAAGTCATCTATCATGCTGTGCCTTTCTTTACATAGCCTAATTCCATTCTCCACCTGACATCTGTTAATATTGATCTTCCAAATATAGTAGACACTATTTAGCTACCTCTGTAATCGACTGCAACTTACCATGTCCATCTACACTTGAAGCTTAAGTCGAGTTCTTCTTGATCGTCCTCTTTAAATTCACTGTCTTCTTGTAACTAGCTCGTTCTGACCATCTCACTTAAGTCATTTTGCAATTTCCCTTAATCCCACTTATAACACTTTAAGCATATTATCTCGTGTCGTTTCTCTATTTTTGACTCAACTCTTCTATTGCCTCTTTACTCAGATTTGCTCTTAGTTTTCCTATCATGCATCTTATTGCAAGCTTTACACAAGTATGTGTAGGTACTCAAATCAGCCCAGAAAATATCTTAGCGTTGTCTCACTAGTCTTTATGCTTTACTTTACATTCTTCCTTCATACCTTCCAATAGTATCGGGGCCCAATTATGGCTTTTGCTCTCCATACTAATGATGTCTCTGTAGTTTTGCCTTAAACCACCTTACACCTTTCTTTGACGTATCCAAAATATTGCAACCGCACTATTGTTATTGAATTCTTACCCTTTTTATATTTCTGGGAAAATTTGGGTAGAGGTTCTTCTGTACTTCTTACTATCCCAAAACCTGCACGCAGGAAATACCAACAATGCCTCACAGGGCCAACATATATACGTATATATATCATATCGTATCATAGCCACACAGGCATAACAATTTCAAGCAAAAGTATAAAGATGTCGAGACTTACCTCACATGTCCAATTCAAACTGCACTTGTTACACTTTCCTGTTTACTTTCCTATCTACCTTATCTTTCATTCTTCAACCTTATTTTTCAATCATATCTCAATATTCTTACCTTATCCAACATGCCCCTTTCGCACCGTTGCTTACCTGTGTACAGTGTAGCTTCCAATATCATCGGCCACTTTCTTCTGTCGATACCGTTCTTCAGCTCAAATCAAGGGTTAGTAAAAAGGAAATTCCTTTCCTACAGCTGGCTCTATCGCACGATCCAGGATTCAAAGAAGGTCAACAATCCCTACATGTCCTGTAGTCTCTTGTTTATAAATGTGGCGCGCAACACACCATAAACAGGACTCTACCAGACACGACTTTGCAGACAACCCCTAGGATAGACCTGCTCTGATACCACTCTGTCACACCCCGACCTCGCTGGGGTGTGATGGGCACCCGACCCTTACTTAGGGCCGAGCGAACCCTCAGACTCTCGCTGCACATAAAATCACGTCAACTCTTTTTTTTTTTAAAACAAATAATAAAGTACATAGCAAAACTTTTCTTTCTGAAATATTGTTTCTCGTGGCTTTCAAGCCGAACAAATTTGTGATCATACAAAATTCATTACGTACACAGACCGACAACCAATACCCACGACACTGTCTGCAAAGTCTCTAATAAGATCCCAAAAGCATAACATACAGAATCTGACTCGGCAGCACTCCGGGAACAAATGGAGCTTGCCATCTGCACTGGAACATCTTCCATCTGTCCTCAACTCAACTGGGAGTACCTGCGCGGCATGAAACGCAGCCCCATTCCAGCATCCAGATGGCTCCGTACGAGGCTTTATATGGTAGGAAATGCAGGTCACCTATCGGCTGGTTTGATATTGGCGAGACAGAATTAATCGGCCCAGATATGATCCAGCAGGCCGTTGATAAGGTGAAACTTATTCGGGAACGACTATTGGCAGCCCAGAGTCGACAGAAATCATACGCTGACAAACGGCGTCGTCCTTTGGAATTCCAGGTTGGTGATTGGGTATTTCTGAAGGTATCGCCTATGAAAGGCGTAATGCGGTTCGGCAGAAAGGGTAAGCTTAGTCCGCGTTATATTGGGACTTATCTGATCGTGCGGAAAATTGGGAATGTCGCCTATGAGGTAGACCTTCCATCTGATTTGGAAGCAGTACATCCGGTATTCCATGTGTCTATGCTCCGCAAATGCATTGGTGATCCCTCCAGAATATTTCCTGCGGATGATATTCAGGTGACGGAGCAGTTATCTTATGAGGAGCAGCCCGTAGCTATTTTGGACCGCCAGGTAAGAAAGCTCCGGAACAAGGATGTAGCCTCTGTTAAGGTGCTGTGGCGGAATAATAATAGGGAGGAAATGACCTGGGAAGCCGAAGAGGAGATGAAGAAGAAATATCCTCATTTGTTCCCAGAACCCTCAGGTAATTCCGAACCTTTGCTTAATTCCATTTCGATAATGAATGTGTACTAATTGTGCTGTCTATAAACAGAAACTCCCCCAAAACCATTTCAAACCCTATAAGATCAATCTAACATTCGAGGACGAATGTTCTAAAGGGGGGGAGGATGTTATGTCCCGTATTTTCGCGCATTTGGAAAAATTAGAAATAATCTTGACTTGTATGAAATAAAGTCATCATTGGTTACATTTAACACAAGAGTTGTGCATGAAAGAATATTTTTGTGGAAGTGTGGAATAAGGCTAAGGGAAAAATTGGAATTTCGGAAATTAGTTTCGGGAATTACAAATAGGGCCATAATTAATTGGGCTAGAAAGAGCAAAAAAAAAAAAAAAAATTAAGGCCCAATTGGAGGGGGTGGCCGGCCCCTTTATGGGTCAAGGCCCATGAGTGGGCTTTTAATTGAAAGGCTTAAAAACAAAGAGATGACTAAGTCATCTTCAACTTGTAGAGAAAAAAAAAAATCAAGAAGCTAAAGACCACCCCATTTTCGGCTACAAGAAAGAAAAGAAAGAAAATTTTCTTGCCATCAACCTTTGATCCAAAAGTTATTGTTTTGTGATATTTTCACTAATTCTAGTACCCTTTTCAACTTGGTGTAGCTAATTTGGAAGGTAGGGAGCTTGTTTCCTCAAATTAACAAGTGGGTTTAGTGAAAAAGCTTGGAAGAACAAAGGTAAGATCTTGCTCCTTTTACTTTGGAATATATATATATATATATGTGTGTTGTAGCATGTAGGAATAAGTAGAAATTATGAAAAATATGAAAGTTTGCAAAGTGGGTATATATGGGTGCATTTGGCCGTGTGGTATGGAGATAAGAATGGCAATGAATTAATTTTGTTTAATATGTTAGTTGTGTTGTGATGATCTCTTGTGATGTAAATGAAGTTAGAATGATATAAGTTTGTATTGAATTGGAATGTAGAAACTTATGTCGTTTTAGTATGATTTTCCGACATTAAGGAAATGAAGTTGTTTGGTTGTGAATTATGATGATCATTGATGAAATTGGAAGTTGGAAACTTGTTATGAAATTGTATGCCAAAGATTTGATGTTTACCATAAATTATGACTTTGGCGGAAAGTTGTATATTATGTATACCAAGTGTATAACTTAAGGAAAATGATATGAAATGTCTCAAAATCTATATTGTGATGATCTTGAGTGATAATGGATGTGAAATCATTGATATTAGTGAAGGTTTGGATTAGAATGAAGGTTATACCAACTTGTGAGAAAAATGACTAGTTGAAGGATATTTGTGTTTTTGATGTTCTTTGTTGATGTTAATGTTGTCGTTTGGATTGTTGTTGATGATTTCTAGCCGAGTTGAATTCTCGGGGTGCTATATGTATAGGGGAAGTGCTGCCGAAATTTCGGTAGACAAATATGCTTCAAGTTGGAATAATGGTATTCATAACTCACGATTGGTAAACTTGACCAATTGCAGTTTTTCGACGAAACGGGAAGTGAGTTTGGAAAGGCTTAAGGAGCGTGAAAGGTATGTAAAGCTACCCCGATCCTTCTTTTGGCATGTCTAAGTGTTTTATGATCGAATTCGGGCCTCAAAAGACCTTCTTGGCCATCGGAATCCGCAAGAGAAAATCTCAGTTTTTCCTTCAGTAGAATTGAACCATTTTGATATGCTTTTCCTGAAATTATGCAAACTTTCTCTAAACTCCTTGGAAAGCTATAGAATGTCCGTAGAACCTTTATAGGTGACCCCATAAGCTTAAAGGGCATAATTTGAGCCCACCGCCTTGCTTGTTCCGAGGTAGGCCCGCTATTCCTGGTTTTGCCCTTAATGTACTAAAGTCCCCTTTTTGAACGATTTTTGAAAGAAATGTTTCGACTACCCATTTAATTACCAAACTAATATGGTTTTAAATATTCCATTAAGTCTGATAAATTGTTTTGATACTCGAAACTCATTTACTATGATTCCTTCCGACTTAATCAGATCGGTTTGTCTTTGATATGCCTCATCGAGTCTATGGAAACATTTATGATATTTTACTTGCATTAGTTTCTCACGACTCTATTCGTGGATGCCCCAATGTTTCCCACACTGAGCCCGGGCCAGGATATGTTGTCAAGCGTAATCCCCCTGCATTTTTCGCCGTGCCTCGATGTGAGGGGGCAGGTATATACGTACATGGGTTTGTGGAGTATGTTGTGCCATGTACGTTGGTTCTGATATGATTTACTATGGCCATCTGATATGACATATTATGTTACGGGGTTATGCCCCTATTCTGATTCTTCTGTGTTGTGGCACCAGCGTCGGGAGGGTGGCCACGTTCTGTCTGCCGATTCCCTTGGCAGGGGCCGGATTTGATATGACATATGTTCTGTACACACTCTGCATGTTTCGGAAATATGTATCTGATACTTTGGATTTTTCGTTTACTTTCTGTATGTTCTGCACCAGTTATGATTTTGTTTCTGCAACTCAGGCTTTACATATTCAGTACATATTTCGTACTGACCCCCTTTCTTCGGGGGCTGCGTTTTCATGCCGCGCAGGTACCGACGACAGGTTTGCTGATCCGTCTGCTTAGGATCTCATTCTGCTATTCTTGGAGCGCTCTTTTATTCAGAGCCATCTTTTGGTATAGTCTGTCACTTCTATATATGTATATTCTCGTTCATGGGTACGGCGGGGCCCTGTCCCGTCATAGGATTCTGTCGGTTTGTTAGAGTTCTGTGGACATGTTGTGGGTTGGGATCTTTCTGTACAGTTGGGTGCTTATGTTTTGTTTGGGCGATCCCATTCGCCACGGCGGCCGGTCCGCATATATTTAAATGTTACGTTGTTGGCCCTGTGTGGCCTTTGTTGGTATTTTCTGCGTGTAGGATATATGGGATAGTCCGTAAAACAAAGGAAACTCTGCCAAAGTTTTTCTAAAAATTAGCTAAATTTGAAATAAAGCCTTGTCGGCTTCCGCCATATACTAGAATGCGTTTGATTGCCCAGATCGGGCACCAGTCATGCCTACGGGGTTGGGTCGTGACAATAAACTTACACAAGCACAGGTAGTATACATTTACCTCAGGTTTCGGCCCTTTAGTGAGGGGCGCAATGGACAGTGCACTGGGGTGTGCACGAATAACCAGGTCTCCACAGGGTCGCCTCTAGTGCACAAGTCATACCCAAGAGGTTCCAGCAGGCAAATACGGCAGTTAGAATGTCAAAATGCTTTACTTTCTTTTGAAAAACATTTTTGTTTCACACATATAAAAGAATCAACGCACAATTTCCGCGGCCATAAGTCCAGCGGTCGCTACCACGCATACCGCGCCCAAGTACCCAGCGGTCACTATCACACGTACCGCGGCCAAGGGTCCAGCGGTTATAATCACACATACCGCAGCCAAGGGTCCAGCGGTTATAATCACACATACCGCGACCAAAAGTCCAGCGGTTACAATCACACATTTGACATACCGCGGTCAAGGGTCCAGCGGTCTATGTCAGGCACAATCACAAGTGCGGCAGACGCGGTCAAGGGTCCAGCAGTCAATGCCTCACGTCCGGCATGACGCGGTCAAGGGTCCAGCTGCCAATGTCGGACACGCCGCGGTCGAGGGTCCAGCGGCCAGTATTACATATGCGCATATTCACATAACCGGCCCGGGACTCGGTGAAACAGAAAACAACCATACAGGATACCAAATCACTACTTCCCAAACATAAATCACACGTGCCAGGATCATGCATCACACAAGATTCAGGTATGCCAAAATCGTATATCAGAAAATACAGAAGATAAGTAGTTTATCCAAATTATCAGGGTAAGGTTTTCAAAACGTTTTAGATGTCAAAACCATTTTATAATGCTCATGAAGGTGGTCATAACACCTATCGTATAGTAAACAGCATAATAACCAGGAGTTACTTGCGAACTCCGGACAAGAGTACATTGGCTAAAGCCATACAGCACATATCAGGGTTTCTGTCCCCGCAGTTGGTTCAATAATAATTAAAATTCGTCTCAGGATAGATAAAATATCTCCCGTTTAGTAGTCGGGACAATAGCCATAAGTCCCTAGACTTGTCGCACCGAAGTGAGACAAACAAAACCATAGGAGGGGCGCCGGGGGTAACGGGCCCACCTCGGGTCAAGTCGGGGTGGCGAACATGAATCACGCCCATTAGACTCTACGGAGTCATCCAGGAAAGTTTCGGAGTGATTGGATTACATTTGTGAAAGTTATGGAGGTTTAACCACTTTTTTTCAACAAAAGCACCTTTTGAAGTTCAATTGAATTGAATGAATAGTACCAAGAAATCAATCTCGGTTTCCGATGAGCAGAATTGCCCCCGAGGCTAAAATCTCCACCTAGCACACCTAGGACATGCCAAAGAACAAAGGGGAAGGCTTTACATACCTCGATTGCGCCTTATGCTCGCTTGGCTTCAATTCCAATTTCGTCCAGAATATACAAATGGTCATGTTTACCAATTGTCAATTTCAAGCTTTTCAAGAATCTAAGCTTAATCACATAATTGCCTGCCGAAATTTCGGCAGCATTTCCCCTATAAACTCGCCTATCCGAATTTCCAATTGCTCTCCTGTTGACACAGAAATACCAACAATAACATATGGACACAACCATATCTTCAATTCTTTTATTTCAACAAGAACAACAACATATCAAAACAGCCCCCAACTATAACATAACGATGCCCGAAATTCTAACGAACACTTGCAATACACCAAGCAGCCCGTATGCACTTCTTATACCTTATTCCATGCAATCGTTTCAGCAAATTTCTGAGAAATACAACAGCAGCCACACGACACCACATCATCTATTCATATGCAACTAAACCACATTATTATCTCTATAATCCTTACAACAACCCACCACAATTTTTAACTCCAACTCTAACCTTCAAATTCCTTCATTCTCATCACATAATCTATGATTACAACAACCAAAATATTAATTCAAATCAGTCCATCAATTTCAATTAAAACAGCCCCTAATCCATAAATCTCAACAAAACAACAAACGAGTTTATAATGTTGTTTTCTCCGTCCTAATTTGTTAAAACTCTAAATAAACACTTTAATAACATAAACTGAATCTTATAAATACCTTAGAAGCAGCTCAAACACGAAAATTTCATTCCCCAAGACCAACATTTAGCTCAAATTGAAGGCAACTCAACGTACAATGCTTTTCTCTTCATGAGCTTCGGGATTCGGGGCTCGGATTTTGATCAAAATGACCTTCTTAGCCTTGAAGTTTTCTCTCTCTCTCTCTAATGTTCTTGGAAGATTTTATGTTAAATGAAAAGCCCTCAAATAAGTTTTCCTTATATACTTGACGTTAATGGGCCTCATGGGCCGAAATGTGAATGTTTGGATCGGGTCACAATTTTCTGCCCCGCCGGCCCAACTTGCATCGTCCATATCTGCTTATCCAGATATCGTTTTGACGAGCGGTTTGTTGCGTTAGAAACTATACTCGATGAACTTCATTTTAGAATTTTGAAACACCTTAAAAATCCTCATATACTAGGAGATATGCCTCCAACAATATGGGCTAAAAATCTGGTCCGAGATATTTTCTGAAGATGTTTGGATTCATTTCGTTCAGCTTCGTTTAACTTCTAATCCTCTTCCGACCCTCATGTAACCTCTTATACATACATATACATACTCATATACGCTCATAACGCGATTTCAAATCCTTTAGGTTACGATGTCACCTCGGGATACTTAAGGCAACCATATATATATAACGATATTCTTACTAACTCGATTAACTTTCTTTGAACTTTCTTAACTCATTCTTTCTTGTCTTAATTAAAATAGCACGGACTCTTACGGGGTATAACATCCTTCCCCCCTTAGGAACATTTGTCCCCGAATGTCAAATTAGTCCTACATAAATATACTGCTTCTGGTGATGTTATAACGAATCATTTGTAACTTGAAGTCATCTATCATGCTGTGCCTTTCTTTACTTAGCCTAATTCCATTCTCCACCTGACATCTGTTAATATTGATCTTCCAAATATAGTAGACACTATTTAGCTACCTCTGTAATCGACTGCAACTTACCATGTCCATCTACACTTGAAGCTTAAGTCGAGTTCTTCTTGATCGTCCTCTTTAAATTCACTGTCTTCTTGTAACTAGCTCGTTCTGACCATCTCACTTAAGTCATTTTGCAATTTCCCTTAATCCCACTTATAACACTTTAAGCATATTATCTCGTGTCGTTTCTCTATTTTTGACTCAACTCTTCTATTTCCTCTTTACTCAGATTTGCTCTTAGTTTTCCTATCATGCATCTTATTGCAAGCTTTACACAAGTATGTGTAGGTACTCAAATCAGCCCAGAAAATATCTTAGCGTTGTCTCACTAGTCTTTATGCTTTACTTTACATTCTTCCTTCATACCTTCCAATAGTATCGGGGCCCAATTATGGCTTTTGCTCTCCATACTAATGATGTCTCTGTAGTTTTGCCTTAAACCACCTTACACCTTTCTTTGACGTATCCAAAATATTGCAACCGCACTATTGTTATTGAATTCTTACCCTTTTTATATTTCTGGGAAAATTTGGGTAGAGGTTCTTCTGTACTTCTTACTATCCCAAAACCTGCACGCAGGAAATACCAACAATGCCTCACAGGGCCAACATATATACGTATATATATCATATCGTATCATAGCCACACAGGCATAACAATTTCAAGCAAAAGTATAAAGATGTCGAGACTTACCTCACATGTCCAATTCAAACTGCACTTGTTACACTTTCCTGTTTACTTTCCTATCTACCTTATCTTTCATTCTTCAACCTTATTTTTCAATCATATCTCAATATTCTTACCTTATCCAACATGCCCCTTTCGCACCGTTGCTTACCTGTGTACAGTGTAGCTTCCAATATCATCGGCCACTTTCTTCTGTCGATACCGTTCTTCAGCTCAAATCAAGGGTTAGTAAAAAGGAAATTCCTTTCCTACAGCTGGCTCTATCGCACGATCCAGGATTCAAAGAAGGTCAACAATCCCTACATGTCCTGTAGTCTCTTGTTTATAAATGTGGCGCGCAACACACCATAAACAGGACTCTACCAGACACGACTTTGCAGACAACCCCTAGGATAGACCTGCTCTGATACCACTCTGTCACACCCCGACCTCGCTGGGGTGTGATGGGCACCCGACCCTTACTTAGGGCCGAGCGAACCCTCAGACTCTCGCTGCACATAAAATCACGTCAACTCTTTTTTTTAAAAAACAAATAATAAAGTACATAGCAAAACTTTTCTTTCTGAAATATTCTTTCTCGTGGCTTTCAAGCCGAACAAATTTGTGATCATACAAAATTCATTACGTACACAGACCGACAACCAATACCCACGACACTGTCTGCAAAGTCTCTAATAAGATCCCAAAAGCATAACATACAGAATCTGACTCGGCAGCACTCCGGGAACAAATGGAGCTTGCCATCTGCACTGGAACATCTTCCATCTGTCCTCAACTCAACTGGGAGTACCTGCGCGGCATGAAACGCAGCCCCCGAAAAACAGGGGGTCAGTACGGAAATGTACCGAGTATGTAATGCGGAAATATAACAATATAAGCAAAACCGAGCCAGAAGTATAGAAATAGAAAAGGTAGTATCGGATCCGAGTCCGAAACGGAAATACAGAGTGTGTGGCCAGGACCACGATATATATCATAAGCACGGGGTGTAGCCGTCTGAATCGTGTTATGAAATAGAGGTACAAAGCCTAACTGGCAGGATCTTCGTGCGGATCAGGGCACAGAGTGCGACTGACATACCCGCAACCGAAGCTAGGGGTGTAGAACTATAGCCGACTGAAGCATAGTTCGGCTCAATCATGCAGAAGCAACACCAACAGAATCATTCTCCGAATCCGCTGTCCAGAAATGTAACTGGCAGAACCATGCATGTAGAATCATAAACTTACACAAGCACAGGTAGTATACATTTACCTCAGGTTTCGGCCCTTTAGTGAGGGGCGCAATGGACAGTGCACTGGGGTGTGCACGAATAACCAGGTCACCACAGGGTCGCCTCTAGTACACAAGTCATACCCAAGAGGTTCCAGCAGGCAAATACGGCAGTTAGAATGTCAAAATGCTTTACTTTCTTTTGAAAAACATTTTTGTTTCACACATATAAAAGAATCAACGCACAATTTCCGCGGCCATAAGTCCAGCGGTCGCTACCACGCATACCGCGGCCAAGTACCCAGCGGTCACTATCACACGTACCGCGGCCAAGGGTCCAGCGGTTATAATCACACATACCGCGGCCAAGGGTCCAGCGGTTATAATCACACATACCGCGACCAAAAGTCCAGCGGTTACAATCACACATTTGACATACCGCGGTCAAGGGTCCAGCGGTCTATGTCAGGCACAATCACAAGTGCGGCAGACGCGGTCAAGGGTCCAGCAGTCAATGCCACACGTCCGGCATGACGCGTTCAAGGGTCCAGCTGTCAATGTCGGACACGCCGCGGTCGAGGGTCCAGCGGCCAGTATTACATATGCGCATATTCACATAACCGGCCCGGGACTCGGTGAAACAGAAAACAACCATACAGGATACCAAATCACTACTTCCCAAACATAAATTACACGTGCCAGCATCATGCATCACACAAGATTCAGGTATGCCAAAATCGTATATCAGAAAATACAGAAGATAAGTAGTTTATCCAAATTATCAGGGTAAGGTTTTCAAAACGTTTTAGATGTCAAAACCATTTTATAATGCTCATGAAGGTGGTCATAACACCTATCGTATAGTAAATAGCATAATAACCAGGAGTTACTTGCGAACTCCGGACAAGAGTACATTGGCTAAAGCCATACAGCACATATCAGGGTTTCTGTCCCCGCAGTTGGTTCAATAATAATTAAAATTCGTCTCAGGATAGATAAAATATCTCCCGTTTAGTAGTCGGGACAATAGCCATAAGTCCCTAGACTTGTCGCACCGAAGTGAGACAAACAAAACCATAGGAGGGGCGCCGGGGGTAACGGGCCCACCTCGGGTCAAGTCGGGGTGGCGAACATGAATCACGCCCATTAGACTCTACGGAGTCATCCAGGAAAGTTTCGGAGTGATTGGATTACATTTGTGAAAGTTATGGAGGTTTAACCACTTTTTTTCAACAAAAGCACCTTTTGAAGTTCAATTGAATTGAATGAATAGTACCAAGAAATCAATCTCGGTTTCCGATGAGCAGAATTGCCCCCGAGGCTAAAATCTCCACCTAGCACACCTAGGACATGCCAAAGAACAAAGGGGAAGGCTTTACATACCTCGATTGCGCCTTATGCTCGCTTGGCTTCAATTCCAATTTCGTCCAGAATATACAAATGGTCATGTTTACCAATTGTCAATTTCAAGCTTTTCCAGAATCTAAGCTTAATCACATAATTGCCTACCGAAATTTCGGCAGCATTTCCCCTATAAACTCGCCTATCCGAATTTCCAATTGCTCTCCTGTTGACACAGAAATACCAACAATAACATATGGACACAACCATATCTTCAATTCTTTTATTTGAACAAGAACAACAACATATCAAAACAGCCCCCAACTATAACATAACGATGCCCGAAATTCTAACGAACACTTGCAATACACCAAGCAGCCCGTATGCACTTCTTATACCTTATTCCATGCAATCGTTTCAGCAAATTTCTGAGAAATACAACAGCAGCCACACGACACCACATCATCTATTCATTTGCAACTAAACCACATTATTATCTCTATAATCCTTACAACAACCCACCACAATTTTTAACTCCAACTCTAACCTTCAAATTCCTTCATTCTCATCACATAATCTATGATTACAACAACCAAAATATTAATTCAAATCAGTCCATCAATTTCAATTAAAACAGCCCCTAATCCATAAATCTCAACAAAACAACAAACGAGTTTATAATGTTGTTTTCTCCGTTCTAATTCGTTAAAACTCTAAATAAACACTTTAATAACATAAAATGAATCTTATAAATACCTTAGAAGCAGCTCAAACAGGAAAATTTCATTCCCCAAGACCAATATTTAGCTCAAATTGAAGGCAACTCAACGTACAATGCTTTTCTCTTCATGAGCTTCGGGATTCGGGGCTCGGATTTTGATCAAAATGACCTTCTTAGCCTTGAAGTTTTCTCTCTCTCTCTCTAATGTTCTTGGAAGATTTTATGTTAAATGAAAATCCCTCAAATAAGTTTTCCTTATATACTTGACGTTAATGGGCCTCATGGGCCGAAATGTGAATGTTTGGATCGGGTCACAATTTTCTGCCCCGCCGGCCCAACTTGCATCGTCCATATCTGCTTATGCAGATATCGTTTTGACGAGCGGTTTGTTGAGTTAGAAACTATACTCAATGAACTTCATTTTAGAATTTTGAAACACCTTAAAACTCCTCATATACTAGGAGATATGCCTCCAACAATATGGGCTAAAAATCTGGTCCGAGATATTTTCTGAAGATGTTTGGATTCATTTCGTTCAGCTTTGTTTAACTTCTAATCCTCTTCCGACCCTCATGTAACCTCTTATACATACATATACATACTCATATACGCTCATAACGTGATTTAAAATCCTTTAGGTTACGATGTCACCTCGGGATACTTAAGGCAACCATATATAGATAACGATATTCTTACTAACTCGATTAACTTTCCTTGAACATTCTTAACTCATTCTTTCTTGTCTTAATTAAAATAGCACGGACTCTTACGGGGTATAACACTAGGTGTCACACATACCTGGCTCTACTAAGGCTCAGTGTTATCCGTACCCAACTGCAGTGGTGTGCGCGCAATAGGTATCATACCCGGCCATATAAGCTCGATGTTACATAATAGTCATACATACTTAAATCCTTATACGTAGAAGTTCATTAGTATCATTGTCGTCATTGACATCATCATTTTCATTATATCTATCCTTAGAGAATCAACTATCATAAAAGAGAGACAATAGTATCGCGAACGTATCGAGAATGGTAAGCTTTGGTAATCTTAGAGATAGAGTCATTTGGAAGACATTATGGAATTCATGAAAGGATACACACACACACACACACATATATATATATATATATAGCAAGGGAACCATGCCTTAATGAAAGAAGGGATAGCCTTACATACCTCATTGTCTCCTTAGCTATTTAACGTTCCTCGTTGAAGCTTGAATAATCTACATTTGGAAGGATTCATAACCTGGTTAAGCCTTAAAGATACTCCTAAATTAAAACTAGAATAATTCATAACCTAATGAAAATTGGGCAGCATTTCCCCTATTTCGTCAACTTCCGCCATATCACAAAACAACTCCCAACAACCACAATAACATCCACAATATCATAATCGAGTATTCATATTCGATTTAGCCTTAAAAATTCATCCTTGTGTTCAACTTATGCTAGCAACTTCATACCCATTTAGCACATTTTCATATAATTCTTCTTCATCACCATTACTACTTTCCATAGCAAGATTATATCCATATCATACTAAGAATCATATCTCAAGTTAGCTTACTACTCAAAAACCTCATAAAAATTACATTTAGAACTCATCTTCCACTTTTTCCTTCTACCCAAGTTGTTCAACAAATAAACATTCTTAATAGCATGTAATCAGTATGAAAACTAACCTTTTATCTCATAAGAATGAGTTTTGGAGCAAGCTATCAACTTATGTGAAAACCCTAGCTTCAATATCCAAAGAATCCTTGGAGTTTATTATCCCTAGCAAGACTTCTAGCACATGGGTATCTTGATTCTTGCCTCTTGATATTTAATCTCTCTTGGATTTGGCTTGGATTAGTTTATGGAGTGGAAGAGAGGGTTTTTGGAGAGCTTTGGATCTGATTCGGTAAAATAATATGTCCAAATGAAGTGGAACGAAATATATAAAGTGGAACTTAAACTCCCGTCGGGCAATTCTGCGCCCATTTTGACGGGTCGTATAAATTCCTACGGACCGTCAAAATGGTCCGTAGAACTGCCCAGTCAAATATGGGTCATTGTGACCATTTGACGCTGGGCTGTGTCAATTTGACGGACCACAGAATTTTCTGCGGGGCGTCAAAATTCCTGCGGGCCGTCAAATGGTCCGCAGAAATTTTCTGCTCAGACAGTCTGTCGTAGAATGGCCATACCTTTTTACTCAGACTTCACATTGGCGAGCGGTTTGTTGCGTTGGAAACTTGACTCGATGAAATTCAATTTGGACCAAAGAAACGCACCAAAACCCCTCATATTCTAGGAGATATGCCCCCACCAATTTGGACAAAAATTCTGTCCGAAAAGTTTTACCAAAGTTCCTACAAACTCAATTCCTTTATTTGTTTGTTCTTAAATCCTTCCATAGCTCATTTCATGGGCTTAAACCCCCATAACCATAATATGGGAACATGTAATCTCATATATCCTAAGGTAAATCCTCTTTCCGTGGTTAGGAAAACTAACGCCAAACGAATCTCAACGGATGAAACTACGAGGTGTAACATTCTCCCACTCTTAGAAACATTCGTCCTCGAATGATAGACTGTTAGGATTCTACAAAAGAAATTCCAGAGTTTCCCCTATAATATGGCACAACCATCTTGTACACAACCCAAATACATCGCCTCACAGGGCTATAACAACACGACAATAACCATGGCCACACACGACCAAGAAAAGCATTACATACCTGAGGTTAATGGCGTCTCTGCCTGAATCTCTTCTGAAGGTGAAAATAAATGCGGGTACCAAGACTTCATGTCATCTTCAGCTTCCCAAGTCATTTCCTCTCTATTATTATTCCTTCATAAAACTTTAACTGAAGCTACCTCTTTGGTTCTAAGCTTTCGTACTTGCCTATCTAAAATGGCAATGGGGACTTCTTCATAAGACACCTGTTCATTAACTTGGACATCATCTATTGGCACAATTCTAGAAGGATCTCCAATACACTTACGAAGCATTGATACATGGAAAACTGGATGAACTGAATCCAAATCCGCAGGTAGGTCTAATTCATAAGCCACTTGGCCTGCCTTGCGTACAATCTCATAAGGTCCAATGTACTGGGGACTAAGCTTGACCTTTTTGCCAAATCTCATGACGCCCTTCATTGGCGACACCTTCAAGAATACCCAATCTTTCACTTGGAACTCTAAGTCTCTTCGATGATTATCTGCATAGGATTTCTGACGACTCTGAGCTGTTAATAATCGATCCTATATAAGCTTGACTTTATCTATAGCTTGCTGGACCAAGTCTAGTCCTATCAATTTGGTCTCTCCTACTTTGAACCACCCAATTGGAGATCTACACTTTCGCCCATACAAAGCCTCGTATGGGGCCATTTAGATGCTAGAATGATAACTATTGTTATACGCAAATTCAATAAGTGGTAAGTGATCATCCCAACTACCTCCAAAATCCAATACACATGCGCGTAACATATCCTCAAGAGTCTGAATGGTACGTTCAGCTTGCCCATCCGTCTGTGGATGAAACGCCGTGCTAAGGCTCACCCGAGTCCCTAAACCTTCTTGGAAAGATTTCCAAAAATTGGTTGTAAACTGAGTCCCTCTATCGGAGATAATAGAAACTAGAACACTGTGAAGTCGCACTATCTCTTTAACATAAAGCTTTGCATAATCTTCTGCTACATATGTAGTTCTGACCGGTAAGAAATGAGCTGACTTCGTGAGTCTATCCACAATCACCCATATAGAGTCATACTTACATCGAGAATGGGGTAAGCCTGTAATGAAATCCATATTAATAACTTCCCATTTCCAAGTTGGAATTTCTATAGCTTGCAACAATCCACCCGGCTTTTGGTGTTCAATTTTCACTTGCTAACAGTTAGGACATTGAGCTATGAATTCCGCTATATCTTTCTTCATCCCATTCCACAAATATATAGATTTAAGGTCATGATACATTTTTGTTGCTCCTGGGTGAACAGAATAATGGGAACAATGGGCTTCTCTCAATATTTGTTGGCGCAATCCTGCAATATCAGGAACACATAACCTGCCTTGGCTTCGGAGAACTCCATCTCCAGAAATCTCAAATAATGACTGCTCCTTCTGAGGGAGTGTATTTCTGTAATGAACTAGCATGGGATCCTCGTATTGACGCTCTTTCACTTCCACTACTAGTGACGAGACCGCCGCATTTTGAATGATAGCTCCCATACTACCTGAGTCCACTACTCGAACTCCTAGGCTAGCTAACTACTGGAGCTCACAAGCTATCCCTCTTTTCTCTGGCTGAACATCACATAAACTTCTCATAGATCTACGGCTAAGAGCATCAGCCACTACATTTGCTTTCCCGGGATGATACAGGATGTCAACATCATAGTCTATCAACAATTCCAACCATCGTCGTTGCTGTAAATTCAACTCTTTTTGCTTGAAGATATACTGAAGGCTCTTATGATTTGTATAAATATCATCAACATTGACGCCATACAAATAATGTCTCCACATCTTCAATGCATGAATAACTGCAGCCAATTCAAGATCATGGGACAGATATTTTTGCTCATGTTTCTGTAACTGTCTTGAAGCATACGCAATCACCTTACAAAGTTGCATCAACACACAGCCTAACCCAACGCCTGAAGCATTACAATAGACAACATAACCTTCCAATCCCCCTGGAAGTGTCAGGACTTGGGCAGAAGTTAATCTATCGTTTAGCTCTTGAAAACTACGTTCACAAGCATCTGTCACTGAGTTCAACCAAAACTCACACTTAGAAAATTTTGCAAATAACACTTGAGTTTAAAGAACTCCAAGAATAGTACGCAAATGATCCGCATGTTCTGCCTCGGACCTAGAATATACCAGGATATCGTCAATGAACACAATCAAAAATAAATCTAAAAAGGGCCTAAACACATTGTTCATCAAATCCATAAATACTGTCGGTGCATTAGTTAGCCCGAATGACATTATCCGGAACTCAAAATGGTCGTATCTGGTTCTGAAGGCTGTCTTAAAAATATCTTTCTCCCTAACTCGCACTTGATGATACCAGGATCTCAAATCCATCTTTGAAAACAATTTGGCGCCTTGCAATTGGACAAATAAATCATCAATCCTTGGAAGCGGATATTTATTCTTGACTGTCACCTTATTTGGCTGTCGATAGTCATTGCACATTCGCAAGGAGCCATCTTTCTTTTGCACAAACAACACGGGTGCTCCGCACGGGGAAGAACTAGGCCTAATAAAACCTTTTTCAAGAAAGTCCTTCAATTTCTCCTTCAATTCTTTCAACTCTGCGGGAGCCATTCTATAAGGAGGAATAGATATGGGCTTGGTATCCGGTAGCACATCTATAGCGAAATCAATCTCCCGCTCTGGAGGGTGACCTGGAAGCTCTTTTAAGAATAAATTCGGAAACTCATTCACCACGGGGACAGACTGAAGAGTTGGCGATTCAGCTTCTACATCATGAACCCAAACTAGATGGTAAATACAACCTTTGGCGATCATTTTCCTTGCCTTGAGATAGGAAATAAACCTACCTTTTGGGGACGCAGTATTTCCTTTCAAAGTCCACCATTTTTAAATCATCTAATTCAACCATAGTACGATGGTCAAAAATCACAACTACACAATTTCTATATACCCGACTAGCTATTACCAGTTCACCAATGGTGTAGATACCTCAAAAGGTTTGATCGACTCCGGTTTGACCCCAAACCGACCCGCAATATATGGAGTACATATGACAATGTGGATCCTGTATTTATCAAAGCATATACATCATGAGAAAATACCGATAATATACCTATGACGACATCGGGAGATGACTCAAGATCTTGGCGTCCAGCCAAGGCACAAATACGGTGTTGAGGACCACTACAATTGGGAGCTCTCCCTCTACCTCTACCATGGCTGACCGGCGCCTATGAACCTTTCCCCATAGGGCATATCGATGATGAAAACCCGACTGCCGATCCTAAAGGCTGAACTCTACCCCTACCACTAACCGAGGGGCAATCATGCATAATTTGGCCTGGCCGACCGCATGTATAGCAAACCTCTGAACCTAGTCGACACTGGCCCCAATGTAACTTCCCACACTAGGAACATCGTGGCATGGGTGACCTAGCCTGACCCGAATCACCCCTGAACTGGGAACCCGAAGCTCTCAAACTCTGACTCGGCCCGGAATAAGTAGATCTGTCAAATCTCTGGCCTGTAAATCGTGGAGGCGCACTAGTCATAGAATGGCCTGAATGCCTAGAAAACTGTTGTCTTGGTCCACCTCTAAACTCACTTGTTGGACCCGAAGATCTAGCCCTCTTGTTATACCCCCTATCATGCTCACGCTCACTCTTTTGTTGTTGTTGGCTTTCTTCCAAATTTTGGGCATGGGCTTGAATGCATGAAATATTCATGTTGTCCTGAAGGGACGCTGTCAAGCACCTATCCATCAAATCGGTGCACTCGGTCACCCATATTCGCTGCCATGGCCGAAGCATACCTAGCCAAAGAATTGAAGCGGAGACTATACTCTAAAGCACTCATACTTCCTTGTCTAAGATTTAAGATCTTATCGGCTCTAGCTCGCCGAACCTCTGGAGGTAAGTAATGTTGGAGGAAGGCATCCACAAATTCTTGCCATACCGGGGGAGGTGCATTGACTCCCCGTGAAGCCATCCAAACTGTGTACCAATGAACCTCGACATCCCTCAATCTATAGGATTCTAACTCCACCGATTCAATGTCCGAAGCATGCACTACTAGAAGTGTCCTCAACATCCCATCAATAAAATTGTGGGGGTCCTCATCTGGCTTCGACCCGAAGAATTCCGGAGGGTTCAAGATAATAAAGTCATGGGCCCTTGCACTAACAGCCCAATCACCTTGCCCTGTACCTTGCCGCTGAGTCTGGGCAACAACCAATTGAGTAAGTAAATGAATGGCCTCTTTTACATCTTGGCCCGAAGCATCCGGTGGAGGAGCTGGGGGTGGTGGAGCTGGGGCTGAGGCTCCCTCGTGCTGAGTAAGTAAATGAATGAACTCTTTTACATCTTGGCCTGAAGCATCTGGGGGAGGAGCTGGGTCTGCTGGAGCTGCGGCGAGGCACCCTCATGCTCCTCTGAAATAGGCACTGAGTGGGAGGACTGAGATTGAGCCACATTCTGGGAGTCACTTTCATCTACAACTGTTGGAGGTGCTCTTTCAGCCCGCTTTCCTGCCACTGTCTTGCCCTTTTGGGCTGCCGTAGCTTTTCTCTTTACAGGCATTTCTGAAAAACATAATACACGGTTAGGGAAAAATAAATCCTTATGTCATGGCTCTATCGCACGATCTTATAAAGAAAGAAGGTCATTCATTCCTAAAATGCTTGCAACCTCCTGTTTATAAGTGTGGCGCGCAACACACCCATAAACAAGACTCTACTAGACACGGCTCGTAGACACACCTTAGGACAAAACTGCTCTGATACCACTTTTGTCACGACCCAACCGGAGGGCCATGACGGGCACCCGGTGATAACCCACCCGAGTACCTCTTATCGTGCTCTCATATTCACATCTAGGTGAGCCACATGGATTACTCATAATTTATATGCATCAATAGTGCTAATATCGTTGGGCAACAACACATTTATATCATCATCAATAAAAATGCCCATATCCATATATGCAAGCCAACGAGACTATCAAAATGATATACAAAATATAAGCCGACAAGGCTAAGGACATCTAATCATACACAACTGTCTACGAGCCTATAAGGAGAGTATGTCACATCATATAGGCGGGACAGGACCCTGCCTTGCCCATGGGTATGTACACAAAAGAATAATACCAAAAGTTGTAGCTCCGGAATGAAATGAAGCTTCTCTATGTAGTCCCTGAGTGAGAAGTCTATGGATCAGTCCTGTCTTCCTGTCCACCTGTGGGTATGACGCAGCGTCCATAAACAAAAGAACATCAGTACGAATAAAGTACTAAGTGTGTAAAGCATAATAAACATCATAATATGAGCATAAAAGACAGCACAAGAAATAGCATAGAATGGGGGAATCGGGGAGTAGTAAAGCCAGCATCATAATTACTTACTTGTCTTTCATAGGGACCTTCCATTTCTATTGCGTTCTTGTGTACATACATATATGCGTATACCTATGTCCATATCCGTATACATATCCATGTCCATGATCATATACATATTCACATCTATATTCATATCCGTATTCATATACATATTCGTATTCATATACATTCGTAACCATAGCATACCCGACCATCGGTGGTTTTACATACCCAGCCATGACAAGGCTCAGTGTCATACATACCTGGTACTACCAAGGCTCAGTGTTATATGTGCCCAACTGCAGTGGTGTGCACGCAATAGGTATCATACCCGGCCATATAAGCTCGGTGTTACATAATAGTCATACATACATAAATCCGTATACGTAGGAGTTCATTAGTGTCGTCGTCATCATTGACATCATCATTTTCATTATATCTATCTTTAGAGAATCAACTATCATATAAGAGAGACAATAGAATCGCGAACGTATCGAGAATCCTAAGATTTGGTAATCTTAGAGATAGAGTCATTTGGAAGACATTATGGAACTCATGAAAGGATACATACATACATATATATATAGCAGGGGAACCATGCCTTAATGAAAGAAGGGTTAGCCTTACATACCTCTTTGTCTCCTTAACTATTTAACGTTCCTCGTTGAAGCTTGAATAATCTACATTTGGAAGGATTCATAACCTGGTTAAGCCTTAATGATACTCCTAAATTCAAACAAGAATAATTCATGACCTAATGAAAATTGGGCAGCATTTCCCCTATTTCGTCAACTTCCACCATATCACAAAACAACTCCTAACAACCACAATAACATCCATAATATCATAATCGAGTATTCACATTCGATTTAGCCTTCAAAATTCATCCTTGTGTTCAACTTATGGTAACAACTTCATACCCATTTAGCACATTTTTATATAATGCTTCTTCATCACCATTATTACTTTCCATAGCAAGATTATATCCATATCATACTGAGAATCATATCTCAAGTTAGCTTACTACTCAAAAACCGCATAAAGCGGAAGAGAGGGTTTTTAGAGAGCTTTGGATCTGATTCGGTAATATAATATGTCCAAATGAAGTGGAACGAACTATATAAAGCGGAACTTAAACTCCCGTCGGGCAATTCGGCGCCCATTTTGAGGGGCCGTATAAATTCCTACAGACCGTCAAAATGGTACGTAGAACTGCCCAGTCGAATATGGGTCACTGTGACCATTTTACGCTGGGCTCTGTCAATTTGACGGACCGCAGAATTATCTGCGGGGCGTCAAAATTCCTGCGGGCCATCAAATGGTCCACAGAAATTTTCTGTTCAGACAGTCTGTCGTAGAATGGCCATAACGTTTTACTCAGACTTCACATTGGTGAGCGGTTTGTTAACGTTGGAAACTTGACTCGATGAAATTCAATTTGGAAAAAAGAAACGCACCAAAACTCATCATAATCTAGGAGATATGCCCCCACCAATTTGGACCAAAATTCTGTCCGAAAATTTTTGCCAAGTTTTACCAAAGTTTCCACAAACTCAATTCCTTTATTTGTTTGTTCCTTAATCCTTCCATAGCTCATTTCATGGGCTTAAACCCCCATAACCATAATATGGGAACATGTAATTTCATATATCCTAAGGTAACTCCTCTTTTCGCGATTAGGACAACTAACGCCTAACGAATCTCAACGGATGTAACTACGAGGTGTAACAGGAAGAAAATATGAAGTTCAAGTACTCGTACTTATTTCAACCCCCGGAAGTGATCCAAGATGAGACATCAAGATCATGAGGTATGTATGATTTCCTTTTTATGCATTTGGGTCGTGTGTGGCCAAACTCTATTTCTATTATGTTGTGGCCCTGTGAGGCATTGTTATTATGGGCTGTTGTGAAAGGATGGTAGTGCCATATTACAGGAGAAACTCTGGCAAAATTTTTATAGAATCCCCGAGAAATTAACATTCGAGGACGAATGTTCTTAAGGGGGAAGAATATTACACTTCGGAAAATTTACTGTTAACGCTCATTGAATAGACTAACAAAGGGAACAAAGTATATGATATTTCAATGAGTAAGAAATAGCATTTGATGACCCTAATTGAGATTACAAAGACATTTGAGGTAAGAGAAGAACGTTTGCCCTAGAAGGCAAGGTATACGTTATGTATCGGAAGGATTTGCGAGTATCGAGTTAATGATGACTTAAGGATATTTTGGACAAGAGTTATAACATCCCTTAGATTGTTAATGAGGTGTTAAACAAGTGTTAAGAAGGTTCCATAAGGATAGGAGATCAAACGAGTCGACGAGAACGAGCTCGGAAAAGCTGGGTATTATACGGCCCAACATACTGGCCGTATAAAATATACTGGCCGTATGTTAGGCCATATATTCAATCCCCTTCTCTCAAGAACTCTCTAGAACATTTTTCCACACCTCTCCCACAAGTATTCAAGAGAAATTAACGATCAACTTCATCAATCCAAGAGAATCAAATGTAAGAAACTCATTAAAGCTCATCCAAGACAAGAAATCCAGGTGGAAGTGGAACTAGGGTTTTGCTCAAGTGAAATTTTTCCACCCAAAGTCCATTCCTACACCATCTAATGTATGCTTTATGGTCGTTCTATGTTTTTTAAGGTATTAAGAGGTTGAAAAACTTTGATTGTAGAAGGAGATAGAAAATAGGTCATGAATGTGAGAATAGTGTCATTTTTTAGCAGTAGGCTGGATTGAGTCATGATTCTTGATATGTTGTGATTATAATTATGCTATAAATGACATTAAGAACATCGGAAAGACATTGTATATGAGTGAATGTAATAGGATGTCATGACCATGAATATGAATGATTTGAAATGGATTGAGAAATATGGATAATGTAGGGGAATAAAAACTATTGCTATGATGTTGTGAAAGATATTATAGATTCTTGGGAGTTGATATATGATATGGAGGAAGTTGTATAAATAAAGGAGATGCTGCCTAATTTTCTCCTTCTTTAGTCGAGTATGCTAAGCTATCGATTTTCTAATGTTAGTATAAACTCTAATGAAGGTAGAAACGTGAGCATTGAAGGAGAACGTTCAAGCGATATAATAGTTGAACGAAAAGGTATGTAAGACTAACCCTTCTTTCAGTAAGGCATGGTTCTTTGGCCATATATCTATTTTTTCATGAGCCTATGATGTCCTCCAGATGATTCTATCTTTAAGAACTACTAAAGCTCATGGTTCTCGTTATGTTTATGATTTTACTAAATTCTTTATTCGATGAACGATCCTCTGAGGATAGATGTAATAAAACGACAATAGTAATGATGCCAAAGATGCTTATGGGCTCTTATGTATATGTGTCTATGTATGACTATTATGTAACACCGAGCTTATATGGCCGGGTATGATATGTATCATGCGCACACCACTGCAGTTGGGTATGGATAACCCTGAGTCTTGGTAGGGCCAGGTATGTATAATCACCGAGCCTCGCCATGGCCGGGTATGTGAAACACCGATCCTTCATGGTCGGGTATTCTATGAATATGAATATGAAGACGTATATGAATATGGATATGTATATGAGCATGAAAATAGATACGGATGCGAATACGGATACGGATACGGATATGGATGGGTGTACACAATCACGCATTAGAAATGGAAGGTCCCTATGAAAAGCAAGTAAGTGTTTATGACGACGGTTCTACTACCCCCTACTTAGGATAATTCTTATGTTGCCTCTTGTACTTCTATAACGATGTTGATTATGCTTTACATACTCAGTACATTTTTCGTACTGACGTCCTTTTATTTGTGGACGCTGCGTCATGCCCGCAAGTGGCCAGGGAGACAGGCTTGATCCATAGCTTTATTACTCAGGGACTACGTAGCGGAGCTCCATTTCATTCGGAGCTACAACTTTTGGTATCTATTCTTTTGTGTACATACTTATGGGCATGGCGGGGTCCTGTCCTGCCTATATGTTATGACATACTCTCCTTAGAGGCTTATAGACATGTGTATATGGTTAGATGTATTTGGCCTTGTCGGCTTATATTTTGTATATGATTTTGCTAGCCTCGCCGGCTCATGTACATTGATATGGGCATAGTTATTGATTGTGATATAAAGGTATTGTTACCCAATGGGAATAGTATGAATGATGGATAGAAAGTATGATTTAGCTATGTGGCTCACCTAGATGTAAATGTGAATGTATGGTAAGAGGTGCCCTGGTAGGTTAGCACCGGGTACCCGTCACGGCCCTCCGGCTGGGTCATGACAAAAGTGATATCAGAGTAGTTCTGTCCTGGGTTGTGTCTATGAGCCGTGTCCAGTAAAGTCTTGGTTATGGGCTTTTAGCGCGCCACACTTATAAACAAGAAGCTGCGGGTATTTTAGGAATGAATGACCTTCATCATATCCAGTTCGACCACGGTAGTGGATATGGGTGACCGAGTGTATCGATTTGTGAGAGGCCTAGGGCCACATTTGATGGATAGGTGCTTTACTGCGTCCCTTCAGAACAACATTGATATTTCACGCATTCAAGCCCATGCTCAGAATTTAGAAGAAATCCAACAACAACAGAGAAGTGAGCGTGAGCATGATAGAGGGTATAACAAGAGGGTTAGATCTTCAGGTCCGATGAGTGAGTTTAGAGGCGGGCACCAATATCCGTTTTCTAGGCATTTAGGCCATTCCATGAATAGTGCGCCTTCACGGTTTTCAGGCCAGAGATTTGATAGATTTACTCATTCCGGGCTGAGTTAGAGTTTTCGGGATCTCAGTTTAGGGGTGATTCGGGTCAGGCGAGGCCACCCGTGCCACGATGGTCCCAGTGTGGGAAGTTACATTGGGGCAAGTATCGATTAGGCTCAGAGGTTTGCTATGCATGTGGTCGGCTAGGCAATATTATGCATGAATACCCCTCAGTTGGTGGTAGAGGTAGGACCCATCATTTATACGCCCTATGGTGCTAGGTTCGCATGGGCCAGTCGGCCATGGTAGAGGCATAGGGAGAGTCCCTAGTTTTAGCGGTCCTCAGCACCGTATTTATGCTTTGGCTGGACGCCAGGATCTTGAGTCTTCTCCTGATGTTGTCACAGGTTATTATCGGTATTTTCTCATGAGGTATATGCTTTGATATATCCGAGGTCCATATTGTCATATGTTACTCCATATATTGCGGGTCGATTTGGAGTCAAACTACAGTCGATCAAACCTTTTGAGGTGTCTACGCCCGTTGGTGAATCGGTAATAGCTAGGTGAGTATATAGAAATTGCTTAGTTGTGATTTGTGACCATCGCACTGTGGTTTACTTGCATGAGTTTAAAATTTTGGATGTTGATGTTGTTGTGGGCATTGATTGGTTGGCTTCTTGCTAATGCCAATGTTGGTTGTAGAATGAAAATGGTTCGTTTCCAGTTTCCGGGAGAACCGGTTTTAGAATGGAAAGGGAATACTGCGTCACCAAAAGGTAGGTGTATTTCCTATCTAAAGGCAAGGAAAATGATCACGGAAGGTTGCATTTACCATCTAGTTCTGGTTCAAGATGTAGAAGCTGAACCGCCAACTCTTTAGTCTGTTCCTGTGGTGAATGAGTTTCCGGATGTATTCCCGGAAGAGCTTCTAGGCCTTCCCCTGGAAAGAGTGATTGATTTTGCTATTGATGTGTTGCCAGACACCAACCCTATATCTATCCCACCTTATAGAATAGCTCCCGCAGCGTTGAAATAGTTGAAGGAGCAATTGATGGACTTGCTTGAGAAAGGCTTTATTAGGCCCAGTTCTTCCCCGTGGGGAGCACCCGTACTGTTTGTCCGATAAAAAGATGGCTCCTTGCGAATGTGCATTGACTTATTTGATCAATTACAAGGCGGCAAATGGTTTTCAAAGATAGATTTGAGATCCTGGTACCATCAAGTGAGAGTTAGGGAGAAAGATATCTCGAAGACAGCCTTCAGAACAAGATATGGCCATTTTGAGTTTCGGGTAATGTCGTTCGGGAAAACTAATGCACCGACAGTATTTATGGATTTGATGAACAATGTGTTTAGACCCTTTCTAGATTTATTTGTGATTGTATTCATCGACGATATCTTGGTGTATTCTAGGTCCGAGGCAGAACATGCGGATCATTGCGTACTGTCCTTAGAGTTCTTCAAACTCGAGAGTTATTTGCCAAATTATCTAAGTGTGAGTTTTGGTTGAACTCAGTGACATTTTTGGGGCACATTGTTTCAGCCGATGGTATTCGGGTAGATAGCCAGAAGATTGAGACTGTGAAGACTTAGCCAAGGCCCACGACTCCTACGGAAGTTCATAGTTTTCTAGGCTTAGCAAGTTATTACAGGAGATTTGTAGAAGGCTTTTCTTCTATTTCTGCACCACTTATAAAGCTGACCTAGAATCAGTAAGGTTTCAATGGACAGATGCTTGTGAACGTAGTTTCCAAGAGTTAAAGGATGGATTGACTTCTACCCCAATCCTGACACTTCCAGAGGGATTGGAAGGTTATGTTGTTTATTGCGATGCTTCAGGAATTAGGTTAGGCTGTGTGTTGATGCAACATGGTAAGGTGATTGCGTATGCTTCATCGAAATTACGGAAACATGAGAAAAATTATCCAACCCATAACCTTGAATTGACTGCAGGGATTCATGCATTAAAGATGTGGAGACATTATTTGTATAGTGTCCATGTGGATATTTATACAGATCATAAGATCCTTCAGTATATCTTGAAAGAGTTGAATTTTCGGCAACGACGATGGTTGGAATTGCTAAAAGATTATGATGTTCATATCCTGTATCGCCCCGGAAAGGCAAATGTTGTGGCTGATGCTCTTAGTCGTAGATCTATGGGAAGTTTGTGTGATGTTCGGCCAGAGAAAAGATAAATGGCTCGTGAACTCCAGCAGTTAGCTAGCCTAAGAGTTCGAGTAGTAGACTCAGGTAACATAGGAGCTACCATTCAGAATTCAGCAGTCTTGTCGCTAGTAGTGGAAGTGAAAGAGCGACAATACGAAGATACCATCCTAATTCATTACAGAGATACACTACCTCAGAAGGATAAGTCATTATTTGAGGTCGCAGGAGACGGAGTTCTCCGATGCCGAGGCAGATTATGTGTTCCTGACATGGCAGGATTACGCCACAAGATATTGAGAGGAGCCCATTGCTCCAGTTATTCTGTCAACCCCGGAGAAACGAAAATGCATCGTGATCTTAAACCTATATATTAGTGGAATGGTATGAAGAAAGATATAGCGAAATTTGTAGCTCAATGTCCCAACTGTCAACAAGTGAAAATCGAGCACCAAAAGCCGGGCGGATTGTTGCAAGCCGTAGAAATTCAAACTTGGAAGTGGGAAGTAATTAACATGGACTTAATTATAGGCTTACCCCATTCTCAACGTAAGTATGACTCTATATGGGTGATTGTGGATAGACTCACAAAGTCAGCTCATTTCTTACCAGTCAGAACTACATATGTGGCGGAAGATTATGCAAATCTTTATGTTAAAGAAATAGTGCGACTTCACGGTGTTCCAGTATCTATTATCTTTGATAGAGGAACTCAATTTACAGCTAAATTTTGGATATCTTTCCAAGAAGGTTTGCGGACTCAAGTGAGCCTTAGTACGACATTTCACCCGCAGACTGACGGAGAAGCGGAGGGTACTATTCAGACTCTCGAGGATATTCTACAGGCATACATGCTGGATTTTGGAGGTAATTGGGATGATCATTTTCCACTTATTGAATTTGCTTATAACAATAGTTATCATTTTAGCATCCAAATGGCGCCGTATGAGGCTTTATATGGGCGAAAGTGTAGATCCCCAATTGGGTGGTTCGAAGTAGGAGAGACCAAATTGATAGGGCTAGACTTGGTCGAGCAAGCCAAAGTAAAAGTTAAGCTCATACAAGATCGGTTATTAGCAGCCCAAAGTCGTGAAAAGTCCTATGCAGATAATCGTCGAAGGGACTTAGAGTTCAAAGTGAAAGATTTGGTATTCTTAAAAGTGTCACCAATGAAGGGTGTTATGAGATTTGGCAAGAAGGGGTAGCTTAGTCCCCATTACATTGGGCCTTATGAGATTGTGCGCAAGGTAGGCAAAGTGGCTTACAAGTTAGATCTACCTCCTGATTTGGAGTCAGTTCACCAAGTTTTCAATGTCTCCATGCTTCGTAAATGTGTTGGAGATCCTATTAGGATCGTGCCAGTAGATGATGTTGAAGTAACCGAAAAGTTGGCTTATGAAGAGGTACCCATTGCCATATTAGATAGGCAAGTATGGAGGCTTAGAATTAAAGAAGTGGCATCAGTTAAAGTTTTGTGAAGAAACAATAACCGAGAAGAAATGACTTGGGAAGCGGAAGAAAATATGAAGTCCAAGTACCCGCACTTATTTTTACCCCCGAAAGAGATCCAAGATGAGACATCAAGATCATGAGGTATGTATGTTTTCCTTTTTATGCATTTGGGTCGTGAGTGGCCAAACTCTATTGCTATTTTGTTGTGGCCCTTTGAGGCATTGTTATTATGGACTGTTGTGACAGGATGGTAGTGCCATATTACAGGGGAAACTATGGCGAACTTTTTATAGAATCCCCGAGAACTTAGCATTCGAGGACGAATGTTCTTAAGGGGGGAAGAATGTTACACCTCGAAATTTTTTCCGTTAATGCTCAGTGAATAGACTAACGAAGGGCACAAAGTATACGATATTTCAATGAGTAAGAAATAGCATTTCATGACCCCAATTGAGATTTCAAAGACATTCGAGGTAAGAGAAGAAAGTTTGGCCAAGAAGGCAAGGTATATGTTATGTATCCGAAGGATTTGCGAGTACCGAGTTAATGATGACTTAAGGATGTTTTGGAGAAGAGTTATAACGTCTCTTAAATTGTTAATGAGGTGTTAAACAAGTGTTAAGAAGGTTCCATAAGGATAGGAGATCAAATGAGTCGACGAGAACGAGCTAGGAAAAGCTGGGCCTTAAACGGCCCAACATACTGGCCGTATAAAATATATTGGTCGTATGTTAGGCTATATATTCAGCCCAGATTGGCAGCCTTCACTGGACCAAAAGTACGGCTAAACATACGGTTAGTATAATTTATACGGACAGTATGTTGGTCAGTAGAAACGAGACGGGACAGATTGGGAGTTATTAATAAGGGGACCAAGTTCATTTCATTTCATTTCATCTTCACTCCCCTTCTCTCAAGAACTCTCTAGAACATTTTTCCACACCTCTCCCAGAATTATTCAAGAGAAATTAACGATCAACTTCATCAATCCAAGAGAATCAAATGTAAGAAACTCATTAAAGCTCATCCAAGACAAGAAATCCAGGTGGAAGTGGAACTAGGGTTTTGCTCAAGTGAAATTTTTCCACCCAATGTCCATTCCTACACCATCTAATGTAAGTTTTATGGTCTTTCTATGTTTTTAAGGTATTAAGAGGTTGAAAAACTTTGATTGTAGAAGGAGATAGAAAATGGGTCATGAATGTGAGAATAGTGTCATTTTTGAGCAGTAGGTTGGATTGAGTCATGATTCTTGATATGTTGTGATTATAATTATGCTATAAATGACATTAAGAACATTGGAAAGACATTTTATATGAGTGACTGTAATAGGGTGTCATGACCATGAATATGAATGATTTGAAATGGATTGAGAAATATGGATAATGTAGGGGAATAAAAACTATTGCTACGATGTTGTGAAAGATTTTCTAGATTCTTGGGAGTTGATATATGATATGGAGGAAGTTGTATAAATAAAGGAGATGCTGCCTAATTTTCTCCATCTTTAGTCGAGTATGCTAAGCTATCGATTTTCTAATGTTAGTATAAACTCTAATGAAGGTAGAAACGTGAGCATTGAAGGAGAACGTTCAAGCGATAGAATAGTTGAACGAAAAGGTATGTAAGGCTAACCCTTCTTTCAATAAGGCATAGTTCCTTGGCCATATATATATTCTTTCATGAGCCTATGATGTCCTCCAAATGATTCTATCTTTAAGAACTACTAAAGCTCATGGTTCTCGTTATGTTTATGATTTTACTAAATTTTTTATTCGATGAGCGATCCTCTGAGGATAGATGTAATAAAACGACAATACTAATGATGCCAAAGATGCTTACGAGCTCTTATGTACATGTGTCTATGTGTGACTATTATGTAAAACCGAGCTTATATCGCTGGGTATAATATTTATCGCGCGCGCACCACTGCAGTTGGGTACGGATAACCCTGAGCCTTTGTAGGGCCAGGTATGTATAATCACCGAGCCTCGCCATGGCCGGGTATGTGAAACACTGATCCTTCATGGTCGGGTATGCTATGAATATGAATAGGGATATGGATATGTATATGAGTATTAAAATAGATACGGATACGAATACGGATACGGCTATGGATGTATGTACACAATTACGCATTAGAAATGGAAGGTCCCTATGAAAAGCAAGTAAGTGTTTATGACGACGGTTCTACTACCCCCTATCTTAGGCTAATTCTTATGTTGCCACTTATGCTTCTATAATGATGTTGATTATGCTTTACTTACTCAGTACATTCTTCGTACTGACGTCCTTTTGTTTGTGGACGCTGCGTCATGCCCGTAGGTGGCCAGGGAGACAGGCTTGATCCACAGCTTTATTACTCAGGGACTACGTAGCGGAGATCCATTTCATTCGGAGCAACAACTTTTGGTATCTATTCTTTTGTGTACATACTTATGGGCATAGCGGGGTCCTGTCCCGCCTATATGTTGTGACATACTCTCTTTAGAGGCTCGTAGACATGTGTATATGGTTAGATGTATTTGGCCTTGTCGGCTTATATTTTTTATATCATTTTGCTAGCCTCGTTGGCTCATGTACATTGATATGGGCATAGTTATTGATGGTGATATAAATGTATTGTTGCCCAATGTGAATAGTATGAATGATGGATAGAAAGTATGATTTAGCTATGTGGCTCACCTAGATGTAAATGTGAATGTATGATAAGAGGTTCCCGGGTGGGTTAGCACCGGGTACTCGTCACGGCCCTCCGGCTGGGTCGTGACAGTATACTTCACCTTTCTTAATAAACTTTCTTCTCTTGCCTCGAACGTCCTTTGAATCTTAATTAGAACCATTAAATACTACTTCTTACTTATAGAAACATCATATACTTCTCACACTGCGTTAGTCTACCTACCATATGACGATATGAAATTTTCCGAGGTATAACACGTACTGCCCGATCAATATCCCATATGTTAGTGCCGTGGAACGTACGACCCAATCCATATATCTTCATCATCACTGTGCACTAGCTGATCAGGTGGTAATGTGTATATAATGCCTATCCCTTTCCCCATACCCCATATACATATAATATATGCGTATATAACGCCTTCTGGTCATAGGTCAATGTGCATATATATAATTGAATGCAATGCATGAAAAAACTGAATACATAGAACTCTCAAAGTGACATAAGGTCATACTACCTCTGGTGAACATCTTTTGAGTTAACATCATTAGTGACCCATGAACAAAATGAACAATCATAGCGGGGCATAGGAACATCAAAACGGAAGTATTCCTAGTACTTCTAAGAGTAAAGTAATATGGAAGCTCGTTTACTCACTCATTGGTTTATATCATAAGATCACGCCAAAATGAAAGAAGGGACAACCTTAACATACCTTAACGTCTCCTCAATCACTTGACGTTCGCCTTCCAAGTTTGCAAAGTCTACAGTATAGAGGAGTTACACTAAGGTTAGGTCTAGTAGGCACTACTTAAGTTCCAACTCGCGTAATTGACTGTAACGACCTGTTTGGTCGTTATAGCTTTTTTGGCACTTTCGCCACTTCCGAGCATTGATTGACTCACTTTTGACCTAAGATTGACTTTTAGGCAAACAAACCTTTTTCAGAGTTTCGTCAACTCCGAGTGATCCGGATGATTGTTTAGAACTTGTATGTATGATTGGTTCGATTCCCAATGCATTTTGGTGCATTTCGGTTCTTTAGATGGGAAATGGGAAGTAGGCCGGTGGTTGACTCGGTCAACGAGACCTGTTGGAAATTTTTAAAACATAAGTGTGTTCGTAGCATATGTTTTTATTGTTTTAGGTGGTCGGGTTGTGAGCAGATGGCTTCGGGAATAGCCCGAAAATCGGATTGAAGACTTAGAGAAATTCGGGAAATCTGGTGTCTGGTGCCCGCTATGGCGATAGAGTGACTTATTGGTGTTGCGGTTCGGCAGTCTAGGTAGGTTTGGTTTACCTTTGGTGAGACTTAGTATAGTGAATCGCATATTTAGATTATGATGTCGGAGACAGCATGTGAACCTCTGGGTGTGATGTTGGGATGGATATTGCCTTAGGTTGGGCCCTGATATGTGTTGGGAGTAGCCACCCCGTTATATATGTTTGATTGTTTAATTGTGTTTGCTTGATGCCATGTGTAGTTGGTAGATAACGAATGTCTCTTGTTGTCCTGATTCAGATAAGATTGACATACCCGTTGTTGGTATTTGTACTTTGATACATCATTGGCGTACCTATTGTCGGTACTTGAGTTATTGATATATGTTACGATACCCACTGTTAGTATTGTGATGTGATACATTGTTGGTGTACCCCATTGAGGTACTTGTGATATTGAACTTACTTGTTGATGATTGGCATATGCATTGCACACATTCTCTCATAAATATCATTCATGGTCGATATCCGGTGATGATCCAGTATCATTGATTGAGCGAAGCTGATATTTGATAAACTCTTTTACTTGAGTGATTGTGAAAAAGATCGATGTCCGAAGATCCATTCCGGAATCGTTTATTTATATGAAACTGATAATTGATAGACTCTTTTACTTAAGTAATTGTGAGGAGGCCGATGTCCGAGGTTCAATTCCGGAATTGTTGATTTATGAAACTAATATTTGACAACTCTTTTGAGTGATTGTGAGGAGGCCGGTGTCCGATGGTTATATTCGGGCATCGTTGTTGCATGGCCGATTCCGATGTTATTCCAGAAACGATTATAGTGCATGGGCTTTGCGGGTCCCCCAGAGTGGTGCCGGTGAGACTCCCCCTGTGACCAATTAGCCAGGGTCCGGTCTATTTGTTTAGCAAAGATCCGGAACGGGTGGTAATCAAACTTCGCGAGTCAAAATGTATTGTGCTGCCGAGACGTCGATATTTCCGTCCGGAGCACAAGTGTAAACCTCATTTGCATAGCATGGCATGACATCATATTCATACCATTATTGCACTGCATTGCATTATGACTTGAGTGAGATGTCGTGATGACTGTATTGTGACGATTGTATTGTTGATGACTGGACTGTGATGATTCTTTTATGGAGATTGTTTCAGGACTAGATATACTCAGAGTTATTATATTGGGGTTAGATACTTACGTAAGTGTTGACAGAAGCTTGGTTACGATTATATTATTTCACGCGTGATTGGTTTACTTGTTTATCTGCGTGATTTTCTGATTGTGGTAACTATGCTTAGTCGGCCTATGATGCCTACCAGTATTGTTGTTTGTACGGACCTGCACTTGCTGCATTCTTTTATGAATGTAGAGTATTAGGCCAGATCTACTTCTCTGATTCGTGGTTGATCTACTCCTCAGCTTCTACTTGAGTTTTCCAGGGTGAGCATGGTGTCCGTTGACCTTGAAGACTCTTCTATGGCTTATGTCTTACTTTTCACTCAAGACATGATTTGAGACATTTTATGTATTATTATTTAGACCTTAGTATTCGGATTTAGATGCTCTTGTATGACCAAACCAGATACTGGGGTGGATTCATTTACTTCCGCACTTATCTATATTATATTATATTATATTATGAGACTTATGTCATTTTATTTCTTCTGCTATTTTATTATTTGTTGATTGTGAACGTTAAGTTAAGGGTTCGCCTACTGCGGTGGGAGTGGTAAGTGCCCGCATGACCTAGGCTAAAATGGGTCGTGACATTAACGAATTAACGAAATTTGGCAGCATTTCCCCTGTTATATCAACTTCCATTATATCGTAAAACAGCTCCCAATCAACAATGACGTTATCATCAATTTCATAATTAAGAGACTTCGTTACATGCCCAAAACTCCTTGTCATAATCAACACATAACAACAATTTCAATACAACTCTATATACACTCATATACCACACTTCCTCATCATCATTACTACCATTCATAGCAAGATTATACCCAAAGTACTCCAACAATTTCAACTCAAGTTAATCTACTACTCCCAATATCATCAAATCCACATTTGAACTTCCTTTTTAACTTTTGTTTCCTCAAACAAGTTGATTACAACAAAACATTCTCAATAATACGATGATAGACATGGAGACTAACCTTTTCACTTGAGAACAAGCTTTGGATCAAATTATTCCAATTAAGTTAAACCCCAACTTCAACACTAAAGGAAATCTGGAGTTCTACAAACCCTAGTGAGTCTTCCAACACTTGAATCTCTTGATACTTGCTATTTGATCTATGATCTCTCTTGGGTTTTTGTGGATATGCTTGGAGGAAGGTTCTAGAGCTTTCAAGACATGGGGAAATTTAGGAAATGAAATAAATGAACAAGGGTGGTCATATATAACAAAAAAAGAAATCTGGTACGACCTGGATCTACGGCCAATTATACGTGTCGTATAAATTATACGGTCCATATAAATGGACCGTATAATACCACCAAAGGGTCACCCATTTCTGGAATTGATCTATAGAGGGGGTCAGCCAATTATACGGGCCGTATAAATTATATGGTCTGTACAAATGAGCGTACAATCCATTTGTTTTTCTGAAACTTATTCTCGTCGATTCGTTCAGCCCCCAATCCCTATGGAGCCTTATTGGAACTTGCATAACACTTCATTAACCATCTAAGGGGCCATATAGCTCCCCCTAAAAACAATACTAAACAAATTATAGCTCACTTGTTGCGAAACCAACCTAAACATGATTTACATTCCACTTTCTTCGACGAACTTAGTTTCACTGATTCAGATGACTTCAAAATCTTATGGTACACGATTAAAGTCATCAAATACTTTCCTCAATCACATAAGGACTTCATGTTCGCCTAAATCTTGGTCTACTCACAATGCAACAGTTCGAATCTCCGAGATGTAACAGTGCTGAGGCGATAAATTTTATTCATGGTTTGCCCAACCCTTCGCAGGCTGAGCTAAGGGCCAAGGACCATGAGGGGAATGGTCCTTGGTTTGGTAGGACGTTGGTACAGGAGTCCAAGAGGAGGAATACTATCCCGAGCTTGGGGATACAGGTGATTGAGGAGTGGCGAAGTTTCATGGCCAAGGCTGGCCCGCGCTTGATGTTTCCCTCCCTTATTACCCACTTATGCAAAAAGGCAGGTGTGCCCATGGAGCCTGGTGGCTAATATATTGAGTGTGATGTCCTTTCCAACCCTTTGTTTGTACGGGATCAAAGGGCAGGGGTAAGACGAAGAAGTCCGACACGGACGGTGATGAGGCTAGTGAGGGCCAAGAGGGAGGTGGTGACGGGAGTGGTCTTTCACAGGCCCCGGGTACCGTGGAGCTCATGTGTCACGACCCAAAATGGAGGGCCATTATGGGCACCTGACCGTACTAGTTAAGTACAATCTGACATGCATCTGTGACATCAACATGAACATAGGTGGGCCGATAGGGCGATCATATGATTCTCGATAAACTCATAAGGTAACATGCCTGCATCAAATAATCTGAAAGTCTCTGTCTATATGAATATGATGGGCATACTGCATGAGCTGATAAGACGATCATAACTACCTGTGTGACAACATTTAAAACCCCAAGTCTGGACATCATTTGACTTTACATAACTATCTACAAGCCTCTACTGAAAACATAACATAACATCGTCCGGACAAGGCCTCGCCATACCTATGCATATATATATATATATATATATATACACACACATAAGACCATGTTGACTTCTGGAATCTCTTGATCAAATGGAGTGCATCAACCTAATCCGCTGAGCTGACATCCTAATAGATGGATCACCAACCTGTATCTCAGGACCTGTCTGCATCAAAAGCGGTTGTTACACCTCGAAAAAATTTCGCATCGTTTGCTTTGTAAGTAAACTAACGTAAGCTCAGAGAGGACATGGAACCCTTATAAGGTTAATGAATACTCTTAACAAGTTTTAAGAAAGTGTCTAAAGGTTTTGGGACCAAAGCAAATCAAAGAAAATAAGTTCGAAGAAAATTTGGAAAAAGTTGGCAAAACTTTTGGACAGAAATTTTGGGTCAAATTTGATGGGGTATATCTCCTATTATATTACAAGTTTTGAAGTGAAACAACATCCTAAATCGAATTTCGTCGAGTCTAGAGATATTCGCATTTTCGGAAGACTGCACAGTTAGCCTCGCTGGGACCCACTATGGCGGTGGCGACCTTCTTGCATATTATATACGTTTTAGAAGGCCATTTTTAGTCATTTTCACTTGAAACATTTTCCATAAGCTTCTAAGACCTTCCCAAGTCAGATCATAAAGTCCCTAAGCAAAAAAAATAGGGTTTCATCCAAGTTCTATCTCAAGAGTTCCAAGAGAGCAAGAAGAAGCACTCTTAAGGTGTTGGATGCAAGTTGAAGATTGAGTTCGTGTTGTTGTTGCCAGGTGTAAAGGATTCTTAGAGGTGAAGCAAGCTTATTAAAGGTAGTAATATTTCTCTCCTCCATGTATTTGAGCCTATAGAAGTCGTGACTAACTTGTACGGTTTAAAACTTGTGAAATAAAGCTCGAAAATCATAATTGTGATGTTGTTAGTTGCTGAACTGTTTTGAAGTTTCTTGTGGTATTTTATGGATGGAAAATGATGGAATAACTTGGATATTCTATTTTTGATGTTGTTATTATTTGTTTGGTGATGGTTTGAATTGGAAAGAGGTAAAAGATATAGGGGAAGTACTGCCCGATTTTGTGAAAATCATAGGCATGGTGTTCTTGTGTTGTTGGGCTATTTTGAAGTATTACGTACATGTTATTGTGGCCGGAAATCAGAGTAGATAATATGAATATGGTGAAGTTGATGTTGTGGTACATGTCCATGTGTTTATATGAGGATTTGATGGAAGAATTGGAAGTAAACTTGAAATAGAATTTATAGAATAAGATGGTATGCATAGGGGCTGCTTTGGAAGAATCTATTAGATGGCTTTTGATTCAACTTAATATGGAAACGTGAATATGCATTATGATTGATTTAGTGTTGTTGTATTGGATTGAGTTGAGTTGAGTTGAGTTGAGTGGAAGTGAATTCCGGCAGATTTTAAGAGGGTTTAATTTAAAGACTTAAGATAGGCATATGATAATAAGTCTAACGGTAGTATGATTTGTCTTGAATGTAGAATTACGAGCTCGGGAGAATAAGCGTTAAGTAGTAGGGGATCAATCAAGTATGTTAAGGCTAGTCCCTTTCTTTCAAAAGGCATGATTCCTATGTTATGATTCCATATATGTTTCAATAACCTTCTTACTTCCAAAAGTTAGAAGTTCATGATTCTTAAAAGCTTCTTATGATACTAAAGATGAGATGTTTTCTCTGATGAACATGCTGATGATGATTCCATTTCTAGAAATTCCAAAGCTTATGATTTTAATGCTATTATGAGTTTATTGAGCTTATTTCATGATGTTCTCAATTTTATTCATTGTTGTTGATCTCACCATATGATAATTGTTCCTTCAAGGTAAGATATAGCGATGATGATTGTTCAATAATATAATCGGCTGCTACTAACCTTACGTCACACCGATAGAGTTGTAGCTTTTAATTGGGCTTTCATTCATGCTTATTTTTTTGTATGATTACACCGAGCCTAGTTGGCCGGGTAGACACCACTACGGTGGGTATAGTGGGCGGCTTATGATTACATCGTGCCTAGTTGGCTGGGCAAACACAACTAATGGGTGGCGAGAGACGTTTACTCCGGACGCGGGAGGCCCGGACGCGAGCAAATGATTATGTTATATATGTATATATATATGAGACATGTTTTTTTTTGAAAGCTAAGCGTGCATGGTTTTCAACTTATGAGTCAATCAGCTGAACAGGTTATCTTTATCTCTTGTTATGTTCTATATTTCTTATTATGTTGTTATTCATGCCTCACATACTCAGTACATTATTCGTACTGACGTCCTTTTCTTGTGGCGCCGCTGCAACGATCACTTGGACACTACAGCGAGAGCACTATGACGGGGGGAGTCTTGCTCTAGCGGGGTTGCAAAAAGGTCTGGGTCCGCTACAGCGAACCCCCTATAGCGGCTCCCACACCGCTGCAGTGAGGCCTCAGTGTCATTGGACGAATTTCGATGCCCACCAAATCTAGGCACGCAGGGGCTCATTCGTTTGCATAGCGAGTGCAAACACGGATTTCGCCCAATGAGTACGAACGCATCCTCAACTTACTAACCTTCCTAATGTAGGTACACAAATTATACTACTTAATACGGGTGTTACACCTCCTGTTTTGTGGCAAGGATATTTTTGGCTTATTGGTGGTATGTACCTTCGGTTCAGTAACCATACCAGATCTTTGGACATGAGATATTTTACTTTGTATGTGTACGGGAGTATAAGTATGCATTCTTTACATTACGAGGGAATTAGAAGTGAAATGAATCGAATCGGAGCAAAACAGAGCAGTTTAGAAAACTGCTGAAACTAGTCAGCGTCGACGGCCCAAGAGACGACCATCAACACGTCGACGAACCATTGTCTGGCACCAGCAATGAGGTTATGCAATCAGACATCTCAGGTGGCATTTCGACGGGGCATGTCGATGGACCGTCGACCCTACTCGTCGACCCGCGGATCTGGAACTTTCCATCCCTGGTTATAAATATAAGATCCCACGTTTTTATTTCATTATTTTCACAAAAACAGATCCTATATCTCTCTAGAACCCTTTAAAATCCTCCCTCTATTATCTACAACAAATCTATACCAAGAAACCAAGATCAAAATCAAAGACTATGAGATTCATGTACTAGAAAGCCTATTGGGGTTTGTGAAGAGTAAGGATTTCTTTGGCATGCAAGTGGAAGATTTCATTCTAATGGAGTAGAGTGACTCAAGGCTTATTCCTAAGTTATTAAGGTGAGTTTTATGTTTATTTCATATTGTTGAGAGTATTGACGGGTTGAAAGACTTGGGTTATGGAAAGGAGTAGAATATGGAGTGCAAATATGAAATTAGTAATATTCTTGAATCGTAGTTTTTGATATGTAATGAGTATAACCTTGCTATGAATAGTATTAAAGATTTTATAGAGGCTTTGTATGAGGGTGGATACGGTATGGTACCATAGCTAAAGTTATGAAGGGTTTTGATAGGGAATGTTGAGGATTTAGTAATGTCTAGCTTGATGAAGCTATTGATTAAAATATTGTGGGTGTTGTTATTGATGTTGGGAGTTGTTTATTATGTGGGGTAAAGTCATCGAATAAAGGAGATGTTACCCAATTTTCGTTAGCTCTAGCTTATGCTTAAGTATGTTTTCGATTATCTAATTTTAGTACGAACTCTCTTGAATGTAGAAACGTGAATATTGGAGGGAAGCGTTCAAGTGATAAAGTTAGCAAAACGTAAAGGTATGTTAGTCTAGTCCTTTCTTTTCTAAGGCATGGTTCCTATGGCATGACTTCCTTTATTATTTCCTGACCTTCTCACATTCCGAAAAATATGAGTCGATGTTTTTACAGAGCATCCTAAGAGATAAAGATAAGAGATATGTCGTGAGCATGATAACGATAATGATGAGTCTAAGCCTAGAGATCCAAAAGCTTATGATATGAAATTTCCACGAAGCTTATGTTCCTTGTACGATTCTTTGGTGTTATTCATTGTTGCTAGACCCACCTTATAATGCTAGTTCCTTCAAGGTGAGGCATGATGATTATGATTACTACATAATGGAATCAGGGGTTCTCGACCTTACGTCACCCCGATAGAGTTATAGTTTGTCTTTAAATTCTTATGCATGCTTTACAACATGTATATGTTGACGAGATTCCACCGTGCCTAGAAGGCCGGACATGTCACCACGAAGGCGGGCTGCATACAATTCCACCGTGCCTAGAAGGCCGGACATGTCACTGCGAAGGCAGGTTGCATACGATTCCACCATGCCTGGATGGCCGGGGATGTCACTGCTAATGCGGGCTACTTATGATTACACCGTGCCTAGAGGGCCAGACATGACACCACTAGTGGGCAGCGTGCGATGGTTACTCGAATGCGGGTTAACGATGATGGTATATGTGATAAGTACGACATGTGTTTTCTTTTAAAGGTTAAGCAGGTTATATCCTCATCTCATGTTTTATGATTCTTTATTATGTTAGTATTATTTATGCCTTACATACTCAGTACATTTATTGTACTGCTGTCCTTTCTTTTGTGGACGTTGTGTTCATGCCCATAGGTAGACAGAGAGGTGACCCATGTTCATAGGAGCTGATCAGCGGACTTACAGGGGCACTCCATTATTCCGGAGGTGCTATTTGTGGTATATTCTTTTGTGTATATATATTTGGGCACGACAGGGCCCTGTCCCGTCCTTATGTCTAGTACTCTATTAGAGGCTCGTATATACGTACGTGCGGGTAGTAGATGTACCATGATTATCACATTGTATATTTGTATCTTATTTTGATAGCCTGAGGGCCTTATGCATATGTGTCACGACCCAACCCCGTAGGCCGTGACTAGTGCCCGAGCTAGACACTCGTATACACACCTGTTAACTATATGATCAATCCACAACTAAACATAACATAGAACTTATAAAAACCAAAACATAATCTCGGAGCTATCGCATAAATATATATATATATATATATATATATATATATATATATATATATATATATATATATATATATATATATATATATATATACAGCAACCTGTCTCCTCAGGAGTCACAACTATCAACAGATAACGCCGTACATAAGCCGACAAGGCTGTCTATGCACAACAAAACATTACGCAAGCCGACAAGGCTGCCACTACGGAACAATAACACAAGCAAACCGACAAGGCTGCTACAACAACATGACAATATATGCAAGCCGGCAAGGCTGCTACAGCGATAGAACACGCATAATGATCATATACACAACTGATCACATCTGAATACAACCCACGTACATGTCTACACACCTCTTAGAGTTTTAACAGTGCAATATGACGGGACAGGGCCCCGTCGTACCCCTGGACAAAAACATGAATATATACATATCAGTAAGTCTGTACCAAAATCTAGGCTCCGAAACGACGGAGCTCTCCAAGACAGCAGAAAGGGAATCCTAAGCTGGCGGATCACCAAAGCGAGTATCTGCACCTGCGGGCATTAAACGCAGCCCCCCGAAGAAAAGGGGTCAGTACGGAATATGTACTGAGCATGTAAAGCATGAAATATAGTAAAAGGATCATAACTGAAATAAGGAGTACAGGAACAAGTACAATGTTCAGAATACCAAAACACTTGCCTTTGAAACATAAATCATGCATGTCAATATCATATATCATATACATATATACCGTACCCGGCCCTCTAGTGAGGGACTCGGTGAATAAAGTCATCATATGCCCTCCTGGCCGCCATAACATGTCATCATATCATCATATCATCATATCATATATATATATATATATATATATATATATATATATATATATATACCGTACTCGGCCCTCTAGTGAGGGACTCAGTGAACAATGTAGTGAAACTGTGCACGATAACATACCCGGCCCGGGACTCGGTGAAAGATATATTGAGGCATGCACGAGCAGAGTAGTGAGAAACCATATGCAATTTAAATCATTATAAAGACTCAAACAGAATAAGAACAAAAGGTTAACACTTGAGTATTAATAGCGACAGTCCTATCAAGTATCCCTCGAATGTCAGTGTAGAATATATCAAGAGACTTAGAAGTCATAACCATGTATCAAGATCATATAAAACAATTTATAGAAGTCTAGACATTAGCTGTTACAGAGTTCCTGAGAATAAGAGCTTATGTATCGACTGTTATCCAACGTACAGAAACTGAAGAGGAAGCCTAAATCACTTGAGAATTGTAATATCAAGAAGTGAATAAGAATCATAAATATCACTCAAAGCTTACAAATGGAATTACCCCAAAGTTCATATCAATTATCACTTAAATATAAGACATGCCAGAAGAAAGAAGGGACAGCTTTGCATACCTGTCAGCGACTATTCGTGAATCCTTTTCGCCTCGTCGCTCTTTTAGCTTATTTATATAAAAGTAAAGTTATCGTTAGTAACTACATTTTCTAGTTCACAAATCTATAGCCCATTCTTTTATAGGGCCTACATTTCAGTTTATATATTCTCGTTTAGGGTCTTCTATTATCTAAAAATTTAGCGAAAATCCGGCAGCACTTCCCCTATATATTCGCCCATTCCAAATTTCCAATTGCTCTCCTGTTGACACAAAAATACCAACAACAACATATGGATACAAGTACATCTTCAATTCTTTTCAATTCAATAAGAATGAAAACATGTTCATATCAACACAACTTCAACCTTAACTTCCTAATTCCTTTCATTCCTTCACCATATAATCCACGACAACAACAACAACTATGATGCGACTTAAAATTAATTCACCACGCCTAATTAAAACAGCCCCCTACACGGCTCAATTTATATTTCAACACCAACATCTACAACTTCTTACATTCATCACGTATCTACAAATTTATACAAGTTTAAATTGCCTCCAAAATGTGTATAAAAAGAGGTCAAATCTTAATGTATATACAATTTTGCAATCTCAATTTTTCTTCCTCAATTTCTTAAATCTCGGCTCAAATTGATTTGGCCGAAAGCCTTTTTTTTTTTTGATTGTTCTTAATTCAATTTGTGCAAAGTATGAATTGTTGATGATTTGTGAATCATCAACAAATATATATATACTTCTCTTGGTTCCTACATGTGCACCCTAAGGTTTCCTCTCATATGATGATTTGTCCCCCCCCCCCCCTTTTTTTTTAATTAAAAATCGGGTGGGGCCCACTTGTTTAATTAATTTTAATTAACTTAGTTAATTACTAATTCCCACTTAGTGATCTAATCAAAATTAATTAATTCCTAATCTCCAATAATAATATTTTTACACTAAATAAAATTTATAACAATTCATTCTAATTTAGAAATTAAAAATTAAGGGTTCCTATTCCGTGTCTTGGAAGGGTTCCGCCTTTAACTCGCGTCGATTCCCTTGCGAATAATTCGACGTATAAAAATACGGATTATAACAACCTTCCCCCCTTTAGAATATTCGTCCTCGAATGTTGAATTGGTCCCGTAAGGTCCTATAAGAATTTTGGAAAGGATTCCCTTATCGTTATAACATTTAGTTTTATCAGGCCATCAATATAACCAAGTGAGGAGTTTAAGTTACATGTAGTCATAGGGAACAAGTAAGGGTACTTGTTCCTCATCTCCTCCTCGGCTTCCCAGGTCATCTCTTCCCTGTTGTTGTTTAGCCATAACACTTTGACGGAAGCCATGTCCTTAGTTCGCAACCTCCTAATCCGTCGATCAAGTATGGCTACAGGCTGCTCCTCGTAGGCTAACTCCTCTGTCACCTGGATATCATATACGGAAAACACTCTGGAAGGATCGCCTATATATCTGCGAAGCACTGACACGTGGAAGACTGGATGTACTGCTTCCAAATCAGCCGGTAGGTCTAACTCGTAAGCAACCTGGCCTACTCTACGGACAATCTGATAAGGCCCAATGTATCTCGGGCTTAGCTTCCCTTTCCTGCCGAATCTCATAACACCCTTCATGGGTGATACTTTCAAGAATACCCAATCACCAATCTGGAACTCTACGTGTCGACGTCGATTATCTGCATACGATTTTTGTCTACTCTGAGCTGCTAATAACCTTTCCTGAATAAGCTTCACCTTATCAATTGCTTGCTGAATCATATCTTGGCTAATTAACCTAGTCTCACCAACATCAAACCAGCCTATAGGTGATCTGCACTTTCTGCCATATAGAGCCTCATACGATGCCATCTGGATGCTAGAATGGTAGCTATTATTATAAGCAAACTCAATAGGTGGCAGATGATTATCCTAGCTACCTCTGAAGTCAATAGCACAGGCCCGTAACATATCTTACAGCGTCTGAATAGTACGTTCAGCCTGTCCGTCAGTTTGAGGGTGAAATGCTGTACTAATACTCACCTGTGTCCCCAACCCCTTCTGGAATTATCTCCAGAAGTTAGCTGCAAACTGAGCTCCTCTGTCTGAAACAATAGATGTGGGAACTCCGTGAAGTCTTACTATCTCCTTAATATATAGCCTCGCATAATCCTCAGTCGAATAAGTAGTCCTGACTGGAAGGAAATAGGCTGATTTTGTCAGTCTATCTATAATAACCCATATAGAATCATACCTCCGTGGAGTGCTGGGTAACCCTATAATAAAGTAATTGCTTCCCACTTCCAAGTCGGGATCTCCATCTCCTGTAATAGTCCACCAGGCTTCTGGTGCTCGATCTTAACCTGTTGACAATTCGGACACTGAGCAACAAACTCTGCTATATCCTTCTTCATGCCATCCCACCAATACAAGCATCTGAGGTCATGATACATCTTCGTTGATCCTAGGTGTACAGAATAACGGGAATAGTGTGCCTCTCCTATAACCTGTCGTCGTAACCCTGCAACCCCAGGTACACATAACCTACCTTTGTATCATAGAACCCCATCAGGTGCAACCTCTAATGGGGTCTCTTCCTTTTGAAGAGCTGCGTCTCTATGATATACAATAGGGTCCTCGTACTGGCGTCTCTTTATCTCTTCTACGATAGAGGGCTCAGCTACTCCTTGAACAGAAACCCTGCCATTATCAAGATCAGCCAAACGGACTCCAAGATTAGCTAACTGACAAATCTCACGGACTATCTCTTTCTGCTCTAGTTGTACATCTTCCAATCTACCCATATATTTACGGCTGAGTGCATCTGCTACAACATTGGCCTTTCCTGGGTGATATAGAATGTCAACATCATAGTCTTTCAGCAACTCTAGCCATCTCCTCTGCCGCAAGTTTAGCTCCTTCTGCTTGAAGATGTATTGCAGACTCTTGTGATCTGTATAAATGTCAACATGCACACCGTATAGATAATGTCTCCATATCTTTAAGGCATAAATCACCGCTGCTAACTCCAGATCATGGGTGGGATAATTTCATTCGTGCTTTCTGAGCTGTCGGGAGGCATAGGCTATAACTTTGCCATGCTGCATCAACACACAACCTAAGCCAACACCCAAGGCATCACAATAAATAACATAGCCATCTAGCCCCTCAGGAAATGTTAGAACCGGAGCTGTAGTCAACTTCTCCTTCAATAAGTGAAAACTTCGCTCACAAGCATCGGTCCACTGAAACTTGGTTGCCTTCTATGTTAGCCTTGTTAAAGGCTCTGAAATTGAGCAAACTTCTCCACAAATCTCCTGTAATACCCCGCTAGCCCCAGAAAACTACGTACCTCGGTAGGCGTTGTAGGTCTAGGCCAAATCTTCACCGCCTCAATCTTCTGCGAGTTTACCCGAATGCCATCAGCTCCAATAATATGTCCCAAGAATGCTAGAATTCACATTTAGAAAATTTAGCATAAAGCTTCTGGTGCTGAAGCACTCTAAGTACCGTCCTTAAATGATCTGCATGTTCCTCTTCTGACCGTGAATAGATTAGAATATCGTCGATAAATACAATCACGAACATATCTAGGAACGACTTGAACACTCGGTTCATTAGATCCACAAATACTGCTGGGTAATTGGTCAACCCAAACACATTACCCGAAACTCATAATGCCCGTATCGGGTCCTGAATGCAATCTTCGGGATATCTACCTCCCTTACTCGCACCTGGTGGTAGCCTGACCGTAAGTCTATCTTTGAAAAACACTCAGCACCCTGAAACTGGTCAAATAGGTCATCAATTCTGGGGAGGGGATATCTATTCTTTATCATCACCTTGTTCAGCTGCCTAAAATCAATACACATTCGTAGCGACCCATCCTTCTTTTCATGTGCTCGCTTTCATTTTCGTCACCGCATACTTTCTATTCTGGGCTTTTCCTATAGAACTTCATAAATCTTCCTCATTCATCCAATATTCTGCTTTTCCATATCATATTTGCCTTGATACCTTAGTCACATAAATCACGTCATATTCTTTAGTTGCCTCCTCACTAGGCTTTACTCATTCTTATGACAATACTTGTTATGTTCACGTAATATCTTGTCCGTAATCAATCCTATAGTGTAACACTTCTTGGCCTTATTCACGATTCTTACTATGGTTTAATTACACCCTGTGGAGTAGGCGTACTTAACCTTTGGTCAATCTTATCCATAATATATCACAAGCTGTCTTATCAATACATTCGTGTTTGTCATAATTCTTCCTCCCCCGCACTCTTGTCTCAATCATACTATTTCTTCTTTTAACTATAAACTCGTCGTAATTTACCCCCGCTTATCAGTTCCGTCGATACCTCAATATAACATTCTATTACGATTTTGCCGGCCCCTTCTAAATCATCTCTTAGTATCACAAACCCTTCCAAATTATCCTAGCATTTCTTTTTACCATACCGATACCGACCTCATAATTACTATTACTATCAATTCATCGGTTAATCCTTATCTCTCAAAATCAGACGCACTTGCGACTTAGTCAAACCTTATCGTTACTGTTGGCGCGACTTTCCAAAAATATTACGAACTTATATGTCATTTTCTTGTTATTTCTCAGAAAATTTTGGCAGTGTTTCCTCTTTATTTCTTACTATCCCAAAACCTGCACGCAGGAAATACCAACAACGCCTCACAAGGCCAACATACACACATATATATTATATCGTATGGTAGCTGCACGAGGCTTCCTATATCAGTCACAAGATTAAAATGACGAACTTGCCTCATGTATCCAACCCAAACTGTACCTGTCACTCTTTCCTGTTTATTTTTCCTTTCCATCTTTAACTGCAGGTTTCATCTGAATCCGGGGAATGTAGATAACCGGGCAACTCCTGGTTTACCAATGACCAGGACAGGGGCTGAAATAATCTGTAACACTTACCGGGGTAGCCGGTCTGACGTGGTGCCCTGCCATAGGAGCAACTGGTATGGCTTCAGGGACCGCCTCCCTGGATATCAAAAACTCTGGCGGAATTGTCGCTGGGTCCTCCGAGGGGTCAGTCTCGATAGAATAACTGAGGCTCCTCCTACTCGATCTTGGAGCCTGGGGTCCCGAATTTACCCTAGAGGCCTTCTTAGCACCCCCACTATCTGAAGCTGGACTCTTCATCTCTCGCAAATCTGCACCTACCTACAGGAAAAGAGGTCAAAACAATCTTTCCTAGGTTCAGGCTCTATCGGACGATCTAAGACAGAAGGAAAAATAATATCCTAAATGCCCCGTAGCTTCCTGTTTATAGATGTGGTGCACAACACACCGATAAACAAGACTCTACTAGACACGGTCTGTAGACATTCCGAGGATGAACTGCTCTGATACCACTTTTGTCACGACCCAACCCTGTAGGCCGTGACTAGTGTCCGAGCTAGACACTCGTATACACACTTGTTAACTATATGATCAATCCACAACTAAACCTAACATGGAACTTATAAAGACAAAAACATAATCTCGGAGCTGTCGCATAAATATATATATATATATATATATATATATATATATATATATATCAAGCAACCTGTCTCCTGAGGAGTCACAACTATCAACAGTGACGCCGTACATAAGCCGACAAGGCTGCCTCTGCACATCAAAACATTACGCAATCCGACAAGGCTGCCATTACGGAACAATAACACAAGCAAGCCGACAAGGCTGCTACAACAACATGACAATATATGCAAGCCGGCAAGGCTGCTACAGTGATAGAACACGCATAATGATCATATACACAACTGATCACATCTGAATACAACCCACATACATGTCTACAGACCTCTAAGAGTTTTAACAGTGCAATATGACGGGACAGGGCCCCGTCGTACCCCTGGACAAAAATATGTATATATACATATCAGTAAGTCTGTACCAAAATCTAGGCTCCGGAACGACGGAGCTCTCCAAGACAGCATAAAGGGAATCCTAAGCTAGCGGATCACCAAAGCGAGTATCTGCACCTGCGGGCATGAAACGCAGCCCCCCGAAGAAAGGGGGTCAGTACAGAATATGTACTGAGCATGTAAAGCCTGAAATACAGTAAAAGGATCATAACTGAAATAAGGAGTACAGGAACAAGTACAATGTTCTGAATACCAAAACACTTGCCTTTGAAACATAAATCATGCATGTCAATATCATATATCATATATATATATATATACCGTACCCGGCCCTCTAGTGAAGGACTCGGTGAATAAAGTCATCATATGCCCGCCTGGCCGCCATAACACGTCATCATATCATCATATTATCATATATATATATATACCGTACCCGGCCCTCTAGTGAGGGACTCGGTGAACAATTCAGTGAAACTGGGCACGATAACATACGCGGCCCGAGACTCGGTGAAAGATATATTGAGGCATGCACGAGCAGAGTAGTGAGAAACCATATGCAATTTAAATCATTATCAAGACTCAAACAGAATAAGAAGAAAAGGTTAACACTTGAGTATTAATAGCGACAGTCCGATCAAGTATCCCTCGAATGTCAGTACAGAATATATCAAGAAACTTAGAAGTCATAACCATGTATCAAGATCATATAAAACAATTTATAGAAGTCTAGACATTAGCTGTTACAGTGTTGCTGAGAATAGGAGCTTATGTATCGACAGTTATCCAACCTACAGAAACTGAAGAGGAAGGCTCAATCACTTGAGAATTGTAATATCAAGAAGTGAATAAGAATCATAAATATCACTCAAAGCTTATGAATGGAATTACCCCAAAGTTCATATCAATTATCACATAAGTATAAGACATGGCAAAAGAAAGAACGGACAGCTTTGCATACCTGTCAGCGACTATTCGTGAATCCTTTTCGCCTCGTCGCTTTTTTAGCTTATTTATATAAAAGTAAAGTTATCGTTAGTAACTACATTTTCTAGTTCACAAATGTATAGCCTATTCTTTTATAGGGCCTACATTTCAATTTATTTATTCTCGTTTAGGGTCTTCTATTATCTAAAAATTTAGCGAAAATCCGGCAGCACCTCCCCTATATATTCGCCTATTCCAAATTTCCAATTGCTCTCCTGTTGACACAGAAATACCAACAACAACATATGGATACAAGTACATCATCAATTCTTTTCAATTCAACAAGAATGACAACATGTTCATATCAACACAACTTCAACCTTAACTTCCTAATTCCTTTCATTCCTTCACCATATAATCCACGACAACAACAACAACTATGATGCGACTTAAAATTAATTCACCATGCCTAATTAAAACAGCCCCCTACACGGCTCAATTTATATTTCAACACCAACATCTACAACTTCTTACATTCATCACGTATCTACAAATTTATACAAGTTTAAATTGCCTCCAAAATGTGTATAAAAAGAGGTCAAATATTACCTTAATCAACTCGACTACGAGAATCAATTCACGTTGGAATCCTTGAATGTATATACAATTTTGCAATCTCAATTTTTCTTCCTCAATTTCTCAAATCTCGGCTCAAATTGATTTGGCCGAGAGCCTTTTTTTTTTTTTATTGTTCTTAATTCAATTTGTGCAAAGTATGAATTGTTGATGATAATATACGGGGTATAACAATATGATTGTAGATATGTTTTGGAAGTGATAAAGGTTCCTTATGGCTAGTTGTGTTGAGAATAATAAAAGCATTTAAGATGAGTATGATGACTAGCATGAGTGGTGCTCAGTAGTCAGCTCCGGGTACCTGTCACGGCCTCGTTGGCGGGTCGTGACAAAAGTGGTATCAGAGCAGTTTCTTCCTAGGGTGTGTCTACGAGCCGTGTCCAGTAGAGTCTCGTTTATGGGTGTAAAGCGCGCCACACTCATAAACAAGAGGCTGCGAGGCATCTAGGAAAAATGACTATTCTTCTTCTTATTAGATCGTGCCATATAGCCATGTTATAAGATTTCTCCTCCCTAATTGTGCGTTAAAAGCTACAGTCGCCCAGAGGGGTAAGGCTACAACAGAGAGGCGGATGGAAAGGGAGCCTCCGACAAATATAGAAGAAGGTGAATCTAATAATGAGGCTCCATCCAATACCTCTCACACTCTGCCTATTCTAGAAGAGCAAGAAGGGGCTTCAGCTCTGGCTCCTATGCCTCCAGTTCCTCCACCGGGTGCTTCGGGTCAGCAAATGACCGAAGCTATTCAGCTATTGACAAGGCTGGTTGCCACTCAGGCACAGCTGCAGAGTACGGGTCCAGGTGATAGGGCGACTAGTGCTAGAGCCCAGGATTTCATGAGTTTAAATCCTCCAGAATTTTTTGGGTCAAAGCCGGATGAAGACCCGCAAGGTTTTATTGATGAGATGTTGAGAACGTTGAGAATTATTCGTGCCTCCGATACTGAATCTGTGAAGTTGGCATCTTACAGACACTGGGATGTAGCGGTCCTTTGGTAAAATAACTGGATATCTTCGAGAGGGGATAACGCACCTCCCCCGGTTTGGCAGGAATTAGTGGATGCCTTTCTTCGCCATTATTTGCCACTCGAGGTTCGAAGGGCTCGTGCGGATAGGTTTCTGAATTTAAAGCAAGGGAATATGAGTGCTCGGGAGTATATCCTTCATTTTAATTCATTAGCCCGGTATGCTCCCACTATGGTGGCCGATATGGGAGACAGAGTGCATAGATTTGTGAGTGGCTTAGGGCTACATTTGGTCAAAGATTTCTTGACAGCTTCATTGTGAGAGGGGATGGATATTTCCCGTATTCAGGCCCACGCCTAGAACATAAAAGAGCAACAACATCCGCAAAGGGGTGAGCGCGATATTGATAGAAGGCAGAGTAAGAGGGCCAGATCTGTGGGTGCTGGCAGCGATTATAGAGGGGGATCAAGGCAGTCATATTCTAGACATTCAGGCCAGTCGGCGACTAGTGCACCCCCTCGGTTTGCAGGCAGGAGATTTGACCACTCTATTCATGCAGGATAGGGTCAGAGCTCGAGAGCTTCGGGTTCTCAGTTGGGAGGTGATATAGTCAGAGGAGAACACCAGTCCCACGATGTAGTCAGTGCAGAAAGTTACATTCAGGTTCGTGTCGCCAGGGTTCAGATGATTGTTATGTTTGTGGACAGACTGGGCACTTGATACGTGATTATCCCTCGAGGTACGGTAGAGTTGGGGTTCAACCCACCGGATCAATAACTGGTTCTTCCTCATCTGTGCGCCCGATAGGGTAGAATCCCCAGATTCCAGCAGGCCATGGCAGGGGCCGAGGGGGAGCATCCAGTTCAGGGGGCACTCAGCCTCATATCTATGCTTTAGTCGGACATTAGTATGTTGAGTCCTCCCTAGATGTGGTTACAGGTACATTGACTATATTCTCTCATGATGTTTATGCGTTAATTGATTTGGGTTTCACGTTGTCTTATATCACTCTGTATATTGCTGATCGTATTGGGGTGAAACCCGAGCCAATAAAAACTTTTGAGGTATCTACTCCTGGTTGTGACCCGGTAATAGCTAGACAAATGTATAAAAACTATGTGATTGTGGTATGTGATCATCACACTAAAGTTGATTTAGTTGAGTTGGAAATGTTAGATTTTGATGTGATTATGGTTATGGACGTTTTGGCCTCTTGTTATGCCAATATTGATTGCAGAATGAAAGTAGTTCGGTTCCAATTCCCGGGAGAGCCCGTGCTCGAATGGAAATGTAATACAGCGTCTCCTAGAGGTAGGTTTATTTCCGACCTTAAGGAATGGAAGATGATAGCAAAAGGCTACATTTATCACCAAGTCCGAGTTCATGACACCGAAGCAAAGCCACCGACTTTTCAATCCGTCCCGGTAGTGAAGGAATTTCTGAATGTATTTCCATATGAACTTTCAGGCCTTCCTCCGCAACGAGAGATTAATTTTTCTATCGATGTGTTACCGGACACTAAACCAATCGCTATTCCTTCTCACCGAATGACTCCTGCAGAGTTGAAAGAACTGAAGGCGCAATTGAAAGATTTGCTTGAGAGGGGATTCCATAGACCCAGTTCATCGCCGTGGGGAGCACTAGTCCTATTTGTGCGCAAGAAAGATGGTTCTTTACGAATGTGTATTGATTATAGGCGGTTGAATAAGGTAACGATAAAGAATAAATATCCGCTACCAAGAATTGATGACTTGTTTGATCAATTAGAGGGTGCCAAGTGGTTTTCCATAATAGATCTGAGGTCAGGTTATCATCAAGTGAGAGTTAGAGAAGAAGATAGTTCTAAAACAGCTTTCAGAACGAGATATGGCCACTATGAATTTCGAGTGATGTCATTTGGGTTGACTAATGCTCCGGCAGTATTTATGAATTTGATAAATAATGTATTCTGGCATCTTTTAGATCTGTTCGTGATCGTATTCATTGATGATATTCTGGTATACTCTCGGACAGAATCTGATCATGCAGACTATTTGTGTATCGTCCTTGGGGTTCTTCGGACTCGTGAACTATATGCTAAGTTTTCGAAATACGAGTTTTGGCTAAATTCTGTGACTTTTCTAGGCCATGTTATTTGAACTAATGGCATTCGAGTTGATACCCAGAACATTAAGGCGGTGAAGACTTGGCCAATGCTTACCATGCCAACAGAAGTCCGTAGTTTTCTGGGATTGGCAGGGTATTATAGAAGATTTGTGGAAGGGTTTTCCTCTATTTCGGCACCATTGACGAAGCTAACTCAGAAATCAACAAAGTTTCAATGGATTGATGCTTGTGAACGCAATTTCCAGGAATTGAAGGATAGATTAACTTCAGCCCCAGTCTTGACACTCCAGAAGGTCCAAATGGTTATGTTGTGTATTGTGATGCCTCTGGTGTTAGGTTAGGCTATGTATTGATGCAGCACGGCAAAGTCATTGCATATGCTTCCCGGCAGCTGTGAAAGCATGAAAAGAACTATCCGACCCATGATCTTGAATTGGCTGCGGTTATCCATGCACTAAATATGTGGCGACACTATTTGTATGGCGTACATGTTGATATTTATACGGATCATAAGAGTCTCCAATATACTTTCGAGCAGAAGGAGTTGAATCTTTGGCAGAGGCGGTGATTTGAACTACTGAAGGATTATGATGTGAGTATTTTATACCACCCCGGGAATGTGATGTAGTGGCTGATGCACTTAGCCGCAAATCAATGGGAAGTCTATGTCACACCCTAACCTTATTAGGGTGTGATGGGCACTCGACCCCACATACAGAGCCGAGCGAACCCGCAGACCTTGATTACATACCTAATTTTTTTTTTGAATTCTGAAAGTCAATTACAAATAAAATACATGTTGAGCTTTCAAAAATTTCTGCTTACTATTTCCAGAATTTAACAAATCTGTAATTATATAAAATTCACTATATAACACAAAATGACATATCGGCTGATGGAGCCGCTTACAGACTGACTATCATTACCCACGACGCTGTCTGCAAAGTCTCTATTACTGATCAGACATCACAGCATACATACTCTGACTCGGCAGCACTCCTGAGGAAATGGAGTCCGCCAATCCACTGGATCATCTTCAGCTAATCTCGTCAATCCATTTGTGGGTACCTGCGCGGCATGAAACGCAGCCCCCGAAGAAGAGGGGGTCAGTACGGAATATGTACTGAGTATGTAAGGCATGAGTACAGAAACGAAACCATGACTGAGACAGATAGAACAACATACAAATAGCTTATCCAGAATACCAAACACTTATTATTTTTCTTTTCCAGACACGAATCATACTTACTCATCTCGTATGCCAGACGGATTGCAGAACGTACAAATTACTCAAATGATGTCATATAGCAAACGGAATACAGAATATACGGAAGGTCAGAATGCTTACTCTCCAACACAAGTCATGCATATCGGAGTCGGATATCATATCACATACGCGGTAATCCCCGGGGACATATACCACACCGGGACAAATACCATATCATACATACGGTAACCTCGGGGACAAATATCACGCCGAGGGACCGGTCACATCCTATCATATACAAGGTAACCTCGGGGACAGATAACACGCCGAGGAACCGGTGAACAATGCCAAGGGATGCGCACGATAACATAGGAACGTGGTCGCCTCTCTTACCTTTGGCGCCACAACACATCATATTCAGAAAATTTGCTCCGATCTCCGTCACACATCATAACATAACCACGGTACCCAGGGGCGGACAGATAACACAGCACCCCGAACCCGGACACATCATACTTCATAATATATCCTCGGTAACCGGGGACGGACATATAACACAGTACCCCGGAACCGGACACATCATACTTCGGAATTCATATATGGAGCCCGGCCCTCAACAGAGGACTCGGCGAACCATCCGCACGATACATACCGGCCCGGGACTCGGTGAAGGAAATCATAACATATGCACGAGCAAAATAGTGAGAAACCGAATGCACATAATTCAGACTCAATAAATTAATCAAACATATTCTCAGAATATCCATAACAGATTACTTATTACAGAATACTTATGTCAAATTACTTTTATTAGAATATTTCTATCAAAGTACTTATATCGCTTTTACTCAATCAGGATACATATTCCAAATTACTTGTAGTATAATCTCTCATATCAGAACATTTATACCAAATACTCTCATCAGGATATTTATATCAGAATGTTCAGACCAACATACTTATGTCAGAATACGGATGTCAGATTTGCTTAAGTCAGGATTCACCTATCCAGGCTATTAGTTGCCTATATTAGGGAGAACATACAGATCACAAATAGACTCGGGATCATAGAATAGAATAACCCAAAGTATATATCAATGTCATACCCTACTTAGCTCTAGGACATGCCAAAAGAATGAAAGGGTAAGCCTTACATACCTGCGCCGCGACCAACTAGTTACGCTTGTGCCTCCAACTTGTTAATCTACATTCAAGAGGATTCATCCATTCATTAGATTCGTTGTCACATACCTGCCCTAATCTTTCAAACACATTCACTTATATTCTGTCGGAATTTCGGCAGCATCTCCCCTGTAAATGTACCAACACCGAGAATATGGCTCGGCCCAATTCAACAACAACCCAACCAACAAACAAGCTATGGCATCAATAATAAATTCAAGAATACATTCTAACATTAAACGCTCTTTTTACATAATCCGACAACGTCCACAATATTCCTACTAATATCAACGTTTATGCATTCGATTACTAATCCAAGACCATTCAAACAATATTCACGAATGCTTTAAACAATTGACACAATTTTTCAAACAACCCAACAATGCACCATGGAACCCGAAATCTTCCAACTTCCATAGGAACCATCACAACACATTTCTTTCTTCAAACTTCACAAACTACACCAACAAACCACACTTTAATAACATTATTATCATGATTACAAGAAACTACATTTGATTCAAATTGGCTTCCAAAAACAGCCCGCAACAATTACGACACCATCTTAGATCATTAAGCTCTCATTTACATCACATAATCCACAACACAACAACCCAAACATACTAAATAAAATTAGTTCATTCTTTGACATGCAAAACAGTCCATTTTCGGCCAGCCCTTCAACACACATATTCCATAATTTTCATCCATTTTTTGCACATCACAACAACACATAATCATGCTAAATACACTTAATTCATCATTTCTACACACCACACACACACACGGCTACACACACTAATCTCAACTCCAACTTGAATCATCAAGTTCTCATTTTCATCATAGGATACTTATCAACAACAATCAAATTACCATATAAAAATTATTCCATTTTTTTCCTACACAACATGTACACACACGGCCAAGCTTCCAACATGCATGTTTTCATGCTTCTCTTCCATTTCCACATACCACAACATACACAAACCATTTATAACATATAAAAGAGGATTAATTCTTACCTTTTCCTCCCAACTTCTTTACTCAACCAAAGTGCGGAAAACAATGAAGCGGATGGCCTATCTTCTGAAACAATTACACCACGTTGTAGAGGGCCCTTGAATTAGTAGGAATACCACAAGAAAATAATTTTTGGGGCAAGATTTCATGGAGCCAATTTTCCATGGCTAGGGCCGAATATGGCCCCTTTTTTTTTCCTTCATCTTTCTTGTTTTATTTCTTGAATCCTCTAGAGACAAATAATGAATTGTCTTGTTTTTTTCAAGACTTATACATATATATATATATAGTGGCATGTGAGGGGCACATGCCCCTCTCTAGATTTTTCCTTTTTTTCCATTTCTAGAATTTTCTTCTCTTTTCCTCTTCTTTTTATTTTCTAGATTTTTCTTCAAATTTCCAATACTTGTGAAATGACCATTTTGCCCCTAGCCTTTTCCAATATTTCCATGGGCCATTTTGCAAATTTTCCTTTTTCGCCCTCAACATCTCACAATACTTCCATACTAATAATAGTCATAAACAATGTCTTCAACCACTCGTACATTGAAATAATTTTGAAAATGATCTCGCCCCTAACTTTCCACGACGGCTTTGGAATTTCCAAACGTTCAAAACACGGGCTATAACATCCTCCCCCCCTTTAGAACATTCGTCCTCGAATGTTCAACCGACCCTATGGGGACTCGTAGCACTTTGGGAGGGGGTTTCTTTCATAGTTGCCCGTTTCTCCATGCCCATTCCACATAATCGAGCCTTTCCGTCCTCATATGGGTCCTTATTCTGTCTCATGGGTTTCCTAAGTGCTGGGCCAACTTGTCTTCCTTGGATCATCTCCTTTCTATTACTATTTAGTAACCATATCTCAACAAAACCCATACCTTTAGATCTTTACCACAACTCCTCCTTAATCTTTCCTCTCGTATCTCTCGATACAAGCATACTTGTCTTTGACCTCATGTGTTGGTGCTCATTTCGCTCCTCATCCTTCCTTGTAAGCCCAATATGGCCTCCCCCCCTTTAAGGGGGGTTCCTCATATATCACGATCTTCAAGTACTCTTATCTTTTAGATATTCTTCACCCCTCGTCTCTCTTTCTAACTCTATACCTAACGTATCGAAACCTTCCCAGCTCAAGTTTCTCCCCCTTTACTTCCTACCTATGTCGTCGTTTTGCTCACCTTTTCATTCCCTTCCATCTCTGCTTATGAAAATTAATCCTCGAACCTCACACACTCCTCCTTTGTTCCATATTATCGTACTTTATTCTCGCCCCATGCCTGTATTTAAACCTTTATCTGATAATCTCATACCTCGCCGGAAATTTCCTCTCAGAGGTTTTCTTGTCTCTTACCCCTTTTGTTTTCGATATCTTGATTTCCTTACTCCTCATGTACTCACTCACTTCTTTTTCAAATACCGAACTGTTAAGACCTTTTTGTCCTTGACCCATAGTGAAAATAGCGTCTTACTTATAACATTTACACCATTTGTTTTCTCACTACTATTTAGGTTTCGGTGTCCCTTTACTCGATTGAGGTCTCCGTTACCGTAGCATAGGTTATTGGGACACACGTGTCCACTGATACCATCGTATATGGAATAACGTATGCATCCACACTTACACATATAGTTACTATCAATTAACCCACAAAATATTTCCAAACTTTATTCAAGCCTATCCTAATTCCCGAGTTGTGACACACTTTTTGCCTCTTCACCGAGCTGGTCTGCCTCGTTCTCTGCGTCTTCTTATGGTCTCCAACCACCCCATACACCATAGTCTCACTCAGGTTACTCTAGTTTTCCATTTGTTCCCTTAAATTTTAATTTTGCAAAATTTTCCCAATTACTTCCCAGGGGGGTCACCCATCCTGAAATTGCTCCCACCTGAGCACGCTTAACCTCGAATCTTTAGTGGAATCTGATGCCTTAATGTTGGTATTTTCGGGTCGACTTTCTCGCATGACCTTTACTACATGATTTGGGACTAATCGAGGTCTTACAGATTCCGGGACACCTTCGTGGTACGTCTTTTATTCCATAATTACCATCTTACCCTTTTCGGTCCTCCGTGCCCACCTTTCGCTTCCGTGTATAACTACTTTTCATCCTAGGTTCCCAGGCCCCTGGTGATCATAGATACACCTCCGTTGCAATTATTTTATGGCTGCCCCGATATCAGTCCGTTCGAACTCCTTATTCACCGCTTTTACACAGTAACCTGTGGCAAAATTAATTGTCAACTTTCTGAATCCCCCATCCGACCTTGTTTTTCTTATACCATCCTCCTGTACACTGCAAATACCAATAACACCTTGCGGAACACACAGCTACACCACATTCCGGCCATCCGGGACTGCCAATTTTAGGTAACGGATCAAATACACCAGTACTTACCCCTGTGACTTTCCATGTCACCACTCACCTTTTCCGTCGTACGTAAGGCTTACATAAGAAATTTCATTTCTTATAGCCTAGCTCTATCGCACGATCTATGACAGAAGGATGGTCAACAATCCTTAAATGCCCCGTAGCCTCCTGTTTATAAATGTGGCGCGCTTCACATCATAAACAGGACTCTACCGGACACGACTTTGCAGACAACCCCTAGGACAGACCTGCTCTGATACCACTTTGTCACACCCTAACCTTATTAGGGTGTGATGGGCACTCGACCCCACATACAGAGCCGAGCGAACCCGCAGACCTTGATTACACACCTACATATTCTGACTCGGCAGCACTCCTGGAGGAAATGGATTCCGCCAATCCACTGCATCATCTTCAGCTAATCTCGTTTATCCATTTGTGGGTACCTGCGCGGCATGAAACGCAGCCCCCGAAGAAGAGGGGGTCAGTACGGAATATGTACTGAGTATGTAAGACATGAGTACAGAAACGAAACCATGACTGAGACAGATAGAACAACATACAAATAGCTTATCCAGAATACCAAACACTTATTATTTTTCTTTTCCAGACACGAATCATATTTACTCATCTCGTATGCCAGACGGATTACAGAACGTACAAATTACTCAAATGATGTCATATAGCAAACGAAATACAGAATATACGGAAGGTCAGAAAGCTTACTCTCCAACACAAGTCATGCATATCGGAGTCGGATATCATATCACATACGCGGTAATCCCCGGGGACATATACCACCCCGGGACAAATACCATATCATACATACGGTAACCTTGGGGACAAATATCACGCCGAGGGACCGGTCACATCCTATCATATACATGGTAACCTCGGGGACAGATAACACGCCGAGGAACCGGTGAACAATGCCAAGGGATGCGCACGATAACATAGGAACGTGGTCGCCACTCCTACCTTTGGCGCGACAACACATCATATTTCAGAAAATTTGCTCCGATCTCCGTCACACATCATAACATAACCACGGTACCCGGGGGCGGACAGATAACACATCACCCCGAACCCGGACACATCATACTTCATAATATATCCTCGGTAACCGGGGACGGACATATAACACAGTACCCCGGAACCGGACACATCATACTTCAGAATTCATATATGGAACCCGGCCCTCAACAGAGGACTCGGCGAACCATCCGCACGATACATACCGGCCCGGGACTCGGTGAAGGAAATCATAACATATGCACGAGCAGAATAGTGAGAAACCGAATGCACATAATTCAGACTCAATAAATTAATCAAACATATTCTCAGAATATCCATAACAAATTACTTATTACAGAATACTTATGTCAAATTACTTTTATCAGAATATTTCTATCAAAGTACTTATATCGCTTTTACTCAATCAGGATACATATTCCAAATTACTTGTAGCATAATCTCTCATATCAGAACACTTATACCAAATACTCTCATCAGGATATTTATATCAGAATGTTCAGACCAACATACTAATGTCAGAATACGGATGTCAGATTTTCTTAAGTCAGGATTCACCTATCCAGGCTATTAGTTGCCTATATTAGGGAGAACATACAAATCACAAATAGACTCGGGATCATGGAGTAGAATAACGTAAAGTATATATCAATGTCATACCCTACTTAGCTCTAGGACATGCCAAAAGAATGAAAGGGTAAGCCTTACATACCTGCGCCGCGACCAACTAGTTACGCTTGTGCCTCCAACTTGTTAATCTACATTCAAGAGGATTCATCCATTCATTAGATTCGTTGTCACATACTTGCCCTAATCTTTCAAACACATTCACTTATATTCTGTCGGAATTTCGGCAGCATCTCCCCTGTAAATGTACCAACCCCGAGAATATGGCTCGGCCCAATTCAACAACAACCCAACCAACAACCAAGCTATGGCATCAATAATCAATTCAAGAATACATTCTAACATTAAACGCTCTTTTTACATAATCCGACAACGTCCACAATATTCCTACTAATATCAACGTTTATGCATTCGATTACTAATCCAAGACCATTCAAACAATATTCACGAATGCTTTAAACAATTGACACAATTTTTCAAACAACCCAACAATGCACCATGGAACCCGAAATCTTCCAACTTCCATAGGAACCATCACAACACATTTTTTTCTTCAAACTTCACAAACTACACCAACAAACCACACTTTAATAACATTATTATCATGATTACAAGAAACTACATTTGATTCAAATTGGCTTCCAAAAACAGCCCGCAACAATTACGACCCCATCTTAGATCATTAAGCTCTCATTTACACCACATAATCCACAACACAACAACCCAAACATACTAAATAAAATTAGTTCATTCTTTGACATGCAAAACAGTCCATTTTCGGCCAGCCCTTCAACACACACATTCCATAATTTTCATCCATTTTTTGCACATCACAACAACACATAATCATGCTAAATACACTTAATTCATCATTTCTACACACCACACGCACACACGGCTACACACACTAATCTCAACTCCAACTTGAATCATCAAGTTCTCATTTTCATCATAGGATACTTATCAACAACAATCAAATTACCATATAAAAATTATTCCATTTTTTTCCTACACAACATGTACACACACGGCCAAGCTTCCAACATGCATGTTTTCATGCTTCTCTTCCATTTCCACATACCACAACATACACAAACCATTTATAACATATAAAAGAGGATTAATTCTTACCTTTTCCTCCCAACTTCTTTACTCAACCAAAGTGCGGAAAACAATGAAGCGGATGGCCTATCTTCCGAAACAATTACACCACGTTATAGAGGTCCCTTGAATTAGTAGGAATACCACAAGAAAATAATTTTTGGGGCAAGATTTCATGGAGCCAATTTTCCATGGCTAGGGCCGAATATGGCCCCTTTTTTTTCCTTCATCTTTCTTGTTTTATTTCTTGAATCCTCTAGAGACAAATAATGAATTGTCTTGTTTTTTTCAAGACTTATACATATATATATATAGTGGCATGTGAGGGGCACATGCCCCTCTCTAGATTTTTCCTTTTTTTCCATTTCTAGAATTTTCTTCTCTTTTCCTCTTCTTTTTATTTTCTAGATTTTTCTTCAAATTTCCAATACTTGTGAAATGACCATTTTGCCCCTAGCCTTTTCCAATATTTCCATGGGCCATTTTGCAAATTTTCCTTTTTCGCCCTCAACCTCTCACAATACTTCCATACTAATAATAGTCATAAACAATGTCTTCAACCACTCGTACATTGAAATAATTTTGAAAATGATCTCGCCCCTAACTTTCCACGACGGCTTTGGAATGTCCAAACGTTCAAAACACGGGCTATAACAGTCTATGTGAGGTTCCTTCGGAGAAGAAAGAACTAATTCGTGAGCTCCACCAACTAGCCAGCCTTGGAGTTCGCTTAATTGATTCTGGCAATGCAGGAATTGGTGTTCACTATGCAGGTGAGAGAGCGCCAATATGAGGACCTTCAGTTGAGTCACTATAGAGATACATTTCATGAGAAAGAGAAGTCGCCATTTGAAGTTTCTACGGATGGAGTTCTTTGATACCGAGACAGGCTATGTGTTCCAAATGTTGCAGGACTACGTCGCCGGGTTTTAGAAGAAGCTCATTACTTTAGGTATTCTATTCACCCACGAGCGACAATGATGTATCATGATCTCAAGCTAATGTATTGGTGGGATGGAATGAAGAAAGACATAGCAGAATTTGTAGCTCAATGTCCAAATTGCGAACAAGTGAAAAATGAGGTTAAAAACCCAGGAGGACTATTACAAGTCATGGAAATCCCAACCTAGAAATGGGAAGTGATCAACATAGATTTTATTACAGGGTTACCTCATTCCCAAAACAAGTATGATTCCTTATGGGTGATCATGGACAGACTCACGAAATCAGCCCATTTCCTTCCAGTCAGAACCACATATTCGGCAGGAGATTATGCAAGGTTGTATCTTAAAGAGATTGTCCGACTTCATGGTGTCCCGGTGTCCATTATTACGGACAGAGGAGCACAATTTATAGCTAAATTCTAGAAGTCCTTTCAAGAAGGTTTGGGTACTCAGGTAAGGCTTAGCACAATGTTTCATCCACAAACTGATGGGCAAGCCGAACACACCATTCATACCTTGGAAGATATATTATGGTCATGTGTGCTAGATTTCGGCGGTAGTTGGGTTGACCACTTACCTCTTATTGAGTCCGCATGCAACAACAGCTATCATTCTAGTATTCAAATGGCCCCGTATAAAACATTATATGGGAGAAAGCCAATTAGGTTGTTTGAAGTAGGAGAGGTATAGCTAATAGGCCCTAAGTTAATTCAACAAGTGGTGAAAAAGGTCAAGGTTATCCAAGATCGACTATTGACAGCCCAAAGTCGTTGAAAATCTTATGCGGACAACCGTCGACGAGACTTAGAATTCCAAGTTAATGATTGGGTATTATTGAAGGTATCAATGCTGAAAGGCGTGATGAGATTTGGTAAGAAGGGAAATTTAAGTCCTCGATACATTAGACCTTATAAGATCGTCCGCGAGGTGGGTCAAGTAGCTTATGAACTAGACTTACCTCCAGAACTTGAATCAGTCCATCCAATTTTTCATGTATCAATGCTCTGTAAGTGCGTCGGAGATCCTACTAGGATCGTGCCGGTAGATGATGTTCAAGTGACAGAAAGGTTGACTTATGAGGAGATACCCATTGCCATACAAGATAGGCAAGTATGGAGGCTTAGAAACAAAGAGGTAGCCTCAGTTAAGGTCTTGTGGCGGAACAATAATTGAAAGGAAATGACTTGGGAAGTAGAAGAAAACATGAAGTCCAAGTACCCGCACTTATTTCAACCCCCGGAAGAGATCCAAGATGAGACATCAATATTATGAGGTATGTATGCTTTCTCTTTTTGCTTTTGGTCGTGTGTGGACATAATTTCTTGCTATTGTGTTGTGGCCCTGTGAGGCAATGTTATTATAGGTTGTTGTGACAGGATGCTAGCGCCACATTACAGGGGAAACTCTGGCGAAATTTCTGTAGGATTCCTGAGAACTTAACATTCGAGGACGAATGATTTTAAAAGGGGGAAGAATGTTACACCTCCCGTTTTGTGGCAAGGAGATTTTTGGCTTATTGGTGGTGTGTACCTTCGGTTTGGTAATCCACACCAGAGCTTTGGACACAAGATATTTTGCTTTTTATGTGCATAGGAGTATAAGTATGCATTCTTAACATTACGAGGGAATTAGAAGCGAAACGAATCGAATCGGAACAAAACGGAGCAGTTCAGAAAACTGCTGAAACTAGTCTGCGTCGACGGCCTAAGAGATGACCATCGACACATCGACCAGCTGTCGTCTAGCACCGTTGATGAGGATCTGCAATCAGACATCTCAGGTGGCAGTTGGATGGGGCATCTCGACGGACCGTCGACCCTGCTTGTCGACCCGCGGATCTGGAACTTTCCAGCCCTGTTTGTAAATATAAGATCCCACATTTTTCTTTCATTATTTTCCAAAAAATAGATCCTATATCTATTTAGAACCCTCTGAAACCCTCCCTCTATATTCTACAACAAATCTATACCAAGAAACCAAGATCAAAAGCAAAGACTCAGAGATTCATGTACTAGGAAGCCTATTAGGGTTTGTGAAGAGCAAGGATTTTTTTTGGCATGCAAATGAAGGATTTCATTCTAATGGAGTAGAGTGACTCAAGGCTTATTCCCAAGTGATTAAGGTGAGTTTTATGTTTATTTCATATTATTGAGGGGTTGAAAAGACTTGGGTTATGAAAAAGAGTATAATATGGAGTGCAAATATGAAATTAGTAATATTCTTGAATCATAGTTTTTGATATGTAATGAGTATAACCTAGCTATGAATAGTATTAATGATTTTATAGAGTCTTTGTATGAGGGTAGATTAGGTATGGTGCCATAGCTAGAGTTATGAAGGGTTTTGATAGGGAATGTTTAGAATTTAATAATGTCTAGCTTGATGAAGCTATTGATTAAAATATTGTGGGTATTGTTATTGATGTTGGGAGTTGTTTATTATGTGGGGGAAAGTCACCGAATAAAGAAGATGTTACCCAATTTTCATTAGCTCTAGCTTATGCTTAAGTATGTTTTCGATTATCTAATTTTAGTACGAACTCTCTTGAATGTAGAAACGTGAATATTGGAGGGAAGCGTTCAAGTGATAAAGTTAGCAAAACGTAAAGGTATGTAAGTCTAGTCCTTACTTTTCTAAGGCATCATTCCTATGACATGACTTCCTTTATTATTCCATGACCTTCTTACATTCCGAAAAATATGAGTCGATGTTTATAAAGAGCTTCCTAAGATATAAAGATAAGAGATATGTCATGAGCATGATAACGATAATGATGAGTCTAAGCCTAGAGATCCAAAAGCTTATGATATGACATTTCCATGAAGCTAATGTTCCTTGTACGATTCTCTGGTGTTATTCATTGTTGCTAGACCCACCTTATAATGCTAGTTCCTTCAAGGTGAGGCATGATGATTATGATTACTACATAATGGAATCGGGGGTTCTCGACCTTACGTCACCCCGATAGAGTTATAGTTTGTCTTTAAGTTCTTATGCATGCTTTACAAGATGCATATGATGACGAGATTCCACCGTGCCTAGAAGGTCAGACATGTCACCGCGAAGGCAGGCTGAATGCAATTCCACCGTGCCTAGAAGGCCGGACATGTCACCGCAAAGGCGGGCTACATACGATTCCATTGTGCCTAGATGGTGGGGCATGTCACCGCTAATGCTGGCTGCTTATGATTACACCGTGCCTAGAGGGCCGGACAGGACACCACCAGTGGGCGGCATGCGATGGTTACCCAGACGCGAGTTAACGATGATGGTATATGTGATATGTATGACATGTGTTTTCTTTTAAAGGTTAAGTAGGTTATATCCTCATCTCATGTTTTATGATCTCTTTATTATGTTAGTATTATTCATGCCTTATATACTCAGTACATTTATCGTACTGACGTCCTTTCTTTCATGGATGCTGTGTTCATGCCGACAGGTAGACAGTGAGGTGACCCAGGTTCATAGGAGTTGATCAGCGGACTTACAAGAGCACTCCATTATTGCGGAGGTGCTATTTGTGGTATATTATTTTGTGTGTATATATTTGGGCACGACGGGATCTTGTCCCGTCCTTATGTCTAGTACTCTAGTAGAGGCTCGTAGATACGTACGTTTGGGTAGTAGATGTCACATGATGATCACGTTGTGTAGTTGTATCTTTTTTCGATCGCCTGAGGGCCTTATGCATATGATTGAAGATATGTTTTGAAAGGGATAAAGGTTCCTTATAGCTAGATGTGTTGAGAATAATAAATGCATTTAAGATGAGTATGATGATTAGCATAAGTGGTGCTTGGTAGTCAGCTCCGGGTACCCGTCATGGCCCCGCAGGCGGGTCGTGACAACAGGCAACAGGAGTTCCATCTATTCACACAGTTAACATATAGAATGCCTACAGAAAGTCTTCCACGGGTCATTATAATTAAATGCCAATTGGGATCATCAGTTTCTAATTAGCCCGTCAAGATACCAATTGGAATCGCCCAGATACCAATTGGATTCAACTAGGGGATAGCGTATTGGAGTAGCACAATAGAATGAACGAAGGGAAACTTCTAGATGCTCTATAGCCTCTTGCGGATCAGTACGGATGTCATCATACCATTCCATAAGACTCTACAAGACATTTGCTCTTGTACTTGTCAGACCGGTGACCTAGGCTCTGATATCAACTATCACGACCCATGTTACGAGTCGTGCGGGCACCTACCGTATTACTACCTAGTAGGCGAACCCTTACCAACCAACCCAATAACTAAGCACGTTGTTATTACCAGCAATACAATTAATGATCACAATTAAAAATAAATCTTCATAAGGACTTGGTTATTGTTACAAGAAAACTGAAAAATTCCCGGGATCTAGTATAGACAGGTACAATAGCTCCTATTACACAAGAATAAAATCCAAAATAACGACACAGCCTCTACCTGAAATGAGATGAGCAAGGTTGTAGGAAGATGTCCAGAAATCCACTAAGAGAAACTTCAAGTAATAACTTGCAACACATCTACACCCAAAGGATGTAGCAAGAGTAGTATCAGTACACCACACGTACTGGTAAGAATCATAGGTCAACTAAGATATGTTCGCGCAACACAATATAAAATCAATAAGACAAATAGATAAGTCAACGTACGCCCTCAAGACTCCCAATACAGACGATTACACCGATATTTATTCACCTTCCTAACTTCAGGTGATTCCTGTTCCCTTATTCCTATAGTACTTCCAGCTACCCGGCTAGTCAAGTGTAGTCCTACTTCATATTTTCTTTTGGGCCAAATAATTAATTCTTGTCTTATCAATTCATTAATGTCTACTCCATTATTATTAGCCTTAGAATTTTCTATCCTGTTCACTCGCTAGGGTATGATGCAACCACGGAACGTACTCAACACACCTCACCAAACGCTATGACTCTCTAAATCCATAAGATTTAACTCAGAAATTCTGGAACTTAATAATTCATTCTTATGCCAGCACCTTCGTGCATGATCAGAACTCTTCAGAAAGGTAAACACAATTATGGGAGACGTACAATGCGAATGAAGTAGAATGACAGCATGTAAATATGTAAATATGAAGGTATGTAATGCAATGCAATGCAATGAGGTGCAATGACCAAATATACATCTATACATACATGCTAATTGGTGTTTTTGCCCAATAGTCATGACCTGCATGGGACTTATGCTATCCATTTACCACTCGTTCCGGAATGAACCACGAGCTCACAACTAGGCCATATCCTCACCCCCGGTCAAATTTACCTTTTCATATATGTAAATATATTTATCTTCACATCACTTCCAATGATCGATTATCAAGTAGTACCTCATATTCAACCCAACTTGACCATAAAACCGGATAGCACAATTGATACTTACTCAAACTTTCCGCTCCATGCATTATTCCCTAACCACATGCAAATATATGCAATGATGCTAATGAGTGAAATCAATGTTATGAAATATTCCCTTGACGAGTGTAACACTATTATGCCTTCACTTCAACTCACCCAACGTAACCCTTTTTATTGACAAGAATAATCAGTCGTATGAATGTTATAAATAACCAAACAATTTATCATGGAAATTAGATATACCTCGGGAATGATTATGCTAACATGCGGGGTAACCTCCCTTTATAGCGACAAGTGATCTCTACCAATTAGCAACACACAGACATCAACAATTATAGAACTTAGTACCCATTTCTACACTCGTTGTTACCCTTGTTACTATATATATACAACTTCCCTACACTATATGTATACCCATCCGAACTTCACGTCCGACGACCTAATCATGCTTTCTCCCATCAATTCGATACGTATATACGACTCACTAACCAAAATTAACTCAAGTGAACCATAACCTACCTCGATGACGAGCAACTATTCGAACTTCTATGAAGTATCCACCGTTCTAGCCTTTATCCGAAATTCGCGAGAGATGATAGTTGTAGGGGAAGATATGAATAATGTTGGAGGAGCCTCTTTTTCTTGGTGTTAAGGGTTTTTTCTTCATGTAAAACCTAATAGCAGCCTTGAAGGGTCTTTTGTTAAAAAGGAGTGTGAAATATAAAAATAAGTATGGAAAAATGCGCTCACTGGTACGTGATGTCTGCTGCGGTAGACATCAGTCTCGCTAAAGCGAGACCGCTGCGATGGTGCCCTATTTGCTGTGGCGGACCAAATCTTTCCCGGGCCCACAATTTTTAACTCTTTTCGAAATTGATTTTTCCCATTATTATTAATTTTAGATACCCCATAGGGCATACCATATAAGATCTTAGGCCTAGATTGGGTACGGGTCGTTACAATCATGGATGTGTTACTGGAGTATGAGAAGTAATCAGGACAATTAATGAATAGGGACAAGAGTTGTTTCTATATGCATCAAAATAGTTCAGTTAGCTTATCTCAAGAAGTAGCTCAAATCCCTGGTTTTTCAAGAATAAATTTCCTATTCAAATACCTTGGGTGCCCTTGTTCCATACAGGAAGAAAAATGTATATTATATTGATTTGATAAAGAAGGTGAAGGATAAACTGAAAAACTAGAAAGGGAAGCTGATGTCTTTTAGAGGTAAGGTCGTTCTTATTAACAGTGTCTGCTATGGCTCCCACAAAGTATACCATATAGGAGTTACACAGATTGTTTGGTAGATTTTATCGGAGTAACTAAGTAGAAGGAAAAAGCAAACATTGGTCTTCTTAGTTACATATGTACTATCCTAAATAGTAAGGAGATATGGGATTTAGATCTTTCTTTGATGTTTCCAAAGCCTTGTTTGCCAAGCTTTGGTGGAGATTCAGGAGTAGCTGTACTTTGTGGTCTATATTAATATGGAATAAATATTGCAAGAAGAAAATCCCAACTCTGGTGCAGTTGAAAGGGGGATCACAATTGTGGGAGAGAATGTTAGAAGCTAGAGATGAAGTTGAAAAGGAGATTTGGTGGGAACCAAGAAATGGATCTTCTCATTTGTGGTGTGATAACTTGACCAAACTTGGTCCTTTAACTTATGTTGTTCTTGCTGGTTATCCTATTGATGAATAAATAAAGGAAGTGGATAATATAATTATATATGGACAATGAAACCTCCCATTATTACAGCAAACTGTTCATGCAGAGATAGTAGGACATATCAGAAGTGAGCTAATTGTGAAGGAAAGATCCAATCAAAGTGATAAGGCATGGTAGATGTCAACCAGTACTGGTAAGTTCACTATGACTAGTTCTTGGGAGCTGATAAGACAGAAAAAATAGCAAGTCTAGTTTTACAAGCTATTTTGGGTAAAAGGATAGCCTTACAAAATATCCTTTTTCTTATGGAGAGTATGGAATTTGAAGTTAGTAGTTGATGATATCTTGTCCAGTATAGGTATCTTTATTTGCAGGTGCTGCTTACCTCCTCAACAAGAAACTACGGCTCACTTGTTTCTAACAGGCGAATTTGTTTCAGCTATGTGGAAATTATTAGCTTCTGCAGTAGGTTTTCGGGCCCTTTGTACAGATTAATCAGCAGTTTCCACTTGTTGGAAGGTAAAATCTATCTTTAAACTCAAACTAATATATCAGGCTGCTTCTGCTGTCATTCATTGAAAATTATGGAAAAGGAGGAACACATCCAACGACCCGTTTGGTCGTTATATCACTTTTGACCCATTTACCCCCATTGACTTTTCTTGAGCCCAATTTGTATGATTTTGACCCGCAGGGAAAGGTGGTACAATTATCGAGGTGATCGGGTGAGATTTGTAATGTCTTTTGTGAAATTGAGCATCAAAGTGAAAACATTTGACCAATAGTTGACTTTTTAAGTAAACAGACCTTTTTTTGAAATTCGTCAATTCTGAAAGGTCTGGATGATTGATTGTGACTTGGTGGGATATTCGATTCGTTCCCTAGGAACTTGGGAGCATTTCAGGTTATTGGTTGGAAAGTTAATATTTGGCAGTTGGGTGTTGACCCGGTCAAATAAACCTACGTTGGGAATTCCGAGACTGCGACTGAGTCCGTAGCATGTTTATATGTGTGAATGCAAGTCTGGTTTATATTTATGAGGTCTCGGGTGATTGTTGGATTTCAGGATTGAGTTAGTGAAAAACCGGGGAAATTTCGGTGTCTGATGTCATGACCCGACTAGGGCCATGACGGGTACCCAAAGCTAACTGTCGAGCACCACTCGTTAAGCTAATCATCATACTCAACATGAACATTTACAATCTCCAAAGCAATATAAGTCTATATACATAAGCCCTCACGGCTGCAAAAATGATATACAAAGTACAATGTGATCATCATGGTACATCAACTACCCACACGTACGTATCTACGAGCCTCTACTAGAGTACTAGACATAAGGACGGGACAGGACCCCGTCCTGCCCAAGTATATACACAAAAGAATATGATAATAAGTAGCACCTCCAGAATAGTGGAGTGCTCTTGTGAATATGCTGATAAGCTCCTACAGATCTGCACCGTCTCCCTGTCTACCTGTGGGCATAAACACAGCGTCCAAAAAGAAAGGTCGTCAGTACGAAAAGTGTACTGAGTATGTAAGGCATGAATAGTAATAGCATAATAAAGAAACAATGAAACATGAGCTGAAGATATAACCTACTTAACCTTTGAAGGAAAACACGTGTATGCATATCATATATACCATCATCGTTAACCCGCGTCCGAGTAACTATCACACGCCGCCCACTAGTGGTGTATATGATAGTATAATGAGAGAATTTTTCTAGAACTTTCACGACTTAGAGAGAGACTCAAATCTTAAAATTTGGTGTCCAACCCGTCTATTTATAGCTGGAACTGGAATGTTCCAGATAAGCAGTTCGACGAGCGGGTCGACGGTCCGTCGACATGCTCCGTCGACCTGCTTTTGCAGATCAGAAGCTGCAGGGCCATATTGATGTGGCGATCGACGGCTAGTCAATGTGTCGACGTTCCGTCGACGTGTCTCGTCGATCAATTTCTCCAAATTAAAATTCTCAGAACATAACGACGATTCATATTGATGGCCCGTCGACATGGTCGACTCCGTCGATAATGTCTGGTGTCTGCAGATTTCCCTGAATCTGCTCAGCATGCGTCGGTTCAATCCGTTCAACTTCTAATCCTATAATATACCTGGAATACCTGCTAGTACCTCCATACACGGGGTAAAATACTTAGCATCTCAATACTAGGGTACAAATCTCCATTTCGTGGCATACTTGACTTGAAAGCCATAAGTTTTTCCTACCATAAAAATGAGAGGTGTAATACTCTTCCCTCCTATTAAAAACATTCGTCCTAGAATATTGAGTTCTCGGGAATCCTACAGAAATTTCGCCAGAGTTTCCCCTGTAATATTGCGCTACCATCCTGTCTATCCTAACAGCCCACAATAACATCGCCTCATAGGGCTATAGCACAATAGTAAGAAAATATGGCCACATATGACCAAAATCATTAAAAGAAAGCATCACATACCTTATGATAACAGTGTCTCATCTTGAATATCTTCCGGGGCTGAAAACAATTGCGGGTACTTGGACTTCATGTTTTCTTCCGTTTCCCAAGTCATTTCCTCTCGATTATTGTTCCGCCACAAGACCTTAACTAAGGCTACCTATTTATTCTAAGTTTCCGTACTTGCCTATCTATTATGGCTATAGGCACCTCTTCATAAGCCAACTTTTCTGTAACTTGAATATCATTAACTGGCACGATTCTAGTTGGATCTCAAACACATTTGCGGAGCATTGACACATGAAAGACTGGGTGGACTGATTCAAGCTCTAGAGGTAAATCCAGTTCATAAGCTACTTAGCCTATCTTCCGGACAATCTTATAAGGTCCAATGTATCGAGGACTTAACTTTCCTTTCTTACCAAATATCCTCATGCCTTTCATCGATGATACCTTCAAGAATACCCAATCATCAACTTGGAATTCTAAGTCTCATCGACGGTTGTCCGCATAAGATTTCTGACGACTTTTGGGTTGTCAATAGTCGATCTCGGATAACCTTGACCTTTTCCGCCGCTTGTTGAATCAACTCAGGGCCTATTAGCTATGCCTCTCCTACTTCAAACCACCCAATTGGGGATCTACATTTTCTTCCATATAGAGCTTCATACAGGGCCATCTGAATACTGGAATGATAGCTATTGTTGTCTATGAACTCAATGAGAGGTAAGCGGTAATCCCAACTACCACCGAAGTCTAGCACACGTGCCCATAATATATCTTCCAAGGTTTGAATAGTGCGTTCGGCTTGCACATCAGTTTGTGGATGAAACGTTGTGCTAAGCCTTACCTGAGTACCCAAACATTCTTGGAAAGACTTTCAGAATTTGGTTGTATATTGTGTTCCTCTATCAGTAATAATGGACACCGGGACTTCATGAAACCGCACAATCTCTTTAAGATACAACCTTGCATAATCTTCTGTCGAATATGTGGTTCTAACTGGAAGAAAATGAGCTGATTTCGTTAGTCGGTCCACGATCACCCATATGGAGTCATACTTGCTTCAGGAACGAGGCAACCCCACAATAAGATCCATGTTGATCACTTCCCATTTCCAGGTGGGGATTTCCATGGCTTGTAACAATCCTCCTGGTTTTTGATGTTCCATTTTTGCTTGTTGGCAATTAGGACATTGAGCTACAAATTATGCTATGCCTTTCTTCATTCCATCCTACCAATACATTAGCTTGATATCCTGATACATCTTTGTCGCTCCTGGGTGAATAGAATACCGAGAGTAATGAGCTTCTTCTAGAATCCGACGACGTAGTCCCGCAACATTTAGAACACATAGCCTGTCTCGGTATCTAAGAACTCCATCCGTAGTATCATGACCCAAACTGATGAGCCATGACGGGAGTCTGACCTCTAGCGACCAAACACCCCTAAATACATATCTGACACATACTGAACGTCAAATGCCCATAAGTGGCACAAACTGGTCTCATAAAAAGGAAACTTCAGAACTCTGTACAATCTGCATATATATATACATAACATACGGAAGAACAGTGCAAGCCAACTAGGCTGCTACATATATTGTACACAAAAGAATAGAAGCCGACAAAGCTACATCATCGGACTACTACATACAACTGCCTACAGACCTCTACTGGAATGAAAGCTGTAGAAAGAACGGGACAGGGCCCCCTCATACCCATATGCATACATATCTAAAAAGGGGCATACCCAACTGACTGTAGTTCCGGATCGAATGGAGCGTACTGACCACTGCTAGATCTGGATGTCCTACTGAGCTGGGCCACCTGTCTGTCTCCCTGTACCTGCCGCATTAACGCAGCCCCCCGAGCAACGGGGAGTCAATACGGATAATGTAACGAGTATGTAAGGAATAAGAACAACATATACATAAATACACATGAGAATCATGGATAAAAACCTGAACTCATAAAATGAAATGACTGACAGCATGTGTATGAACTAGTATCTGCCTAAATCTGCATAAATCTGCGTAACTGATAATGCCTCTATGGGCACATAATATGAATGCTCATACCTATCAATGATGACCGTGCATCTATATGAGTGCATATATAACGCCTGATGTATGTGTGTACGTAACGCCTATAAGCCTGATATGTGTGCGTATATAACGCCTTCTAGTCACGGGCCAATATACATAATATATAATGAATTTAGTGCATGAATAGACTGTATGCATAGAACTGGCTACATAAGACCGAAGTACTCCTAATACTTCTATGAGTAGAGTAATATGTAATCTCACTTACTCGCTTGTTGGATCATATAATAGGATCATGCCAAAAGAAGGAAAAGTTAGTCTTATCATACCTTGAAGTATACGCAATCACCTAACTTCTACCTCTTGAACTTGCAAGTGTACAATTATGATAACATAGGGCTTAATTAGGCTATTTACTTTGCTTATTAGCCATCCTCAAATGCGTATAAAGCTCAATGAACTATAAACAATAATTTCCTTGTAAGCTTACAACTCTCCAACTTCTTATTCGATCCCACATCAACTACAATACTTACATCAACAATGACAACACAGATATATATCAATATATACGTAAACCTGTTTCCTATCATCTCCTAAAATAACCCTGTATCACTACATTGCCCTTCATCAACTTAACACTTCCACAATTACCTTCTCTTCACTTAACATCATTAAACTCTTGATAACGAAGTTAAATATAAGGGTAGAAATAATTTACATACCTTGAGGGATCAAAAATCCCAAGAATCACTTCAAATTTAAGTCCCTAAACTCCACAACTTGAAGAAACCTTAAAAGCAACCTTTTTCTTCACCGTCTCGGGTTTATGGGGTCCGGGTCTTGTCAAATCTTCACTAATATGATGGAAAATATTGGGCGAGAATATATTAGGGTTTTCTGATTTTGTGGAAAGAGGAAAATATCAAATAGGTCCGTCAACTTGCCCGTCGACCTGCGCCTGCAGATGCATGGCTGCGGGATCTCATCGATGTCGCACGACGATGGTCCGTCGAACATGTTGACAACCCGTCGACGATGACTTGTGTCCTGCAGGTTTTTCTGGTTCAGTTCGGATCACGTCGATTCGATTGGTTCAACTTTTAACTCTATAGATTGCCAGGAATATTTGTTGGTACCCTTGTACACGAGGTAAGACATTTTCTACCTCCAAATTCGGGCTCGGGTCTCTATTCCAAGGGCATGCCCGACTAGGAAACCATGGGTTCTACTACTATGAACACGAGGGGTGTAACATTCTCTCCCCCTTAGGAACATTCGTCCTCGAATGTTCGAACAATCCCGGGTTATAAAAATTTTGGTAGAGTTTCCCTTGTACTTATACCAATCCACCCTGCACACAACAACCCAAAATATTCGATTGGTACAACTTTTAACTCTATAGATTACTTGGAATGTCTGCTGGTACCCTTGTACATGAGGTAAGAGATTTTCTACCTCCAAATTCGGGCTCGGGTCTCTATTCCAAGGGCATGCCCGACTAGGAAACCATGAGTTCTACTACTATGAACACGAGGGTGTAACATTCTCTCCCTCTTAAGAACATTCATCCTCGAAAGTTCGAACAATCCCGGGTTATAAAATTTTTGGTAGAGTTTCCCCTGTACTTATACCAATCCACCCAGCACGCAACAACCAAAAATAATGCCACACAGGGCCACATACTATAACAAACAATGTCATGGCCTCACACGACCAATCACAACAATTGAAATGAAATAATACGTGGGGGCGATAATGCCTCAGACTGAACCTTCTGTATTGCTGGGAACAAATGATAGTACTTAATCTTCATCGCTTCTTCCGCTTCCCAAGTCACTTCTTCAACATTCGTATTGCTCCACAAGACTTTAACCGAAGCTACATCCTTGGTCCATAACCGACGGACCTGTCTGTCCAATATAGCCACTGGAACTTTCTCATATGATAACTGCTCGGTCACCTGGATGTCATTCACTGGTATCACTCTTGAAGGATCTCCGATACACTTACGAAGCATTGATATATGGAATACTGGATGAACCGATTCTAACTCAGAAGGAAATTCTAGTTCATATGCCACTGCACCCACTATACGAATGATCTTATATGGCCCAATATATCGAGGGCTCAACATACCCTTCTTACCAAACATCATCACTCCCTTCATAGGCGAAACTTTCAGGAACACCCAGTCGCCCATCTTGAACTCTAGCTTATGTCGTCGATTATCCGCATAGGATTTCTGTCGGCTCTGAGCTGTTAGTAGCCTCTCTCTAATCACTTTCACCTTATAAACTGCTTGCTGAATTAAGTCTGGGCCTAGTAACTGGTTCTCCCTGACATCGAACCATCCTATAGGCGATCGGCATCTCCGCCCATATAAGGCCTCATAAGAAGCAATCTGAATACTGGAATGATAACTGTTGTTGTACGCAAACTCAATAAGAGGAAAGTGATCATCCCAACGGCCTTGGAAGTCAAGTAGACAAGCCCTAAGCATAACCTCAAGGGTCTGTATAGTACGCTCCGCCTGTCCATCTGTCTGGGGGTGAAACGCAATACTAAGACTCACCTGAGTCCCCAATCCTTGCCGAAAAGACTTTCAGAATTTAGCGGTGAACTGTGCTTCCCTATCTGAAATAATGGCTGAAGGAACACCATGGAGTCATACAATCTTCGTAAGATAAAGCCTTGCATCCTCGGCTGCATAAGTAGTTCTGACAGGCAAAAAATGAGCTGATTTTGTGAGTCTATCAACTATGACCCATATCGAATCACACTTCCGCTGAGCACGGGGTAACCCTGTAATGAAGTCCATATTAAATACCTCCCATTTCCATGTCGGAATCTCCATTGCCTGCAATAGACCTCCAGGCTTCTGGAGCTCTATTTTGACCTGTTGACAATTTGGACACTGAGCGACAAATTCTGCTACATCTCTCTTCATGCCATCCCACCAATAAACTTCCTTGAGATATGATACGCTCAAATTACACCTATTAATGGCGTAAAGCGGACGTTGTCAGATATTGTAACCCAAACAAGGTTGGATAGAATCCCACAGGGAATATGGAGAGAAAAGTTACTAATCGTATGCGATACTAGTCTTTAAAGACTTTAATCCTATCCCTGATCGTTTGAAATATCTGTTGAATAATGTAATTGAATATTTTGACTGGAATTGTATTTAATGCGAGATAAAGACTAAGGTTGTGTTCCCCAACTTGATTAGATATTATACTTCAGGTTTCAATGTGATATATTTCTAATGGTTGTTCTATGAATATCCACTTGATCTCTTAAGGACTTCCTAATGTTTCCCAACAGTTAAGCCGTATTTCCTCTTTATGATTCTTCCGAATATAAAAGAGTTGCAATCGAAGAGCGACCAATAATGCCAATTTAGACTTGTTCTTATCCCTAAGTTAGTCTGTTAAACGAGGGTTAACGCCTCGAGTCATTGTTGTTCGATCTTACCAATACTAACTCTCTTTCCCAAGAAAAGTTAATATAATGGCTTAGGCTAATGCTTGAAATCATTAACCAACGCTAACGCACAAAGATAGAATAAATACTAACAACCATTATGCATATATCAATAGTAGAAACCGATTCACATAATATCCATCATGGGATCCACAACCTTAGCGTTAAAATTAGCTACTCATAATTTTTGCTAACAAAAAAAGTTTGAAAGTTAACATAATATACTTACGATGCGAATATAATATGGAATGAAAGTGAAGTTGTTGGTTTAAATGCTCCAACCACTTCTAATATTAAAGACCTAAAGTTAATGCTCCCAAAAGAAATATGAATAATGAAATTAAAACCCTACTTCAAGTATTTTTAGGGCCAAAAATCGTGCTAAGTTTCTGGACAAAAACATCCTTACGCAGCATCGTTATGGACTGTAACACACGTTACGGTCCGTCCTTTTGTCAGCATGATGTCACGGCCAGTATGCGACGGACCGTAACACAGGTTACGGTCCGTATCTCCCAGCGTATCATGGCCTCAGTCTTCAGTGATTAATGCGTTACGCCATGACGTTACGCCCCGTAACCGAAGTTACGGACCGTCCTTCTAGGGCGTAACCTGTGACACTACTTGGCAACTTTCTGGAAATTTTCCTCAGCTTACGGTACACGTTGCGGCCCGTAACATGAGTTACGGACCGTCCTTCATAGCGGCACGTATCCTCTCTGGTACGGATCACGTTATGGTCCGTAACTCGAGTTACGGATCGTCATTTAGCTGCAAGTTGTCCATTTTTTCAGCATTTCATATCATTTCCGATCCTTATTCAACCAACCCTATAAAACACAAAAATAACATAATAAACGATGTAAAAACACTTAAAAAAAGAAGCAACACTTCTAGTTACAAAGGCATAAAATGTGCCAAAATTCACGGCACATCAACACCCCCAACCTAAGCTTTTGCTTGTCCTCAAGAAACTACAGTAAGACTCACTACTAACACACGACATCTAGAAAAATAAGAATGACTACAGTGGTTTTGTCATGTGTTTCTAGCATGGACTCTTCAATCCAAGAAAAATATTTAGGCTCTTATCCATCTCCTATTTGTGACACAAGACACACATTTTAGAAAAATTGCAATTCACTATGCAACCTCAATTAATGACACAATCATAGTATGGAAGACTAAACAGACAGAAGGACACTCACACTCACAAAGAAATTTGCATACCATGCGTGCACATACCATAGGCTTGCCTTTATTTTCCATGCCTTCAACTTTGAAAAGTTTGATTGTGATCACATTAGGAATTTTTGGGCTTGTAACATTGGCTTAGGGACGGGTAGGATTAATATTTGGATAGTGGTGACTCACCCTCCTTGACGCTTCTTTTTGACTTCATCACCTTTCTTCTTCTTATTTCTGACCCTACAGCTTCAGCGTGGATTTATTTAGAACTTATATATCTATATATCTATTATATATATATATATATATATATATATATATATCCACACTGAATCATGACCCGCAATACTCACGATCACCCCCCAACAGGCCTTTGGCCGTACTTTCCGCATCTTTCACTTATCACCCTCAACTTAGGCTTTTAGCCTCATTTTCCGCATTTTTCACTTATCACCCCCAACTTAGGCTTTTAGCCTCATTTGTCATTCTTCAGTGTCAAGGAGGGACTTGGTGCCAAATGGGTTTATTCACAGAAGGGAAGGAGGTTAGTTCACGGCTAACCAAAGAAAAAGTCTATAGGCTCAAAATGGGAGACTGGGGATCATTTTCTGTATGGGCTAGGCTCATATAAGATAAACAGGTTTTGGAGTCAATACAAAGAAAGCCTAAGATCACTTCACAATCAAACTCCCCTTAGAATTCATGCACGACCAACCGGGCAAGTTCTAGATTACACGCATCATACACAAATAGAAACTAAGAACTCACAACACAATGGCATAAGGATTGTTTAAATATTCTGACTTCACTTCCGTTTGAAGATTTCACATACATGGACACCCTTTATTTGCAATGTATTAAAATAACTATACATGTCAATATCAACAACCCATTCTTGATGTACATCACAAATTAGTTTTCAGAGGGATATCATTGACTTGTAAAAAACATTTTTACATATGCTAGAAACACGGACCACCACCACTTAAGTCATCATTACTTTACTTTTAATTAAACATCCTACACATGCCAGGTACAACATAAAAATAACATTCTTCGGGAATAGAACACATGGCAAAGAACAGCCGAAGAAGGTCCTAACACATACTTAATAATAAAAACAATACCAACAAAAACAAAAGCAATATCAATTGTCCTAAACACATACTTACTATCACAATTTGGGATAAAATACCAACCAAAAACAAAAACCATAACAAATAATATCCAATATACCAAAGAAATACCAATAAAAACAACAATTACCCACACCCCCAACTTAGAAACATGCATTTCCCTCAAGGCATCTATATAATGCATCAAAAGAACGGAGGGCGTCCCTGGAGCGCACTAGGCGCTCGGATCTGCAGCAGCTTTATGAGGTGGAGCAATGGTGGTGTCAGGCTGGCCAACACTAGAAGTCCCCGTCGCAGATAGTGGGGGAGAAGTATGGTGAGCCGGCTCAATGGGATGGGCTGAGCTAGAAGTAGCTCCAGTGGTGTCAGAACCCAGCCGAGACTCATGTCGGAGCTTCTTCAAAGTGCGCCGCTCCTCCTCCTCATTCTGTGGGTGCAAAGCAGCAAATGGATCAAGACTCTGGAGGATGGGCTCGAGGTTTTCATCATCTGACGTGGCTCTCCTGCGCTTCCCTTTGGCCAAAGAGTGGGTATCCTCTTCCAACTCCTCGTCGTGCTCATCCTCAACCGTGTCCTCGATCTCATCATCCCCAAGTAGACTCTGAACCGGCTGGTATAAGCTCTGTACCAACTCTGTGTACTTTTGGAAGCTGGTCCGTCACAACAGCCACTTCCTGTGCCTTCAATTTCTGCACATCATCCTTGACAGACCGCAACTCACTCTGAATAGTGCCCAACTCCAAAGCAGGGTGTGTCCTAGTCAGCTCATTCATTCTGTTCTCAATACCATCTATCCAAGAGTGCATCCGTAGGTGGTCATCAGCCATCTGTTCTTTTATTGGCTGCAACGCTGCATCAATAGCTCTTTTTGTCAATTTTAGCTCAGTCATGAGCTGCTTGACCTGCCTATCTGTTCGATCCGCTTGCAGGACCACTGCCCCGAAATTCTCCCGGTTGAACATCATTTTTCTTGCAAGCTCGGGTGGGACTCCCGGTATGGGCTGACCCGGTGCTGGGCTCGCTCCAGTGGAAGAGGTAGGACCACCCGAACTAGGTGCGGCAGGACCTGGCATGGGCTGTGTAGCATAATCAGCAGGTGGAGCCTCAGAATCTGTGGTCTGACCCGTGACAGTTTCCTCAGCACCAATGATAGCCAAGGGTAAAATATCTCAGCCCGTTGGCCCCTCTGGCACATCAGAAGACGAGGCAGATGGCATTGAACCCTGGCTCAACATATCATCTCTCCCCTTTGTGATGTCGTACATACTCCTGGCGATCACACTATGATCGATAAGGGGGAGGGGTTCTGGTGCCTCGCGCAAGCATAAAAGAGTCAGCAGACATGGATGAATGAGGGAAGTGGTTGGTTGGGTGGCTCTCTCCCAGAGATCTGCTGCTACGAGTCTTCCAAAGTTGATCTTATACCTCGACATAAGGGCATCCACAAGAACAGCCCTATCCGGAGTCAAATAATTATCTGACTGGGTTTGACGGATGCGGAAAAGAACAATCTGCCACCAAAACTTTTCCTCTGGAGTGAGGGTGTTTTTCCAAATTCGCGTAGCGGCTGTCAACTTTGGCACTATTGCCCATTCGGGATCTGCCGATCGTGCAATCACTGAGGCCACCCATTTTCTGACGGAGATTGTATCTTTCTGTTCAATTTTGTAGACAAACTCCCCTTCTTCCGCCGCTGTAGGCTCAATATAATCCTCCCCAAATAGTATTTTATTGATGGCCGTCGGAGAAACATCAATCTTCTTCTTCCGCACGACGACCTCATTCATGGCCGGCACTTGAGTTGCTCGCTGCCCCTTTTTCTGTGCTTTGAATACAGCAGCCCCATAAGAACCGTAGAATTGCCGAAGAAGAGCCGGGATGTAGGACCCCACAGAGTTTTTCAAAAACTCTAACCTATGGAAATGGATAGTGTCATGAATGCCTGGATATCCATCGACACCATCGAAGCTGACGTTCCTCTCCTCGAAAATACTCCGCTTTGGGTCCTGCCCCTCATTCTTTGCCAGCTAACACCCTTTGTTGTACAAGTCTTCAGATCCCTCCACAGAAAACTGGAGGTCCTGCTCATACATCGCCCTCATACGTGTTATATCCCGTGTTTTCGCACCTTTGGAAAAATTGGAAATAATGTTGATTTGTAAGAAAAAAGGTTATAATTAATTTTATTTGACATAGGAGTTGTGTATGAAAGGATATTAATGTGGAAGTGTCGAATAAGGCCAAGGGCAAATTTGGAATTTTGGGAATTAGTTTCGCAAATTACAAAATGTGACTTATAAGTCATTGGGCCAAAATAATTCAATGAAAAATTAAGGCCCAATGCTAAGGGGTGGCCGACCAACATAGTGGCCAAGCCCATGGTTTTATTAAATTTTCCCATGTGTTTAATTAATAAGGGGACCATGTTATATATATATCATCTTATCCATTAGATTGTTCAAGAAACATAGAACAAACAAAAAGCAAAACAAGAGAGAGCAAGAAGAAGAGGGCTCGGGTTTGGCTTGGAAAAATCACCCCCAAAAATATTGCTCTTAAAATTTTTCTCTTGGTGAATTTCTACTAAGTTGAGGTTCCTTTATAACTTGGTGTAGTTGCTTTGGAAGAAAGAACACTTGGTGCCTCAATTTGATCACTTATTCAAGTGAAGAAGACTTGAAGAAAAGGTAAGAATTTCTACCTTTTTATTGTGTTGTTGAGTTTTGTTTGTGTTGTAGTATATAGAAATGTGTTGATTGTATGGAAAAATGGAAGTTTGCAAGGTGGGTGTGTGGTTTGTACATGTAGCCGTGGGTATGGGTGTATTGTATACCTATAATGTATTGAATCCATATTATATTCTAGTGGTGATTGTGATGAAATGCATATTGGGATTGAAAGTTGAATGATTTAGTTGAAGTTAGCAAAGAGGGTTCTTGGCCGTGTGGTATGTTGGCTATGGAATGGAATTGATTAAGTTTGTTTAATGTGTTAGAGTGTTGTTGTGATGTTTGTATTGTAAATGAAGTTAGAATGATATAATTTGTATCGAAATGGAATATTGAAGCTTATGTCGTTTTAGTACGATTTTACGACATTATGAAAATGAAGTTATTAGGTTGCTAATTATGACAAGTATTGATGAACTTGGAAGAAGGAAACATGTTATGAATACGTATGCCAAAGATTAGGAGTTTTGGATAAATTATGACTTTGGCGGAAAGTTTGTATATTATGTATATCGTGTGTATAATTTAAGGAAAACCATATGAAATGCTTCTAAACTATGTTGTGGTGATCTAGATTGTTAATGAATGTGAAATCATTGATATTAGTTTGAAAGTTAAGGTTAAAGTAAAGGTTATGGCATTATGTCGGCAAGTAGAACTAGTTGTGCCATATTGTGTTTCTAGTGTTTGTTGTTGATATTGATGTTGTTGTTTGGGTTGTTGTTGATGATTGTGAGCCGAGTTGAATTCTCGGGGGTGCTATATGTATAGGGGCAGTGCTGCCGAAATTTCGGTAGACAAATGTGAACTTAAGTGAATTCGTAGAATCCATAATTTACAATTGGTAAATGTGACCATTTGCAGATTTCTGACGAAACGGGAACTGCGTTTGGAAAGGTATAAAAAGCTCAAAAGGTATGTAAAGCTATCCCGATTCTTCTCTTGGCATGTCCTAGATGTACTAGGCTTGGAATTACGCCTCGGGGATTATTCTGTTCATCGGAATCCGCGATTGAAATTGTCGCATTTTCATTCAATGGAATTGAACACCTTAAGAGTCCTTTTTGGAGAATTATGCATATTTTCCCCAAATGGTCTAGAAAACTACGGAATGCCCTAGAGTCCTTCGAGGTGACCTCATAAGCATAAAAAATGCGTAATTTGAGCCCACCGCCTTGCTTGTCCCGAGGTGGGCCCACTATTCCCGGTTTTACCCTTATTGTACTTAAGGCTTGTTTTCGAGCAGTTTTTGAAAGAAATGTCCTAACTAGTCTTTTAATTACTAAACAAAAACTGTTTTAAATATTCCATTAAGTCTTATAAATTGTTTTGGCACCCGGAACGATTTCAGAAAGATTATGCTTCTGTAATTCTTTATGACATCCGAACCCCATGTATTATGACTCCGTCTGACTTCATTGGATTTGTTTGTCATTAATATGCCTCATCGAGTCTCTGAAAATATTTATGATATTTTGACTGCATTTAGTTTCTCACTACTCTATTCGTGGATGCCCCAATGTTTCCCACACTGAGACCGGGCCAGGATATGTTGTCAAGCGTGATCCTCTGCATTGTTCGCCGTGCCTCGATGTGAGGGGGCAGGTATACGCGTACATGGGTTTGTGGAGTATGATGTGCCATGTACGCTTGTTCTGATATGATTTACTATGGCCATCTGATATGATATATTATGTTACGGGGTTATGCCCCTATTCCGATTCTTCTGTGTTGTGGCACCAGCGTCGGGAGGGTGGCCACGTTCTGTCTGTCGAGTCCCTTGGCAGGGGCCGGATTTGATATGACATATGTTCTGTACACACTCTGCATGTTTTGGAAATATGTATCTGATACTTTGGATTTTCCGTTTACTTTCTGTATGTTCTGTACCAGTTATGATTTTATTTCTGTAACTCAGGCTTTACATATTCAGTACATATTTCGTACTGACCCCCTTTCCTCGGGGGCTGCGTTTTCATGCCGCGCAGGTACCGACGACAGGTTTGCTGATCCGTCCGCTTAGGACCTCATTCTGCTATTTTGGGGCGCTCTCTTCTTCAGAGCCCACTTTTGGTACAGTCTGTCACTGCTATCTGGATATGTACATTGTTCTGGGTATGACGGGGCCCTGTCCCGTCTTATGATTCTATCGGCCTGTTAGAGGTCTGTGGACATGTTTGTGGGTTGGGATCTTTCTGTACAGATATGTGTATGTGTTGTGTTTGGGCGATCCCCTTCGCCGCGGCGGCCGGTCCGCATATATTTAGATGTTGCTCTGTTGGCCCTGTGTGGCCTTTGTTGATATTTTCTGCGTGCAGGGTATTTGGGATAGTCCGTAAAACAAAGGAAACTCTGCCGAAATTTTTCTGGAAATTATCTAAATTTAGAATAAAGCCTTGTCGGCTTCTGCCATATACTAGAATGCGTTTGAGTGTCCAGATCGGGCACTAGCCACGGCCTACGGGGTTGGGTCGTGACAATACGAATGTCAGTTTCTCTCCTTTCCTGCTCGCGCACTTTTTCGCGCTCCTCTGCAGTAGGCTGTCTAATGGGGGGTTGAGGTCGGTGTGTTGGAGTGACAGCCCGCCTGGATTCACTATGGCTCGACGAACTAGACGAACTCTCCGCATCAGACCCGAAGGAACTTTCGGATGGTGTGGCTGGCCTGGTAGATGCAGCAGGCTGCTTTGTAGCTCTGGTGGCCTTGCTTTGATCTTCATCGCACAACCATGAGGTGACTTTGCTTGTAGAATGACCCTTTCCTTTGCCTGGAACCTTGGGTGAAACCTTCTTTCCTTGCCTTGGGTTACCCATTCCTGTGGAAGGCAAAGTTAGATATGATATACGAGAAGTTGTTCAATTATACATTTCATTGGTTCGAATTAAGGACTTCAATTAGCTCAGGCACCGTAACACAGTCGACGGACCGTCGATGGTGTTACGGGCCGTAGCTTTAACCGCAACTCAAATGTTTCATTTATAACATAGGAAGCCTAACATGATCGACGGACCGTCATACGCGTTACGGTCCGTAACACCTCACCGTAACGTCTCTCAAATTTCCAGAGAGTTTGCATGAAAATTCTCGATGTTACGATGTGGTGTTACGGTTCGTCACATGGGTTACGGGCCGTAACATCTCTCAAATTTCTAGAAAGTTTTCATGGAAATCTTCAGCGTTACGATGGATGTTACGGTCCGTAACACACGTTACGGCCCGGAACGACAGACCATACAGTCAACAAAAGCAATACTCGACCAAATTTTCTCGTCTTAGCACGAGGCCAAGATTTTTGACTTTATACTCCTTGGGTATGGTGTAAAACATCATTTTATTCCCTCACATACCTCGGGTTACTCAGACTTCACCCGGTTTTAGCAAAGTTTTCATTGGAACCTTATATCGAACAGTTGGTGGGCAAACCAATTTAGGAATTTCACGAAGGAAACCTTCAATCGGAATGCCCTCCGACTCAGTGGGAAACAATGTGCTTGTGCCCATGAGTCTCTCAAACAGCAAGCATACCAATCCCAACCCCCAACCATTGTTACATCCCGTGCAATTATTCATTGGGGATTTAAACTCATTCAACACAATCAACACACGGATTTCAAAGCATAGCATACGAATTAACCCATGAAAGATCATAGCAATTGTGTCGCTAAAAGAAGAAAGAGAGTCAAAACATGGTAATACCTGATCGTTGGCGATGATTTGATGAAACTTGAAACGTAAATCAAGGATTTTTGAACAAGAAAATAGCAACTTGGTGGAAGAAATAAGAGGGAGAGTGGGAGATGAAAAGAGGGGGAGATAAAGAAAAGAAGAGGGAAGTTATGAGAAAGAGGGAGTTAATTGAAAGCACCGGTTGATTTTTGAAATTCGTAACCATCGGGTAATGTATTTAAACATGCCCGACCGTTACGTTCCATGTTACGGACCGTAACATGAGATACGACACGTATCTCGTGTTACGGTCAACCAAACGATACCTTTTTCATTTTTCATTAATGATATGCCACTACAGCCGACGGACCATAACTCGTGTTACGGTCCGTATTACCTGGCGTAACGGGTGCAAAATTTCCAGTGAATGCCCAGATTTTTGTCAAAGTTACGATCATGTGTTACGGTCCGTAACATGTACGACAGTCCGTAACTCAAACTGTAACACTCTTCCTCCATCCATCAATGATTTCTGATTTTCTTTTCGCATGTTACGCTCCATGATACGAACCGTCACATGAGTTACGGGCCGTAACGTGGAGCGTGTCGTCTGGGAAAACTCAACAGTTATTTGGCCTCTTCAGTTCTCAAAATCCTACCACATTAGCACATCAAAAACACAAAAGAAAAACAAAGGAAGTATAAAATATAAACTACTTATAAAGCGGTAAATGTGGGTTGCCTCCCACTCAGCGCTTGGTTTAACGTCACAGCTCGATGTGATACCTCATTTTCGAGTTCAGGAACCGTATTTCAAACGATACCTATCAACGACCTTACCATCATCAATACACCAATAGTAATGCTTCACTCTTTGTGCATTCACCTTAAAAGTCCGAGTGCCATCCTCGGATTTCACCTCAATGACGCTTCCATTTGGGGAAACATTTGCGATTTCAAAAGGACCAGACAACCGAGACTTTATCTTGCCCGGAAAGAACTTTAGGCGTGAATTGTACAACAAGACCAAGTCCTTTGGATGAAAATGCCTTTTTAGGATCTTCGAGTCATGATAGTATTTCATCTTTTCCTTGTACAGTATTGCACTTTCACAGGCATTGTACCTAAATTCATCCATCTCGTTGATTTGAAACAACCTCATCTTTGTTGCTTCATGCCAATCCATATTCAGCTTTTTCAATGCCCAAAGGGCTTTATGCTCAAGCTCAATAGGCAAATGACAGGCCTTCCCAAATACCAACTTATACGGTGAAGTCCCAATAGGCGTTTTGAACGCCGTGCGATATGCCCATAAAGCATCATCCAACTTTTTGGACCAGTCAGTGCCATTCACATTGACCGTCTTCGCAAAGATGCTTTTTATCTCTGTTTGAGACCTCAACCTGATCACTCGCCTGAGGATGATATGGAGTGGCAACCCTGTGATGCACGCCATATTTTTCAAGAAGATCAGCAAATGGTTTGTTGCAGAAATGAGAGCCACCATCACTAATAATAGCTCTAGGAGTGCCAAATCTAGTAAAGATGTTCTTTTTTACAAAGGCATTGACTCTCCTACCATCATTGTTAGGAAAGGACACCACCTCCACCTATTTGGAGATATAATCCACCACAACAAGAATGTATTTCTGGCCGTAGGAGCTCACGAAGGGCCCCATAAAATCAATCCCCTATACATCAAAGAGCTCCACCTCAAGAACAAAATTCATCGGAGTTTCATGCCTCCGACCTATTGTGCCCTGGCGTTGGCATTTATCACAAGAGCGTGCCAACATATTTGCATCACGATAAATGGCTGGCCAGTAGTAGCAACATTCTAGCACCTTGGCTGCGGTTCTATTTCCACTGTGATGACCACCAACCGGAGAATCATGGCACGCCTTCAAAATATCCATCACCTCAGATTCAGCCACACATCTTCTGATCATATTGTCAGCACAAGTCCTGAATAAGTAAGGCTCATCCTAATAATACTGTCGGCAATCTCTCAAGAATTTCTTCTTTTGATATGCCTTCAAATCTTCAGGAACGATGCCAGTTACCAAATAATAGGCAATATCGGCATACCATGGTGCCACATCATTGGAGATGACCAAGACTCTTTCATCCAGAAAAGTGTCATCAATATCCAGCATATCAATCGGTCTTCCTGGTGCCTCAAGTCTGGAGAGATGGTCAGCTACTTGATTTTTTGACCCTTTTCGGTCTTTGACTTCAAAGTCAATTCTTGTAGTAACAACACCCATCTTATCAACCGAGCCTTAGCATCCTTTTTAGCCATCAAGTAGCGCAGGGCAGCATGGTCAGTGTGAACCACTACCTTGGCACCCAACAAATAAGCCCGGAACTTTTCAAAGGCACAAACAATAGCAAGTAATTCTTGCTCCGTTACTATATAGTTCAATTGAGCTCCATTCAGTGTTTTGCTGGCATAATAAATTGGGTGCAATACTTTGTTGAGCCGCTGACCAAGAACAGCGCCAATTGCAAGACCACGGGCGTCACACATTAATTCAAAAGGCAGTGACCAATCCTGGGACACAACAATAGGTGCGGAGGTTAACTTCAGCTTCAACTCGTCGGAAGCCTGCGGAGGTTAACTTCAGCTTCAACTCGTCGGAAGCCTTGATGCACCTGTCATCAAAGTTGAATTTGGAATCTTTTTCCAGGAGTTTGCACATTGGGTTTGCAATTTTGGAGAAGTCTTTGATAAATCTTCTATACAAGCCAGTGTGTCCCATGAAACTCCGAACTCCTTTTACTGAAATGGGTGGAGGGAGTTGTGAAATCACATCGATTTTGGCTTGATCAACCTCAATCCCCCTTTCAAAAATCTTATGGCCAAGGACAATTCCCTCCTTTACCATAAAATGACCCTTCTCCCAGTTGAGCACGAGGTTTGTCTCCTCACACCTTTGTAGCACCCGGTCAAGATGGTCTAAACATTCATCGAATGAATCTCCCACCACAGATATGTCATCCAGGAAGACTTCAAGAAAGTTTTCAACCATGTCAGAGAATATGGACATCATGCATCGTTGGAAAGTAGTCGGGGCATTGCAAAGACCAAATGGCATCCGACTGAAAGCGAATGTCCCATATGGACAAGTGAAAGTAGTCTTTTCTTGGTCTTCCAAAGCAATGTTGATTTGGTTGTACCCTGAGTACCCATCCAAGAAACAATAATAAGACCTTCCAGCTAGCTGATCAAGCATTTGATCAATAAAAGGCATAGGGAAGTGATCCTTGCAAGATGCGGTATTTAGCTTCCGGTAGTCCATACAGACTCTCCAACCGGTGACAGTTCTTGTTGGAATCAACTCATTTTTAGAGTTAGGGACAACAGTGATGCCCCCTTTCTTTGGAACACACTGGACTGGGCTTACCCATGGACTGTTGGCAATCGGGTAAACTACCCCAGCATCTAGCCACTTAATAATCTCCTTCTTCACCACCTCTTGCATCGGTGGATTTAATCTTCTCTGATGCTCAACACTTGGCGAACTTTTCTCCTCTAACTATATGCGGTGCTCACAAATTCCAGAGGGAATCCCCTGGATGTTTGCAATAGTCCAACCCAAAGCTCTTAAATGCTTCCTCAAGACTGCGATGAGTCTTTGAATTTGGCCCTCATTTAGAAGTGATGACACAATAACTGGAAGGGTAGCATTTGCTCCAAGAAACACATATTTAAGATGGGATGGAAGTTGCTTGAGTTCCAACTTCGGTGGCTCAATAATTGATGGTTTTGCTAGAGGAGTTGTTCGTTTCTCTAAATCAAGAGACAGTTTCTTGGGGTCATAAGAGTAAGACCCCAGACCGGTGAGTGAATTCACTGTCTCAATATATCCCTCCATTTGTTCACCAAGATAGCCGATAATGCTTCACCCAAGCATTCTTCCTCCATTTTGAATTCTACCGCTTCATCCACCACATCAACGAAATTAATGACTGAAATACTTTGATAAAGACTAGGTAATTTCATGCCTTTCCTGGCGTGAAAAGTCACCTCCTCATCGTTCACCCGGAACTTAATCTCATTCTTCTCAGAATCCATAAGAGCCCTCCCCGTCGCAAGGAAAGGTCTTCCTAGAATAATAGGAATTTCTTGATCAATAGCACAGTCAAGAATAACGAAATCTGCCGGCAGTAGGAATTCCCCGATTTGAACAAGCACATCATCAACTACCCTCACAGGCCTTTTTATCTATCTGTCATCCATCTGCAACCTCATGGTAGTTGGCCTTGGCATCCCTAATCCCGATATCTTGAAAATTTCCAGGGGAATAAGATTTATGCTGGCCCCGTTATCACACAAAGCCCTGGAAAAATCCTGCTGCCCTATGGTGCATGGAATTGTGAATGCTCCAGGATCTTCCCTTTTTTGCACTGTGGTCTTGGAAATAATAGCACTAACGCGATGAGTGATACCCACAGTGTTGTGTTTCAATGGCTTTTTCTTCTTCGTTAAGAGATCCTTCAAATACTTAGCAAAGCCAGGCATTTCTTGGACAGTATCCATGAAAGGAATGGTCATCGTCAACTGCTTGAGTTGATCATAAAATCGCAAGCACTTGTCATCTTCTGTTTTTCTCACGAGTCTTTAAGGAAAAGGCGGTGAAGATTTTAACAATTGGCTCATAGGGCGAAGAGCACCAGAAAGTTTTGTCTTCCCCTTTTCCTGTTTTTCTCCTTGTGCCTTGAGATTATCAAGATTCTGCCCCTCTTCAGCTACAATAGGGACTTCCTCCTCTGTTTCTTCCTCCACAATATCATCAGATACATCAGGCTGCGCTTCTTCTTCAACAATAGGCTCGAGATCAATCACCTTTTTATCAGCACCTTGAAGTATTTTTCCACTTCTGGTGCTAATAGCTGCTACATGCTCCACAGAGTTTCCCCCACTACCTTTTGGATTTGGAACTGTATCACTTGGTAGTTGTCCACGTTAAGGAGTATGCACTTCTCTGGAAAGGTCTCTGAATTGAGATTCAAGCTTCTGAATGGAAGCTGAATGAGATAGTTGAACCTGAGACATTCCCTTGATTGTGCTCTCTCTTCTGTCCTGATTCATTAGCATTTTCTGCATCATACTTTTCAGTTCCGCAGAATCATTAGAAGTGTTGCTAGCAGAGTTACTAGCTGAATTGTCTCTCCACTGTTGGGAATTCGATGCTTGCCCCCTTGGTGGAATGTAAGGGTTCGAGCTCTTGTTACCATAATTATTGTTGTTGTAATTCCCTTGATTTGGATTTCCCTGATCATTTCTGCTATAATTGTTCCCTTGAAATTGTTGTTGAGGATTTTTCCATGGGTGATGGCCCGTACGTGATAATTTTCCCTTTGATAGCCCCCTTGCGAGTTATTGATATAATTAGCATCTTCATACTGTTGCTGCCCATCCTTGTACATCCCTTCAGGGACTTGATACATACCTCGTGGAAGAGGTGGTAACTCGTCAACAGCATTTACCCCTTGTGCATCTTTTTCTGCCAACTTCTTTGATAATAGATCCACCGTGGTTTGCAAGTGCAAAGGCATGATCTCTCTCATGGTTTTCTTTTGCAACGGAAGCTAGTGATGGACTACCATAAGATATGCTCTCACTATCAGTTGAATGCCAAGCTTGATTGTGGGTGGTGAGTTTATCAAGCAAGCGGGTGATGGCGGTAACTTGTCCATGAAGCATCCTCCCGCGGTAGTATTGACAGCAATCTGATTCATTGTGTCTAAGCCCTTGTAGAATTTCTCCGTGAGAATAGCATCCGGAAACCCGTGAGTTCGAGATTGAGCTAGATAATACTTGAACCACTCCCATGCTAAATATAATTGTTCCACCGGGAGCTGTTTGAACTCAAAGATCTTATCTCGAAGTTCAGCCTTTTTGGTCGGTGGGGACCACTTCTTCAAAAATGTGTTGGCCAGCTCGCTCCAGGTATGGATAGAATTGCTAGGAAGCTTCTCATACCATTCCCTTGCTTGGCCAGCCAAGGAATATTTGAAGACCCGTAACCGCAGTGCATCAACAGAAACAGCACCTTAGGATTATTGAGAACATACATGCAAGATGTTCTTCAAATGTCGAAGTGGACAATCCTCTGAAGAATTTCAGAAATAACCTTCAAGCTTCAGCAGCTGATAGATAGAACTATCAATTTTGAAAGTAGCGTTTCCGGTTCTAGGAGGAACCACTGCAGAAGCATAGTCAGCTTCATTGATGAATTCCACAAATATATTTTCCTCTTCATCCTCTTTTGGTGCAGGTTGGTTCACTTGGAGACCACCTTGGTTTCCTTGATTCCGATTTTGTCTTCCTGCCATGCTCACCTGGTTCACCACAACAGCAAACGAGGTGTGATGGAATAGAAAAAGTTTTAAAGAAGAGTAAACAACAATTAGTAATTTCTAAACTGTATTCCCCGGCAACAGCGCCAAAATTTGATACGCTCAAATTACACCTATTAATGGCGTAAAGCAGACGTTGTCAAATATAGTAACCCAAACAAGGTTGGGGTCGAATCCTACAGCGAATATGGAGAGAAAAGGATACAAATCGTATGCGATACTAGTCTTTAAAGACTTTAATCCAATCCGTGATAGTTTGAAATATTTGTTGAATAATGTAATTGAATATTTTGACTGGAATTGTATTTAATGCGAGATAAAGACAAAAGTTGTGTTCCCCAACTTGATTAGATATTATGCTTCAGGTTTCATTGTGAAATATTTCTAATGGTTGTTCTATGAATATGCACTTGATCTCTTAAGGACTTCCTAATGTTTCCCAACAGTTAAGCCGTATTTCCTCTTTATGATTCTTCCGAATATAAAAGAGTTGCAATCGAAGAGCGACCAATAATGCCAATTTAGACTTGTTCTTATCCCTAAGTTAGTCTATTAAATGAGGGTTAACGCCTCGAGTCATTGTTATTCGATCTTACCAATACTAACTCTCTTTCCCAAGAAAAGTTAATATAATGGCTTAGGCTAATGCTTGCAATCATTAACCAACGCTAATGCACAAAGATAGAATAAATACTAACAACCAGTATGCATATATCAATAGTAGAAACCCATTCACATAATATCCATCATGGGATTCACAACCTTAGCGTTAAAATTAGCTACTCATAATTTTTGCTAACAAAGAAAGCTTGAAAGTTAACATAATATACTTACGATGCGAATACAATATGGAATGAAAGTGAAGTTGTTGGTTTAAATGCTCCAACCACTTCTAATATTAAAGACCTAAAGTTAATTCTCCCAAGAGAAATCTGAATAATGAAATTAAAACCCTACTTTAAGTATTTATAGGGCCAAAAATCTCGCCAAGTTTCTGGACAAAAACACCCTTACGCGGCATCGTTACGGACCGTAACACAGGTTACGGTCCGTCCTTCGGTCCATCCTTTTGTTAGCATGATGTCACGGCTAGTATGCGACAGACCGTAACACAGGTTACGGTCCGTATCTCCCAGCGTATCATGGCCTCAGTCTTCAGTGATTAATGCGTTACGCCACGACGTTACGCCGCGTAACCTACGTTACGGACCGTCCTTCTGGGGCATAACCTGTGACAATACTTGGCAACTTTCTGGAAATTTTCCTCAGCTTACGGTACACGTTACGGCCTGTAACATGAGTTACGAACCATCCTTCATAGCGGCACGTATCCTCTCTGGTACGGATCACGTTACGGTCCGTAACTCGAGTTACGGACCGTCATTTAGCTCTAAGTGGTCCGTTTTTTTAGCATTTCATATCATTTCCGATCCTTATTCAACCAACCCTATAAAACACAAAAATAACATAAGAAATGATGTAAAACACTTAAAAAGAAGCAACACTTCTACTTACAAAGGCATAAAATGTGCCAAAATTCACGGCACATCAAGATCATGGCACATCTTTGTTGAGCCTGGATGAATAGAATAGAGGGAGTAATGTGCCTCTCCCATAATCTGCTGACGGAGTCCTGCAACAAGAGGGACAGATAATCTACTTCGATATCTGAGTACTCCATCACCTGTGATCACAAAGGGTGTCTTTTCTTTCTGAGGGGTTGTATCTTTATAAAGGACTAGAACAGGATCCTCATACTGTTTTAACCTCTCCAACCATTGCCTTTGACGCAAGTTCAAATCCTTCTACGTAAAGATGTACTGGAGACTCTTATGATCAGTATAGATATCAACATGGACACCGTATAAGTAGTGCCTCCATATCTTTAAGGCATGAATTACTGCTGCTAAATCAAGATCATGGGTTGGATAATTCTTCTTGTGCTTCTTCAACTATCTAGAAGCATAAGCAACAACCTTACCATGCTGCACCAATACACAATCCAATCCAACACCTGAAGCATCACAATATACCACATAGCCATCTGCTCCCTCTAGAAGGGTCAAAACTGGTGCTGAAGTTAGCATATCCTTTAACGTCTGAAAGCTCTGCTCACAAGCATCTGTCCATTGAAACTTAGCTGATTTCTGAGTCAATTTGGTCAATGGGGATGAAAGAGAGGAAAATCCTTCTACAAACCATCTATAATAGCCTACCAAGCCCAAGAAACTACATATCTCCGTTGGTGCCGTGGGCTTTGGCGAATTTTTCACTGCCTCAATCTTCTGGGCATCCACTCTAACGCCTTCTTCTGAAATAATGTGACCTAGAAAAGCCACAGAGTTCAACCAGAACTCACACTTAGAAAACTTGGCATACCAATATTTACCTCGAAGAACTCCAAGCACTGTCCGCAGATGTTCTGCATGATCGGCCTCTGACGGCGAATAAACGAGAATATCATCTATGAACACAATCACGAACAAATCCAGAAAGGGCCTGAATACACGATTCATCAAATCCATGAATACAGCTGGGGTATTAGTTAGCCCGAATGACATAACACGAAACTCATAGTGGCCATATCTAGTTCGAAATGCCATCTTCGAAATGTCCTCTTCCTTGACCCTGACCTGGTGATATCCTGACCTCAAGTCTATCTTCTAGAAATATTTAGCGTCTTACAACTGATCGAACAAATCATCGATCCTCGGGAGCGGATACTTGTTCTTTACAGTCACTTTATTCAATTTCCTATAATCGATACACATTCGCAAGGAACTATCCTTATTTCTGACAAATAACACCGGCGCTCCCCACGGTGATGTACTAGGCCTGATAAAGCCCTTCTCACACAAATCATTCAACTGCTTCTTCAATTCCTTCAACTCCGCAGGTGACATCCTATAAGGAGGAATAGATATTGGCTGAGTGTCAAGCAACAACTAAATAGCAAAATCAATCTCCCTCTCTGGAGGAATGCCTGGAAGCTCATCTGGAAACACTTCTGGGAACTCATTAACCACAGGAACAAACTGAAGAGTCGGCGACTCTGCTTGCACATCTTGAACTCAAACTAGATGAAAAATATACCCTTTTCTGATCATCTTCTCTACCTTAGGGTAGGAAATAAACCTACCTCTAGACGAAGCAGCATTGCCCTTCCACTCTAGGACTGGCTCACCTGGAAACTGAAATCGAACCATCCTTGGTCTACAATCAACAGTAGCATAACAATAAGCTAACCAGTCCATGCCCATAACAACATTAAAATAAATCATATCTAATTCAATTAGATCTGCTACGGTATGGCGGTCACAACCTATAACAACACAGTCTCGGTATACTCACCTAGCTATAATCGGATCACCGACTGGTGTAGACACCTTGAAAGGTCTAATCAACTCGGGCTCTACCCTAAACTCTCCGGCAACAAAGGATATAACATATGATAAAGTGGAGCCTGGATCAATCAGTGCATAAACATCATGGGAAGAAACTGATAATATACTTGTAACAACATCAAGAGACGTCTCGCGGTCCTGTCTACCAGCCAATGCATACACGCGGTGCTGAGGACCGCTCGAGCTGGATGCTACACTCCTCCCTCTACCTGGCCTTGCTGGCGTCTGAAAAACCTGCCCTGGAGGGCGCACTACAGAAGAAGAGCCAGCCACAGACCCTGTAGGCTGAGCCAGACTTGTACCAATCCTTATCGGGCACTCCCTCACCCTGTGGCCTAACTAGCCACAATCATAAAAACCATCTGATTCCAGTTGACACTGACCGGCGTGTAACATGCCACACCAGGCACACTGCAGCAAAGGGGGTCTCATCTGGCCTTACTCCGGTCTGTACTAAGAGCCTGATGCTCTAGAACCATGGCCTGCTCCGGAATAAGGAGACCAATCAAATCTCAGACCTGGAAACCGCGGAGATGCACTCCCTGCTGAATGGAAAGGATATCGGGGATGCTACTGTCTCTGTCCCCCCTAAACGCACCCCCAATATCAAAGGATCTGGACCTCTTACCATGGCCCCAGTCAGGATCACGATCTGTCCTCCTCTGGCGCTTGCGATCCTCAAAATTCTGCCCATATGCCTATATACGGGAGATATCCATGCATGGCTATGATGCGGCAGTCGTACAAGCATTAATCAAATGTGGCCCTAGACCAGCCACAAAACGATGAACTCTATCCTCCATCTCAGCCACCATGGCTGGAGCATATCTAGCCATAGAATCAAAATACACGCAATACTCCTGGACACTCATAATGCCCTGCTCAATACGTAGGAATCTTTTTGCTCGAGCTCGCCTGACCTTAGGAGGCAAATAATGGTGGATAAAGGCATCTTAGAACTCTTACCACACAGTTGGAGTGGCATTCTCTCCCCTAGATAACTCCCAAGTCTGATACCACTGTACTGCAATATCACGCAGCCTATACAAAGCCAACTCTACAGACTAGACCTCATGCACATGCATAACCCTTAAAGTCCTCTGCATACCATCAATGAAATCCTGGGGGTCCATATTCTGCTTTACCACGAAAAACTCTGGAGGACCTAACCCAAGGAAGGTCTTAACCCTTGAACTACAAGTCCCATCTGCCTGGTCAACACCAACTCCCTACCGCTGAGCCTGGGCGGCTACTAATTTAGTCAACAACCATACAACATCCCGCACATCCTGGCCCTCTGCATCCGGCTAAGGAACTGGCGTTGGTGCTGGAGGCGGTGTATGCGATGTCTCAGACGGCTCTTCACTCTGAATCTCATCCTGGGCTCTCGTGGCATGTCCAGTGCGGCTAGTGGCCTCACCTGTGGCTTTCCTGCCCTTCTGGGCAGCTGTAGCTTTCTTGGGGGGCATCGCTGAAATCATAACAATTCATCAGAAAGCGAACGCCTAACACATGGTTCTATCGCACAATCTAGGAGAGAAAGAATGACTTTATCCTAAATGTCCTGTAGCCTCCTATTTATAAGTGTGGTGCACAACACGCCCATAAACAAGACCCTAGTTGACACGGTCTGTTGAAAATCCTAGGATGGAACTGCTCTGATACCACTTCTATCACGACCCAAACCGATGAGCCATGACGGGAGTCTGACCTCTAGCGACCAAACACCCCTAAATACTTATTTGAGTCATACTGAACATCAAAGGCCCACAAATGGCACAAACTGGTCTCATAAAAAGGAAACATCAGAACTCTGCACAATCTGCATATTTATATATATACACACAATATATAGAAGAACAGTGCAAGCCAGCTAGGCCGCTACATATACTGTACACAAAAGAATAGAAGCCGGCAAGGCTATATCATCTGACTACTACATACAAACTGTCTACAGACCTCTACTGGAATGAATGCTGTAGAAAGGATAGGACAGGGCCCCATCATACCCATATGCATACATATCTAAAAAGGGGCATACCTAACTGACTGTAGCACCGGATCGAATGGAGCCACTGACCACTGCTAGATCTAGAGGTCCTACTGAGCTGGACCACCTATCTGTCTCCTTGTACCTGCGGGCATGAACGCAGCCCCCGGAGCAACGGGAGTCAGTACGGATAATGTACCGAGTATGTAAGGCATAAGAACAACATATATATAAATACACATGAGAATCATGGTTAAAAACCTGAACTCATAAACCTCAAAGACTGAAGTACTCCTAATACTTCTAAGAGTAGAGTAATATGTAATCTCACTTACTCGCTTGTTGGATCATATCATAGGATCATGCCAAAAGGTGGAAAGGTTAGTCTTATCATGCCTCGAAGTATACGCAATCACCCAACTTCTACCTCCTGAAATTGCAAGTCTACAAGTAAGATAACATAGGGCTTAATTAGGCGATTTACATCGCTTACTAGCAATCCTCAAATGCTTAAAATCTCAACGAACTATAGATAAAAATTGCCTTGTAAGCTTACAACTCTCCAACTTCTCATTCGATCCCACATCAACTACAATACTCACATCAACAATGACAACACACACACACATGCACACACACACACATATATATATATATATATATATATATATCAAAATATACATAAACCCGTTTCTAATCATCTCCTAAAATAACCCTATATCACTACATTCCCCTTCATCAACTTAACAATTCCACAATTACCTTCTCTTCACTTAACATCACTAAACTCTTGATAACCAACTTAAATATAAGGGTACAAATCATTTACATACCTTGAGGGGTCAAGAATCACTTCAACTTCAACTCCCTAAACTCCACAACTTGAAAAAGCCCTAGAAGCAACCTTCTTCTTCAACATCTCGGGTTTACGGGGTTCGGGTCTTGTCAAATCCTCACTAATGTGATGGAAAATATTAGGAGAGAATATATTAGGGTTTTCTAAATTTTGGAGGGAGGAAAATATCAAATAGGGTCATGGACCACCTATTTATACTTGGAAGCCAAAAAGGCTACAGCGGTCCGGTTCGACGAGCGGGTCGACGGTCCATCGACTTGCCTGTCGACCTGCGCCTGTAGATGCATGGTTGTGGGATCCCATCAACACCTCACGTCGAAGGTCCGTCGAACATATTGATGACCAGTCGACGATGACTGGTGTCCTGCATGTTTTTCTGGTTCAGTTCGGATCACGTCGATTCGATTCGTTAAACTTTTAACTCTATAGATTGCCAGGAATATCTGATGGTACCCTTGTACACGGGGTAAGACATTTTATACCTCCAAACTCTGGCTCGGGTCTCTATTCCAAGGGCATACCCGACTAGGAAAACCATGGGTTCTACTACTGTGAACACGAGGGGTGTAACACGTAGAAACTTCAAAAGGTGACTTCTCTTTCTCATGAAATATATCTTTATAGTGACTCAACTAGGGATCTTCATATTGGGGCTCTCTCACCTCCATATCTAGGGACGAAACATTTGGGTCGTGGATACCAAGTCCTACATTGCCTGGATCAATTAGGCGAACTCCAAGGCTGTCTAGTTGGTGAAGCTCGCGGATTAATCCTTTCTTCTTCGGAGGAACCTCACAAAGATTGCCCATTGATTTGCAGCTAGGTGCATCAGCTACTACATTCGCCTTCCCAGGATGATATAAAATAATCACATCATAATCCTTCGGCAGTTCTAACCACTGTCTCTGTCGTACGTTCAACTCCTTCTGCTTAAAATTATATTGGAGACTCTTGTGATCTGTATAAATGTCAACATCAACGCCATACAAATAATGTCTCCACATTTTTAACGCATGGATAACCGCGGCCAATTCAAGAAAATGAGTCGGATAGTTCTTCTCATGTTTCCGCAATTGCCTTGAAGTATAGCGATGACTTTATCGTGCTGCATCAACACACAGCCTAACCCAACACCAGAGGCATCACAATACACAACATAACCATCTGGTCCTTCTGGAAGTGTCAGAACTGAGGCCGAAGTCAATTTATCCTTCAATTCCTGGAAATTGCATTCACAAGCATCAGTCCATTGAAATTTCGCTAATTTCTGAGTTAGCTTCGTCAATGGTGCTGAAATAGAGGAAAACCCTTCCACAAGCCTTTTGTGGTAACCTGCCAATCCCAGAAAACTACAGAGTTGTGTAGGCGTTGTAGGCCTTGGCCAAGTCTTCACAGCCTCAATTTTTTGAGTATCAACTCGGATGCCGTCTGCTGAGACAATATGGCCCAGAAAAGTTATAGAATTTAGCCAAAACTCACATTTTTAAAATTTTGCATACAATTCTCGAGTTCGAAGAATCCCAAGGATAATACGCAAATGGTCTACATGTTCGGATTCTATCCGAGAGTATACCAGAATATCATCAATGAATACGATCACGAACAGATCTAAGAGAGGGCAGGATACATTATTCATCAAATTCATAAACACCGCCGGAGCATTAGTCAACCAAAATGACATTACCCGAAATTCATAGTGGCCATATCTCGTTCTGAAAGCTATTTTCGGAATATCTTCTTCTCTAACTCTCACTTGATGATACCCCGAGCTCAGATCAATTTTTAAGAACCATTTGGCACCTTCTAATTGGTCAAACAAATCATCAATTCTTAGAAGCGGATATTTGTTCTTTATTTTTACCTTATTCAGCTATCTATAATCAATGCACATCCGTAAGGAACAATCTTTCTTTCTCGCAAATAGGACGGATGCTCCCCACAGTGATAAACTGGGTCTGATGAATCCCTTCTCAAGCAAATCTTTTAGTTGTGCCTTTAGCTCTTTCAATTTTGCAGGAGTCATTCGGTAAGGAGGAATAGAGATCAATTTAGTATTCGGTAACACATCAATAGCGAAATCAATCTCTCTTTCCATGAGAAGGCCTGGAAGTTAATCTGGGAATACATCCGAAAATTCATTTACTATCGGGACGGATTGGAAAGCCGGTGGCTTTGCTTCAGTGTCATGAACTCGGACTAGGTGATAAATATAGCCTTTAGCAATAATCTTACTTTCCTTTAGGTAGGAAATAAACCTACCTCTGGGAGACGCTGTATTACCTTTCCATTCAAGCACGGGTTCTCTCGGAAATTAGAATCGGACTACTTTCATTCTGCAATCAACACCAGCATAACACGAGGCCAACCAATCCATACCCATAATCATATCAAAATATAACATTTCCAGCTCAACTAAAACAACCTTAGTCTGACGATCACATATCACAATTACACAATTTCTGCATACTTGTCTAGCTATTACGGGTTCACCAACCAGAGTAGATACCTCAAAAGGTTTAATTGACTCGAGTCTCACCCCAATACGACCAGCAACATAAGGAGTGATATAAGACAAAGTTGAACCCGGATCAATCAATGCATAAACATCATGAGAGAATATGGATAATATACCTGTAACCACATCCGGGGAGGACTCAAGATCCTGACGTCCGGCTAGAGTATAAATACGGGGCTCAGTACCACCTGAACTAGATGCTCCCCCTCTACCCCTACCACGACCTGCTGGAGTCTAGGGAGTCTGCCCTATCGGGCGCACATACGAAGAAGAACCAGCTGCTGATCCTGTGGGCTGAACCCCACCTCTACCGTACCTCGAGGGACAATCACGCATCACGTGCCCAGTCTGTCCACAAACATAACAAGCATCTGAACCTTGGCAACACGGGCCCGAATGTAACTTTCTACATTGACTACATCGTAGGACCGGTGTTCTCCTCTGACTATAAACACCTCCAAATTGGGAACCCAAAATTGTCGAGCTCTAACCCTGTCCTGAATGAATGGGGCGGTCAAATATCCTACCTACGATCTGGGAAGTGCACTGGTCGCCGACCGCCCTGAATATCTGGAATATGACTGCCTGAATCCCCCTCTTAGTCGCTGCCAGCACCAACAGATCTGGCCCTCTTACTCTTCCCTCTATCAATATCACGCTCAACCCTCTGTGGATGTTGCTGCACTTCTAAGTTCTGGGCGTGGGCCTGAATATAGGAAATACCCATCTTGTTATATCCCGTGTTTTGTGCATTCGGAAAATTAGAAATGAGTTTGACTTGAAAGAAATAAGGCTATGTTTATTTTATCTAACATATGTGTGTGATATTTATGAGAAATATTGTTGCGGAAATACGGAGGAAGGCCAAGGGAAAAATTTGGAATTTAGGAAATTTGTTTCGGGAATTACAAATAAGATTCATCAATTATTGGGCTAAAAAAAAGAGAAATTGAGGTCCAAAGCAAGGGGGTGGCCGGCCATGTGCCTTGGCCCAAGCCCAAATATTTGAGTCATGTGATAAATTAATATAAGGGACCATTAGCCATCTTCTACTAGAAGATTCAAGGATCAAAACATGAAGAGCAAAGAGAGGGCCATTCGGCCATGGAGAAAAAATTTTACCCTTTGAAATCTTGTCCCAAAAATTATTTTCTTGTGGTATTCCTACTAATTCAAGGGTCCTCTACAACGTGGCGAAATTGTTTCGGAAGATAAGTCGTTCATTTCGTCGTTTCCGCATTCTAGTCAAGTGAAGAAGTTGAAGAGGAAAGGTAAGATTTAATCCCTTTTTTTATATGTTGTGAAGGGTTCATTTGTGTTGTTGTGTGTAGAAGTGAATGAAATTCATGAAAATATGGATATGGGGGTGTGGCCGTATGTATGGATGGTTTGCAAGGGCAATGATTCAATTGTTTTATTTAGTATTTAGATTGTGGTTGTTGTTGATGAGAATGGGATGAGAATTATGGAGTTGTGATGTGTGTATGCGTAGCCGTGTGTGTGTGTGAAGTAGTGTATGGCCGTGAGCCATAGTATGGTGAAGGGGAGGTGAAGTGAAGTTCATTTAGTTGGTTAGTTGCGTCGTTATGGTATGTACGACGTAAATAAAGGTTTAATGATTTGAGTTAGCCTTGGAATTGGTTGTATGTTGTTATGGGGAATTTATGTGATTTTTATATGCTTTTTGTATAGTTGTGAAAGTAAGAATTCAAATGTGAATTATGGTTGGTGTTAATGGGTTTGGAAGAAAACAATGCGATTTGGTAGTTTCGCTGCATTGGTAGAAGTTTAGGATATAATATGGTATTGGCGGGAATGCTTGAACCCATGAGTATTGCTTGTAATGTTATTGAGTTATGTTTGAATAATCTTGAGTTAGCTAATAAATATGGAAATGTTGATATTAGCTCGATATTGTGAAGTTGGAATGGAAGTTGTCGCCTTATGTAGAAAGGAAGAATTATGTTAGAATGTGTTTTATTGTGGTTGTTGATGTTGTTGGGATTGTTGTGAGTGTTGGTTGTTGATATTATGGCCGAGGTGATTCTCGGGGATGTTGAATTAATAGGGGAAATGCTGCCGAAATTTCGGTAGACAATATGAATTTAAGACTTGAAATTCTAAAAGCTTGAAACTCATATTTGGCAACTATGACCAATTGTAGATTTTGGGCGAAACGGGGATTGAGTTCGGACGAGCGTAAGGCGCAAGTGAGGTATGTAAAGTTATCCATTTTCTTCTTTTGGCATGTCCTAGTTATACTAGGTTGAGGTTTGAGCCTCGGGGATAATTCTGTTCTTAGAAACCCGAGCTAGATTTTGGGTACTATTCATTCAATATAATTGAACTACGATTCTTATGTTTAGTTGGAAAAGTGATCAAACATTCGTAAATTTCATAAGTGTAACCGAATCTTCTCGAAACTTCTTTGGATGACTCCATAGAGTCTAATGTTTGTAATTTACATCCGCCACCTCGACTTGACCCGAGGTGGGCCCGCTAGCCCCGAGATTTTCTTCGTTTGCCTTACTTGAGCTATTTTGGTATGATATAAAAAGAGGGCTTTTGTCTATGAATTTAAGGCTTCGTTTGATTTGCTCCATAAGTTATTTGAAAACTCCTAAATGTGAACGACTCTAAATTTTCAGAAAATGGCTTATGAAGTATTTTTCGAAAGTTTTGTAAATTTAAAGGCTCATATTTTGTATACTAATTCTGACAGACTCGATACTTATTTTGAACCTTCTGACCTCAATATATATATATATATATATATATATACATATATGTGTACTTATTTGTCGAGTCTTGGAATTAAATTGTGTATATGCATATGGTTTCCGACTACTCTGCTCGTGCCTATGACTATGATATCGTTCGCCGGTTCCCGGGCCGGTTTTGTGATCGTGCACACTATGATATATTCGGCAGTATACTGTGTTACGGTTCCCGAGACCTCGCCATAGGGTCGGGTTCCGTTTATGGAGTTATGCTGTGATATGGCTTATGATATGTTGTGATGATGTGTTATGTACGGGGTTGTACGGAGATTTGAAACCTTCTGTAGTTATGCTGTGTTGTGGCACCAGCGTCGGAGTGGTGACCACATTCCTGAGCCTTATGCATGATTTCTGTTTGCATTATGTACATATGTCTTCAGTACAGGTTTTGATATATTGATCCGGTATTTTCTCTTTGTACCCTTCACTTCAGTTATGGTTTGGATTTCTGTACTTTATGCTTTACATACTCGGTACATCTTTCATACTGACCCCCTTTCTTCGGGGGGCTGCGTTTCATGCCCGCAGGTATAGTGGTTCGAGATCCGCCAGTGTAGGCCACACATTCTGCTATTTTAGAGTGCTCCTTTTGATCCGGAGCCCATATGTTGGTACACATCTTTTGTGACATATATGCTTTGTATATCTGACTATTTGGGGTATGGCGGGGCCCTGTCCCGTCATATGATTCTGTTATGGTTTGTAGAGGCTTGTAGTCATATATGTGGGTAATGGGTCATGTGTGTGTCCGTTTGTCTATGATCTACATCTCAATGCTGTCCCGTTTGCTATTATGGCCAAAACGGCCTAATTGTCTGTACGTGTGTCTGTATCTGGCGATGTACATTCCGCCAATATATCAGATTTTGATGCGGCCTAAATGGCCTGTATGTTTGTATATGTGTGTATATATTCGGCGATGTGTATTCCACCGTCCCTTCTGACTCTGATGCAATATTGTTGTACGTGTGACCGCTTAAGATAATGATTTTCAGATCCGTTTAAAATGATGAATTTGAAAATTGACCTAGCTATTATATGACGATTTGGTATGTTTGTCCGTTTGGGTGCCCAAGAAGGGCACAAGTCGCGGCCCACGGGGCTGGGTCGTGACACATCCCCTCCTGCAGTGAAGCTGTCAAGCAATCTTTGAACAAATGTGGCGCTAAGCCACTCACGAACCTGTGTACCCTATCTCCCATCTCGGCCACCATAGTTAGAGCATACCTAGCCAATGAATTAAAGTGAAGGTTATACTCCCGGGCACTCATATTCCCTTGTTTTAAATTTAGAAATTGTCAGCTCAAGCCCTTCGAACCTCGAGTGGCAAATAGTGACAGATGAAAGCATCTACGAATTCTTTCCAAACTAGGGGAGGTGTATTTTCCTTTCTTGAAGATATACAATTATTATACCAAAGAACCGCTACATCCCGGAGTCTATAAGATGCCAGCTCCACAGATTCAGTATCGGAGGCATGAATGATTCTCAACGTTCTCACCATCTCATCGATAAAACCTTGCAGGTCTTCAACCGGCTTTGATCCGAAAAATTCTGGAGGATTTAAACTCATGAAATCACGGGCTCTAGCACTAGTCGCCCTGTCACCTGCACTTGTACTCTGCCGCTGAGCCTGAGCGGCAACTAGCTGTGTCTATAGCTGAATAGCTTCGATCATTTGTTGACCCGAATCACCCGGTGGAGGAACTGGAGGCATAGGAGCTGGAGCTGAAGCCCACTCTTGTCCTTGTAGAATAGGCGGTGTGTGAGATGTACTGGATGGAGACTCATTATGAGATTCACCTTCTTCTATATTTGTTGGCGGCTCCCTTTCTATCAGTCTTTCTGTCGTAGCCCTGCCCTTCTGGGCGGCTGTAGCTTTTCTCTTTGCCGGCATCGCTGAAATCACAACGCACCATTTGGGAGGAAAAAATCTTATAACATGGCTCCATGGCACAATCTAATGAGAAGAAGAATGGTCATTTTTCCTAAATGCCCCGCAGCCCCTTATTTATATGTGTGGCGCGCTTCACACCCATAAACGAGACTCTGCTGGACACCGCTCGTAGACACACCCTAGGACGGAACTCCTCTGATACCACTTTTATCACGACCCGACTAGGGCCATGACGGGTACCCAGAGCTAACTGTCGAGCACCAATCGTTAAGCTAAGCATCATACTAAACATGAACATTTACAAACTCTAAAGCAATATAAGTCTATATATATAAGCCCTCACGGCTGCAAAAATTATATACAAAGAACAATGTGATAATCATGGGACATCAACTACCCACACATACGTATCTACTAGCCTCTACTAGAGTACTAGACATAAGGACGGGATAGGACCCAGTCGTGCCCAAGTATATACACAAAAGAATATGATCATACTGTCACACCCCGACTTTACTAGGGTGTGATGGGCACCCGACCCCATACTTGGAGCCGAGCGAACCCGCTGACTCTTATTACGTACTTAATTTCCTTAGACTCTTACATTAATAAGAAATGAAAAACATAGTTAAGTTTTCAAAATCTTTCTTTCGTTGTTCTCAAATCAAACAAAATTTGTGGTCATGTGGAATCTGTAACATAATATATAAATACACATAGGTTGGTGAAGCCGCTTTTTAAGACTGACATACTACACCCACGACTCTGTCTGCAAAGTCTCTAACTTCGAACAAGACATCATAGCATAGTACGCTGACTCAGCTACACTTCAGGGCTAAATGGAGCTCGCCAACTTCGCTGGAACATCTTCTATAATAGCTTCAACTCATCTGGGTGTACCTGCGCGGCATGAAACGCAGCCCCCGAAGAAGAGGGGTCAATCCGAGCAATGTACTGAGTATGTAAGGCTTAAATAATAACATTTTAATATGAACAGAACATGAACAACAATATAGTAAGGAAATCTGGAAAATAAGAGAAGAGATATAACTGTGACTGCTTGCCTCTTAAGGCGGAATCATGCATGCTCACTTTTACTTTGATACATACATACATAACCTGTCTGCATCACATAACATCATTAGCCCGCGTCCGGGGTAATCATCTCGTGCCGCCCACTAGTGGTGATCGTGCCCGGCCCTCTAGGCTCGGTGTAAACATAGAAGCCCGCCTTAGCGGTGACATGCTTGGTCATCTAGGCGCGGTGTAAACATAGCAGCCCTCCTTAGCGGTGACATGCCCGGCCATCTAGGCGCGGTGTAATCATCCATCATAAGCATGCATAAGAGCCCAACCAAAAGCTATAACTCTATCGGAGTGACGTAAGGTCGGAACCCTCCGATTACATTATGGAATAACCATGATCACTTTGTCTTACCTTGAAGGAACGATAATTATAAGGCGAGACTATAAACGAAAGATAGCATTAAGGGAAAACATAAAATAAGATTATAAGCCTCATAAGACATTAATTCATATACTTTGGAGTCTTTAGAAAATAGAGCCGTACCAAGGAATAAAATTGAAATCAAGAATTAGCTCATTGTTCTTATATTCATATTGAATCCTTAGCTTAAGACTTTAGACTTGAAACCATTCTTGTCATAAGCATTCTAGACATATTCTCTTCTTTGACATCCTCGTTATCATTACCAAAGAATATTCATCCTTATAGTCATATAAGTTTACAAAATCGTGAAGCTTTGTTTTGGAAAAGTATAGACATTTTGGAAAACATTTACGGGTTTTCAAGAAAGGAATCATACCTTCGAGTCATAAACAACTAACTTTTGAAAACAAGGAAAAATATGGAAATACTTATGAAATCATAAACTAGGGAGCATGCTGTTATGTCCCGTATTTTCATACGTCGGGACGTTTTAAAATAAGCGCGACGAGTTAAAGGCAAGACTATCTTAAGATATGAAGTAGAGATTTTAACTTCCGGTTTCGTGTCGAGTCACAATTTATCCACAACTTTCGTGTGGCATTAAACGAGTAATGGAAAATTGGGATTAAACTAACCATAATTGGATTAAAAAGTGGGATTGGAAAGACAAAAAAAAATCAGTCCACTTTATGCCTTGTTTGGCCGTGCCATGTAAGGCTTTGGTCAAAGAATCTTGACCCAATTTAGTGTAATCCACATGGCCAACTCAATGAGGGGAACATATCGACACAAAGTCTGATCACTCCACACCTTCACAACATAATTTTCATCACCACAAGTCAAGAAACATTTAGAGATAGAAAGAGTAGAGAGAGGTGCTCTCGGCTAAGAGCTAGCCGAGAGGGTGGGGTGATATTGTACCCAGAAATTCCAGTTTTTCTCCATCACAACTATCCCTCATCTAGTGTGTAATAAAGTGTATTAGTTGTTGAAGAGAAACAAGAAAGTGAAGCACTCAATAGAGTTGAAAATTCGGCCAAGTGAAGCACAAGATTGAAAGGTAAGAATGTTTGTTGTTTCTTGTGTTGCATGATGATTTGAATGTATAGTTCATGCATGTTGTTGTTGGATTGTGGTTGTAGTTGAAGTAGAGAGTGAGCCGTGTGTGAGGTGAGTTTATGACTGATTTCATTGTGCATGTATTGTTAGTGAATTGAATATGTATCAACATATGTAAATGAACAAAGATTGTGGGAGTTTGGTTGTGATGTTGCATGTTGGCTATTGGACTGTTTTTTCTCGAATTTAAAATGAATCATGTGTTGAAGATTCTGATGAAGTCATGCTTAATATTGTTGAACATGTATTGGAAATGAATTGAATGCATTGTAGTTGGATAAACGAATGAAAATCATGAAGTTGGAGTAGTTGTGATGAAACCGGGTAGGGGGCTGTTTTGGACGAATTCATGGACTGTTTTGGGCTATAATTTGATTGTTGTTGTTGTGGACATTGTAGTGTATTGTATGCATGTTGAATATGTAAATTAAGGTGTTCAAGAAACGAATTATGTTGAGGGGTAGGGGCAGTCCAAAAACCGTGGACAGTTTTAGGGATTAGAAGTGAAATTGTGTGTGTTGAATGTTGGTTTTTGTTGCAAACGTGTAGTGAATGTAAAATGCCATGATTCAAGTTAAAACTGAACTGATTGTGGGCTGTTGTAAGAGTGAAGATGATGCTAAAACAGTTCCAAGATTTCATGAAAGTAAAGTCATGAAAAGTGTTGTGTTGTTGCAAGTTAAAACTGGAAAATTGCTAAGTAAGAATGGAAATGATGTGTGTGTTGGGTTGCCGTGTGTATGAGACTATTTTGGGTGGTGTAGGGACTGCCCAAGTTCCCTAAGTCATGCTTAAACAAGTTTTGATCAATATATGAAAGAACGACTAGCCATGTTAGCTTGTAACGCTAGTTGGGTTAAATGCGAACGAAACATCGTTTAATTGTTAGAAAGGAGTTGTGAATGTCACAATACGTGTTGAATGCCCTTGTAGACTAATTGTAGTTCTTCACATCTTGATATAGGATAAGTATTGTTGGGCAGCAAGTACAAGTTAGAATACAACTAAACGCAAAAGGTATGTAAAGCCTATTCCTTCTTTCTTTTGGCATGTTCTAGACGTAAGAATGAAACGATATGAATTTTGGGGTAAATTCTATTCTCTAGTTCATGTATGGCTTATGAATCTATATTTCACTAATGTTATTGTCATGTACCTACAGTATGAGTGACTAATGAACGATGCATGAAAGTTCCTATACTTAAAGAATTGCACAACTAAAGACATACTTGACTTCCAAAAGCTATACCATATTAAAGTGACATATGTACATGAAGTCTAAAACGTTTCTTGTAATAGTTTGTTATGAGACTTGAAATGAACTGAAGGTGAACATTATTTTGACACTTAGAGCGGGTTAGTTGCTTATCCCTTGAGTCTAAAAAGATGATTTGCATATATGTGGTTGCTTATTATTCTGCTCGTGCTTACCGCTATATCCTTCACTGAGTCCCGGGCCAGGGTACGTTTTCGTGCGCACATTTATTATATTAATCACCGAGCCCCTCACTAGAGGGTCGGGACACGTTATGTATATATATATATGATGATGATATGATGATGTGATGATGTGATGATGTGATGATATGATGATATGATGATATGGAGATGATGGTGGCCAGGAGGGCATATTCCTTATTACCGAGTCCCTCAGGAAAGGGCCGGGACACGTCTATGTTTATGTTATGATGCTATGATTTTAAATTACCGAGTCCCTCATAAAAAGGGCCGGGACACGTCATGTATGTTTTATACAGAATGATTATGCAGCTTTGACTACAAAACTCTATAATAGCAATGATATGAGAATGATACAGATGAAATATGTTCAAAGGCAAGTTTTATGAAATTCTGTTGTTGCAATGCATCCTATGTACCGTGTCTCAATATAAGTCTATACTATGTTTCAAGCTTTACATATTCAGTACATATTCCGTACTGACCCCCTTCCTTCGGGGGGCTGCGTTCATGCCCGCAGGTACAGACGCTCGCTTTGGAGATCCGCCAGCTTAGATCATCCTTCAGCTATTTTGGACTGCTCCTTTGTTCCGGAGCTAGCTTGTGGTATAACCTCCTTATGTTGTGTCCGTATGTGTTTATTTGGGTACGGCGGGGCCCTGTCCCGCCACATAATACGGTCGTTACTCTTAGAAGTCAGTGGACATCGGTGTGGGTCTGTTTACAGTTGTTGATGCATTTTATGTTTTGACTTAAGTTTGGGGCGTACCCAGTCGTAATGGCAGCCTTGTCGGCTTGCATATGTGTGTATGTTTGGTATTTTGTATATCGTGGCAGCCTTGTCGGCTTGCTTAGGAATATATATAAATGTTGTTGTTTGATAAGTGCAACTCCTTGGGAGATGGATGACTAAGGCATACAGAACTTGACAAATCTAAATAACTCACTATCTTCTTACATACAAATGAGATCATGACATGCTAATTATAAATTATTAGAGTTAACAGATAAATATGAGTGTCCAATTCGGGCACAAGTCACGGCCTACGGGGTTGGGTCGTGACAAAAGTGGTATCAGAGCGGTTAAATCCTCGGAGTGTCCACAGACTGTGTCTAGTAGAGTCTTGTTTATCGATGTGTTGTGCACCACGTTTATAAACAGGAAGCTACAGGACATTTAGGATGTCATCTTTTCTTTTCATTCTAGATCGTGCGATAGAGCTGTATTATCAGGATAAATTTTTCCCTAACAGATTGCTATGTTTTCAGCGATGCCTCCAAAGAAGGCGACAGCCGCCCAGAAGGGCAAAGCGGTAATTGGGGAGACCAGTGGGACCCGGAGAGTCACTAGAGCTTATTCCCAATATGTGCCTGGGAGTAGAATTCAGTCAGCGAGCTCCGCTACACAATCACTATCAGAGGAGCCTAGGGCAGCAGCAGCTGCAGGTCAGGAGACAGACTTACCACCAGCTCCTGCGGCTCCAGCAACCGAGCCTCCAGCTCTCCAGCCAGGGGCAGAGGATAGGGCTATGCGTGAAGCAGTACAGTTATTGACTAGGTTGGTATCGGGACAGGCTCGCAGACGTGGGTTAGGAGGTGATGATGCGGATAGACGCGACAGTTTGAGGGTTCGCGATTTTCTGACTTGTAAACCCCCAGAGTTCTATGGGTCAAAGCCCGCAGAGGATCCACAGGAGTTTATTCGACAGATGCTGCGTACGTTGCGGGTGACTAAATCTTCCGAGACTGAGTCGGTCGAATTGGCTTCCTATCAGTTGCGGGATGTGGCAGTTAATTGGTATGAGTCCTGGGAGTTGTCCAGGGGTGAGGATGCTCCACCAGCAGTATGGGACGAGTTTGTAGAGGCTTTTCTGGGTCATTTTCTGCCTCCAGAGATGAGGCGAGCCAGAGTTGACAGATTTATACACCTGAGGCAGAATGGTAGAAGTGTTTGGGACTATAGCATCGAGTTTGATTCGCTGGCTAGGTACGCGCCCGCTATGGTAGCTGACATGGCAGATAGGGTGCATCGTTATGTAATGGGCTTGGATAATTATTTGATTGATAGTTGCATGGCAATGGCATCTCAGCCCGGTATAAATATCGCTCGAGTGCAGGCATATGCCCAGGGAGTTGAGGGTCGACAGAGAGGGCGTCGATTTGATAGGGAGCAGGACAGGGGTCAACATAAGAGAGCTAGATCAGCTGGGTATCATTCTGGTGACTTTCGGGGCGGGCAGCCCCAACAGCAGTATAGTCGATATCCTTCCCAGCCGGCACGGAGTGCACCTTCACGATTTACTGGTAGAAGGTTTGAGAGCACGGGGTATTCGGGAGCTGGTCAAAGCTCCATGACTTCAGGGTTCCAGACGCACAGGAATTCGGGCCAGATGAGACCACCTGTACCCCCATGTCCTCGATGTGGCAGACGCCATCCAGGGGAATGCCGTCTTATTACTGGTGCTTGCTTTTCATGCGGCCGTCAGGGCCATACTATGAGGGAATGTCGATTTGGGGGTGGGGCAGGTGGGCCAGCTCAGCCTACGGGATCAGTTGCGGGTTCTTCTTCTTCTTCAGTTGCTATGCGCCCTATGGGGCAAGGTATTCCGACACCAGCAGGCCGTGGCAGAGGCCGTGGAGGGGCTTCTAGTTCTGGCGGTCCTTCCAACCGCTTATATGCTTTAGCCAGCAGACAGGATCAGGAAGCGTCGCCAAATGTGGTCACAGGTACATTATCGATTTTCTCCCGAGATGTATACGCATTGATAGACCCCGGTTCCACATTATCATATATTTCCCCTTTTGTTGCTAGTAAAATTGGGATAAAATCTGAACCTATAGAACCATTTGAGGTAGCTACACCAGTAGGGGATTTTGTCTTGGCAGAGCTAGTATATAAAGATTGTTTGGTAGTCATATGTAATCGCTGTACCAGGGCAGATTTGATAGAGTTAGCTATGACTGAGTTCGATGTTATTATGGGGATGGATTGGTTAGCTTCCTGCTATGCTAACGTTGATTGCCGAGGCAAATTAGTTCGGTTTCAGTTTCCAGGGGAACCAATTATAGAGTGGAGGGGGAACACAGCATCGCCGAGGGGTAAGTTTATTTCATACCTCAAGGTAAGGAAGATGGTTAGAAAAGGCTATATTTATCACCTGGTTCGTGTGCATGACTTGAAAGCAGAATCACCGACTCTACAATCTGTCCCGGTGGTTAATGAATTTCCAGGTGTATTTCCAGATGAACTTCCAGGCCTTCCTCCTGAACGTGAGATAGAGTTCACTATAGATGTATTGCCAGACACTCAACCTATATCTATTCCTCCTTACAGAATGGCACCTGCAGAGTTGAAAGAATTGAAGGAGCAACTGAGAGATTTGCTGGAAAAGGGTTTCATCAGGCCCAGTACATCACCTTGGGGAGCACCAGTATTATTTGTACGGAAGAAAGATGGGTCGCTGCGAATGTGCATTGATTATAGGAAGCTGAACAAAATCACGATAAAGAACATATATCCCCTCCCCAGGATTGATGATTTATTTGATCAGTTGCAGGGTGCTAAATGCTTCTCAAAGATAGACTTGCGGTCGGGTTATCACCAGGTGCGGGTAAGGGAGACAGATATTCCGAAGACTGCATTCAGGACTCGATATGGACATTACGAGTTTAGAGTGATGTCTTTTGGGCTGACCAATGCTCCAGCAGTGTTCATGGACTTGATGAACAGGGTGTTTAAGCCATTCCTTGACTTGTTCGTGATTGTATTCATTGATGATATTCTGATCTATTCACGATCGGAAGAAGAGCATGCAGAGCATTTGAGGACAGTACTCAGGGTACTCCAGCTCCAGAAGTTATATGCTAAGTTCTCTAAATGTGAATTCTGGTTGACTTCTGTAGCATTTCTGGGGCATATTGTTGGAGCAGATGGTATTCGGGTAGATTCGCAGAAAATTGAGGCCGTCAAAACTTGGCCTAGACCTACGACGCCTACTGAGGTACGTAGTTTTCTGGGGCTGGCAGGGTATTACAGGAGATTTGTAGAAAAGTTTGCCTCTATTTCAGCGCCTTTAACAAGGCTAACACAGAAGGCAGCCAAATTCCAGTGGACCGATGCTTGTGAACGGAGTTTTCAATTATTGAAAGATAAGTTGACTACAGCTCCTGTTCTAACTCTTCCTGAGGGGCCAGATGGCTATGTTGTTTATTGTGATGCTTCCGGTGTTGGGTTGGGTTGCGTGTTGATGCAGCACGGCAGAGTTATAGCCTATGCCTCCCGACAACTCAGGAAACATGAGAGAAATTATCCTACACATGACCTGGAGTTGGCAGCAGTGATACATGCTTTGAAGATATGGAGACATTATCTGTATGGCGTGCATGATGATATTTATACAGATCATAAGAGTCTCCAGTATATTTTTAAGCAGAAGGAACTGAATTTGCGACAGAGGAGATGGTTAGAGTTGCTGAAGGATTATGATGTTGATATTCTATATCACCCAGGAAAGGCTAATGTGGTAGCAGATGCACTCAGCCGTAAATCTATGGCTTGTTTGGCCGGCGTACAACCAGAAAAGAAGGAGATAGTTCGTGAGATCCATCAGCTAGCTAGTCTTGGAGTTCGTTTGGCTGATGCTGATAATGGTAGCATTATTGTACGAGGTGTTGCTGAGTCCTCTATTGTAGAAGAGGTAAAGAGACGGCAATATGAGGATCCTGTTCTGGTACATTATAGAGATACAGCACTTCAGAAGGATGAGACCCCATTTAAGATGTCAGCCGATGGAGTACTACGATACAGAGACAGATTATGTGTACCTGAGGTTGCAGGGTTGCGGCAGCAGGTAATGGGGGAAGCACACTATGCTCGTTATTCTATTCACCCGGGATCGACAAAAATGTATCATGATCTTAGGTGTTTGTACTGGTGGAACAACATGAAAAAGGACATAGCAGAATTTGTGGCCCAGTGTCCAAATTGTCAGCAGGTCAAGATAGAGCACCAGAAGCCCGGAGGGCTATTGCAGGAGATGGAAATTCCAACCTGGAAATGGGATGTAATTAATATGGACTTCGTCACAGGTTTCCCTCGCACTCCACGGAAGAATGACTCTGTCTGGGTTATTGTTGATAGACTGACAAAATCAGCCCACTTCCTTCCAGTCAGGACTACGTACTCAGCTGAGGATTATGCCCGATTGTATCTTAAGGAGATAGTGAGACTTCATGGAGTTCCCACAGCTATTATCTCAGATAGAGGGGCCCAGTTTACAGCTAACTTTTGGAGATCCTTCCAGGAGGGATTGGGGACACAGGTGAGTCTCAGCACCGCATTTCATCCTCAGACTGACGGGCAGGCTGAGCGTACCATCCAGACGCTACAAGATATGTTGAGAGCTTGTGTTATTGATTTCAAAGGCAGCTGGGAGGATCACTTGCCGCTTATCGAGTTTGCTTACAATAACAGTTACCACTCTAGCATTCAGATGGCGCCGTACGAAGCCCTGTATGGCAGGAAATGCAGATCCCCTATAGGCTGGTTTGATGTTGGCGAGGCTAAGCTGATAGGCTCAGATATGGTTCAGCAGGCTGTCGATAAGGTGAAACTTATTCAGGAAAGATTACTGGCAGCTCAGAGTCGGTAGAAGGCGTATGCGGATAATCGACGTCGACACTTGGAATTTCAGGTTGGCGATTGGGTGTTCTTGAAAGTGTCACCCATGAAGGGTGTTATGAGGTTCGGCAAGAAAGGGAAGTTGAGCCCAAGGTACATTGGACCTTATCAGGTCATTCGTAAGGTAGGCCAAGTTGCTTACGAGTTAGACCTGCCAGCGGATTTGGCAGCAGTACATCCGGTCTTCCATGTGTCCATGCTTCGGAAGTATATAGGCGATCCTTCCAGGGTGTTCCCTACAGACGATATTCAGGTAACAGAGGAGCTATCATACGAAGAGCAACCTATTGCCATACTTGATCGACAAATCAGGAGGTTACGAACAAAAGATGTGGCGTCGGTTAAAGTGTTGTGGCGGAACAATAATAGGGAGGAGGTGACTTGGGAGGCTGAAGAGGAGATGAAAAAGAAATATCTTCACTTGTTTTCCACATTTGCAGGTAATTTAAACTCCTTTACTTGATTGTGTTAAATTGTCTGCTCAATTTATATGTTAGCAATAGAGGAAACCCTTCCCAAAACCCTTATAGAACCTAACGGGATAAAAATCAACATTCGAGGACGAATGTTCTAAAGGGGGGGAGGATGTTATGTCCCGTATTTTCATACGTCGGGACGTTTTAAAATAAGCGCGACGAGTTAAAGGCAAGACTATCTTAAGATATGAAGTAGAGATTTTAACTTCCGGTTTCGTGTCGAGTCACAATTTATCCACAACTTTCGTGTGGCATTAAACGAGTAATGGAAAATTGGGATTAAACTAACCATAATTGGATTAAAAAGTGGGATTGGAAAGACAAAAAAAAATCAGTCCACTTTATGCCTTGTTTGGCCGTGCCATGTAAGGCTTTGGTCAAAGAATCTTGACCCAATTTAGTGTAATCCACATGGCCAACTCAATGAGGGGAACATATTGACACAAAGTCTGATCACTCCACACCTTCACAACATAATTTTCATCACCACAAGTCAAGAAACATTTAGAGATAGAAAGAGTAGAGAGAGGTGCTCTCGGCTAAGAGCTAGCCGAGAGGGTGGGGTGATATTGTGCCCAGAAATTCCAGTTTTTCTCCATCAAAACTATCCCTCATCTAGTGTGTAAGAAAGTGTATTAGTTGTTGAAGAGAAACAAGAAAGTGAAGCACTCAATAGAGTTGAAAATTCGGCCAAGTGAAGCACAAGATTGAAAGGTAAGAATGTTTGTTGTTTCTTGTGTTGCATGATGATTTGAATGTATAGTTCATGCATGTTGTTGTTGGATTGTGGTTGTAGTTGACGTAGAGAGTGAGCCGTGTGTGAGGTGAGTTTATGACTGATTTCATTGTGCATGTATTGTTAGTGAATTGAATATGTATCAACATATGTAAATGAACAAAGATTGTGGGAGTTTGGTTGTGATGTTGCATGTTGGCTATTGGACTGTTTTTGCTCGAATTTAAAATGAATCATGTGTTGAAGATTCTGATGAAGTCATGCTTAATCTTTTTGAACATGTATTGGAAATGAATTGAATGCATTGTAGTTGGATAAACGAATGAAAATCATGAAGTTGGAGTAGTTGTGATGAAACCGGGTAGGGGGCTGTTTTGGACGAATTCATGGACTGTTTTGGGCTATAATTTGATTGTTGTTGTTGTGGACATTGTAGTGTATTGTATGCATGTTGAATATGTAAATTAAGGTGTTCAAGAAACGAATTATGTTGAGGGGTAGGGGCAGTCCAAAAACCGTGGACAGTTTTAGGGATTAGAAGTGAAATTGTGTGTGTTGAATGTTGGTTTTTGTTGCAAACGTGTAGTGAATGTAAAATGCCATGATTCAAGTTAAAACTGAACTGATTGTGGGCTGTTGTAAGAGTGAAGATGATGCTAAAACAGTTCCAAGATTTCATGAAAGTAAAGTCATGAAAAGTGTTGTGTTGTTGCAAGTTAAAACTGGAAAATTGCTAAGTAAGAATGGAAATGATGTGTGTGTTGGGTTGCCGTGTGTATGAGACTATTTTGGGTGGTGTAGGGACTGCCCAAGTTCCCTAAGTCATGCTTAAACAAGTTTTGATCAATATATGAAAGAACGACTAGCCATGTTAGCTTGTAACGCTAGTTGGGTTAAATGCGAACGAAACGTCGTTTAATTGTTAGAAAGGAGTTGTGAATGTCACAATACGTGTTGAATGCCCTTGTAGACTAATTGTAGTTCTTCACATCTTGATATAGGATAAGTATTGTTGGGCAGCAAGTACAAGTTAGAATACAACTAAACGCAAAAGGTATGTAAAGCCTATTCCTTCTTTCTTTTAGCATGTCCTAGACGTAAGAATGAAACGATATGAATTTTGGGGTAAATTCTATTCTCTAGTTCATGTATGGCTTATGAATCTATATTTCACTAATGTTATTGTCATGTACCTACAGTATGAGTGACTAATGAACGATGCATGAAAGTTCCTATACTTAAAGAATTGCACAACTAAAGACATACTTGACTTCCAAAAGCTATACCATATTAAAGTGACATATGTACATGAAGTCTAAAACGTTTCTTGTAATAGTTTGTTATGAGACTTGAAATGAACTGAAGGTGAACATTATTTTGACACTTAGAGCGGGTTAGTTGCTTATCCCATGAGTCTAAAAAGATGATTTGCATATATGTGGTTGCTTATTATTCTGCTCGTGCTTACCGCTATATCCTTCACTGAGTCCCGGGCCAGGGTACGTTTTCGTGCGCACATTTATTATATTAATCACCGAGCCCCTCACTAGAGGGTCGGGACACGTTATGTATATATATCTGATGATGATATGATGATGTGATGATGTGATGATATGATGATATGATGATATGGAGATGATGGTGGCCAGGAGGGCATATTCCTTATTACCGAGTCCCTCAGGAAAGGGCCGGGACACGTCTATGTTTATGTTATGATGCTATGATTTTAAATTACCGAGTCCCTCATAAAAAGGGCCGGGACACGTCATGTATGTTTTATACAGAATGATTATGCAGCTTTGACTACAAAACTCTATAATAGCAATGATATGAGAATGATACAGATGAAATATGTTCAAAGGCAAGTTTTATGAAATTCTGTTGTTGCAATGCATCCTATGTACCGTGTCTCAATATAAGTCTATACTATGTTTCAAGCTTTACATATTCAGTACATATTCCGTACTGACCCCCTTCTTTCGGGGGGCTGCGTTCATGCCCGCAGGTACAGACGCTCGCTTTGGAGATCTGCCAGCTTAGATCATCCTTCAGCTATTTTGGACTGCTCCTTTGTTCCGGAGCTAGCTTGTGGTATAACCTCCTTATGTTGTGTCCGTATGTGTTTATTTGGGTACGGAGGGGCCCTGTCCCGCCACATAATATGGTCGTTACTCTTAGAAGTCAGTGGACATCGGTGTGGGTCTGTTTACAGTTGTTGATGCGTTTTATGTTTTGACTTAAGTTTGGGGCGTACCCAGTCGTAATGGCAGCCTTGTCGGCTTGCATATGTGTGTATGTTTGGTATTTTGTATATCGTGGCAGCCTTGTCGGCTTGCTTAGGAATATATATAAATGTTGTTGTTTGATAAGTGCAACTCCTTGGGAGATGGATGACTAAGGCATACAGAACTTGACAAATCTAAATAACTCACTATCTTCTTACATACAAATGAGATCATGACATGCTAATTATAAATTATTAGAGTTAACAGATAAATATGAGTGTCCAATTCGGGCACAAGTCACGGCCTACGGGGTTGGGTCGTGACACATGCCTTTGAAAGAAAGGGACGAGCCTTAACATACCTGCGCCGCGCCTTACTAGCTACACTTATTTGCCCAAACTTGTTAGTCTACATTCAAGAAGATTGATACTATCGTTAGATTCATCGGCACATATACTTGTCTTAGCCTTTCAAGTACATTCACTTATGGTCTGCCGAAATTTCGGGCGCACCTCCCCTGTAAATACACCATCCCCAAGATTCTAACTCGGCCAATTTTAATCAACAACAATCCGGGAATTCAACCCGGCCAAACTATCAACAACAATACCAACAATTATTCTAGCAACACTTCAACATTCAATTCTGTTCAATTCAATTCAATTCAATTCACATGACTTTCAAAACGATTCAATCAACATACTACTTCGTCCAACACTTTCCAATTTGAACAAGAACAATAACAACTTAATTCCTTCTTTCAAATTTAATCACCACAACCCAACTTACAACCTTCCAAACAAATGTCTCACTTCCAAGTTCATGCATTATATTTATATCCTACACATTATCACATATAAGAAACCATACCAATGTCACACTAACTTTTTCCGTAATCCACAAACAATCACAACTTCACTTCTAGCCATTAAATTCTCATTTTACATCATGGAATTCACAACGACATCAACTAGAATATCAAATGAAATCAATTCATCATAGCTTACCAAAACATCACCATTCTCGGCCACAACACTACATACATATTTCCATGAATTTTTCATCTTTTTCTATACATTACAACAACAAACAACACACTACATAAAATTAATTCAATCTTCCCACACCACAACACATACACACGGCCATAACTCCACATCTACATTTTCATGACTTTCATTCATTTCTACGCACTACAACATGTACCAAACATCCATGACACATAAAGGAAGATTGAATACATACCTTTTTCCTTCAACTTCTCACTTGGCTAGGGTTGTGATTTTGCAACAAGGAATGATTTTCTTGCTCCAACAATTGTACCATGTTGAAGAGGACCCTTGAATTAGTAGGAATACATGAAGAAACTAATTTTTGGAACAAGATTTCAAGGGGGAAAATTGCGCTCCCTTGGTCGAATTCTCCTTCTTTCTCCTCCTTCTTTCTTTTGTTTTTGTTCTTTCTTTCTTTTGAATAAAATGATGACTTCTCCCACATATATATATACATATATAATTCTTACACTCATGTGAGGGGAACATGCCCTTTTTCTAAATTTTTATAGAAATTTCCTCCTCTTTTTTTTTTAATTTTCTAAAATGGTCAAAGAAGACCAATTGTCTTCTTATATAAACTTTAGTCCATGTATTTTTATTATTATTTATAATTAACCCCCCTTCTCCATTTTCTAGAGTTTTCTTCTTTTTTAAAAAAAAAAATTAACAAAGATGCCCCTTTTGTCTTCCCATGCAAGCTTTGGCCTTTTCAAGACTTTTCTTGAACTTTTGTGAGATTCCTATTTTGCCCCTAGGCTTCCACAATATTACCATGAACCATTTTGCAATTTCTCCTTTTTACCCTTAACCTTTCTCAATATTTCCATACTACCAATGTTCGTAAATAATATTTATAACCAACTTGTACATTAAAATAAATTTGGAAGATGGTCATTCCCTTAACTTACCACGACTACCATGAAATATCCGAACGCATAAAATACGGGGTATAACATCCTCCCCCCCTTTAGAACATTGGTCCTCGAATGTTCAACTGATCTTGTGGGGTGTCATAATACTTCGGGAGGGTCCCTTTTCTAGTCGTTCTTCTCTTCGTGCTCGTTCCTTGTCCTGCACCCTACTTTCTTTATGATCGAACTCCTCGGTCTTTACATGAGTCCTCATTCTGTGTCATAGGTTTTTTTTTCCACTGCCCCTACTTGTTTCTACCTCTTTCATGTGTCCTCTTCATAGGACGATATACTTTGAACTCTGGCTCCAGTCTAATAAGTTTCCTTCCTTTGAACTTGAAGCCTATAATATGTTCTCCCCCCTTTTAAGGGGTTCCTTATATGCCAACTGTCCTTTTATGAAGTCTTCGTCTATACCTTATTCTTCACCTTCTTTCCAACTTGTACCTAACATATCAAAAACTTCTTATCCTAAGTTTTCCTTTTACTTTCCGTCTATATCCTCATTTATCCACATTTCCTATACTCTTCCATCCGCTATTCGTCCTTTCACCTGCTTGGCTCACCTGCTCGTGATTCTTCTGTAACTACGTGTTGGTGCTGTAGCTATGCGTCCATGTTTCTCAAGCTTTCCGCTACTTTTGTTCTCAGCACAGAATCCTTTCAATTTTTACTCTCCCTATCCTTGCTCGTCGAACCTTTAACTATATTAATATAACTACACATTCATTCTTTTATATGCCTCTCGCCTTAACATCATCACAAGGCCTAAGCATTATTTCTCTTACTTCACATCCCCCTATCCTAGTCACTAGTCTTTTAGCCCCATTTATCGAAATCGGTTCTCGAACCTCATACAGTCCTCTCCTGTTCCCTTTTACCACACTTTATCCCTTTTTACATGCCTACTTTGAGTTCTTACCCAAATAGTCTTGTGCTTAGCCGGTAGTTTCTCTCGGGAGCTTCCCTTACTGAGGTTTCTTACCTTTCACCTCCTTCCGACACTTTGATCTCTTCGTTTTCCATCTACTCACTCTCTTTCTTTTTCAACTACTGTTATACTAGAATTTCCAAGCTTAACCTATAGTAAAAAAAATAATAGCAAGTTACCTGGTAACACTTGTACCATATATTATTGTTGTTACTCGAACTTCGGTACCCTTACTCGGTTGATGCCTTTTATACCGTAGCTTCGGTTGTTGGGACTCACATATCCTCCGATACAGTCATACGTGGAATACCCTACGCGTCCATATATATATATATATATATATATATATATATATATATATATATATATATATATATATATATATATATATATTTTATTATCAACTAGCCCACAAAGTACTTCCAAACGTTGTTCAAGCCTATCCTAATTCCAAAGCTGTGATGCACTTTCTGTCTCTTCACCGATCTAGTTTGCCTCGTCCTACGCGTCTTCCTATGGTCTCCAACCATCCCGTATATCCTAGCTTTCCTTATACTACCCTAGCTTTTCATTTGTCTCTTATGTCTCAATTTCTTGCCAATTTCCCAGGGGGTCACCCATCATAGAATTGCTCCCACCTGAGCACGCTTAACCCAAAAACTTCACTGGAATTCGGTGTCTTAATGCTGATATTTTCACGTCCGCTTCCTCACATGACCTTTATTACATGTTCTGGAGCAAGTCGAAGTCTTACAGATTCCAAAACATTTTCGTAACACGTCCTTTCTTTTATAATTACTATCTTACCCTTTTCGACCCTCAACCTTCACCTCTTGCTTACGTACCTAACTATCTTTCGTCCTGAATCCCCAGATTCCCATGGTACCGATCACATCTCCGTCGCCCTGCCAAATCCATAACCTTTCTGAAACAACGCATCTCACTTGTTACCTTATTTACAGTATTTCCTTCCTACGCTTCTTCCTGTTAGACGTATCTATTCTGGTAGAATCTCCTTTACCATCTTTACTTTTCAAAGTCTGTACGTAGAAAATATCGACAGTACCTTACCGAACATACGGCTATATGACATATTCCATCCATCCAGAACTTCCAGTTCCAAGTAACATAACAAATACCCAGGCTTACCTCCGTGACTTGCCATATCGTCAGTCGCCTTCTTCCGTCGCTACTAGGCGTCTGCGGAATTCACGATTAGTATAAGAAATCTTATTTCCTATGACTTGACTCTATCGCACGATCTAAGACAGAAAGAAGGTCAACAATTCTTAGATGCCCCGCAGCCTCCTGTTTATAAATGTGGCCGGCATCACACTCATAAACAGGAATCTACCGGACACGACTTTGCAGACAACCCCTTAGACCGACCTGCTCTGATACCACTTTGTCACACCCCGGCTTTACTACGGTGTGATGGGCACCCGACCCCATACTCGGAGCCGAGCGAACCCGCTGACTCTTATTACGTACTTAATTTCCTTAGACTCTTACATTAATAAGAAATGAAAAACATAGTTAAGTTTTCAAAATCTTTCTTTCGTTGTTCTCAAATCAAACAAAATCTGTGGTCATGTGGAATCTATAACATAATATATAAAGACACATAGGTTGGTGAAGCCGCTTTTTAAGACTGACATACTACACTCACGAATCTGTCTGCAAAGTCTCTAACTTCGAACAAGACATCATAGCATAGTACGCTGACTCGGCTATACTCCAGGGCCAAATGGAGCTCGCCAACTTCGCTGGAACATCTTCTATAATAGCTTCAACTCATCTGGGTGTACCTGCGCGGCATGAAACGCAGCCCCCGAAGAAGAGGGGTCAGTACGAGCAATGTACTGAGTATGTAAGGCATAAATAATAACATGTTAATGTGAACAGAACATGAACAACAATATAGTAAGGAAATCTGGAAAATAAGAGAAGAGATATAACTGTGACTGCTTTCCTCTTAAGGAGGAATTATGCATGCTCACTTTTACTTTTATATATACATACATAACCTGTCTGCATCACATAACATTATTAGCCCGCGTCCGGGCCTCCCGCGTCCGGGGTAATCATCTCGTGCCACCCACTAGTGGTGATCATGCCTGGCCCTCTAGGGTCGGTGTAAACATAGCATCCCGCCTTAGCGGTGACATGCCCGCCTTAGCGGTGACATGCCCGGCCATCTAGACACGGTGTAATCATCCATCATAAGCATGCATAAGAGCCCAACCAAAAGCTATAACTCTATCGGAGTGACGTAAGGTCGGAACCCTCCGATTACATTATGGAATAATCATGATCACTTTTTCTCACCTTGAAGGAACGATAATTATAAGGCGAGACTATCAGCGAAAGATAGCATTAAGGGAAAACATAAAATAAGATTATAAGCCTCATAAGACATTAATTCATATACTTTGGAGTCTTTAGAACATAGAGCCGTAACAAGGAATAAAATTGAAATCAAGAATTAACTCATTGTTCTTATATTCATATTGAATCCTTAGCTTAAGACTTTAGACTTGAAACCATTCTTGTCATAAGCATTCTAGACATATTCTCTTCTTTGACATCCTCGTTATCATTACCAAAGCATATTCATCGTTATAGTCACATAAGTTTACAAAATCGTGAAGCTTTGTTTTGGAAAAGTATAGACATTTTGGAAAACATTTACGGGTTTTCAAGAAAGAAATCATACCTTCGTGTCATAAACAACTAACTTTTGAAAACAAGGAAAAATATGGAAATACTTATGAAATCATAAACTAGGGATCATGCCTTTGAAAGAAAGGGACGAGCCTTAACATTCCTGCGCCGCGCCTTACTAGCTACACTTATTCGCCCAAACTTGTTAGTCTACATTCAAGAAGATTGATACTATCGTTAGATTCATCGGCACAAATACTTGTCTTAGCCTTTCAAGTACATTCACTTATGGTCTGCCGAAATTTCGGCAGCACCTCCCCTGTAAATACACCATCCCCGAGATTCTAACTCGGCAAATTTTAATCAACAACAATCCGGGAATTCAACCCGGCCAAACTATCAACAACAATACCAACAATTATTCTAGCAACACTTCAACATTCAATTCTATTCAATTCAATTCAATTCACATGACTTTCAAAACGATTCAATCAACATACTACTTCGTCCAACACTTTCCAATTTGAACAAGAACAATAACAACTTAATTCCTTCTTTCAAATTTAATCACCACAACCCAACTTACAACCTTCCAAACAAATGTCTCACTTCCAAATTCATGCATTATATTTATATCCTACACATTATCACATATAAGAAACCATACCAATGTCACACTAACTTTTTCCATAATCCACAAACAATCACAACTTCACTTCTAGCCATTAAATTCTCATTTTACATCATGGAATTCACAACGACATCAACTACAATATCAAATGAAATCAATTCATCATAGCTTACCAAAACATCACCATTCTCGGCCACAACACTACATACATATTTCCATGAATTTTCCATCTTTTTCTATACATTACAAAAACAAGCAACACACTACATAAAATTAATTCAATCTTCCCTCACCACAACACATACACACGGCCACAACTCCACATCTACATTTTCATGACTTTCATTCATTTCTACGCACTACAACATGTACCAAACATCCATGACACATAAAGGAAGATTGAATACATACCTTTTTCCTTCAACTTCTCACTTGGCTAGGGTTGTGATTTTGCAACAAGGAATGATTTTCTTGCTCCAACAATTGTACCATGTTGAAGAGGACCCTTGAATTAGTAGGAATACATGAAGAAACTAATTTTTGGAACAAGATTTCAAGGGGGAAAAATTGCGCTCCCTTGGTCGAATTCTCCTTCTTTCTCCTCCTTCTTTCTTTTGTTTTTGTTCTTTCTTTATTTTGAATAAAATGATGACTTCTCCCACATATATATATACATATATAATACTTACACTCATGTGAGGGGAACATGCCCTTTTTCTAAATTTTTCTAGAAATTTCCTCCTTTTTTTTTTGAATTTTCTGACATGGTCAAAGAAGACCAATTGTCTTCATATATAAACTTTTTTTCCTACCAGTTTCACGGCGACGCAAAGACTTGGTGGAGGTATTTTGTTGCTTGCAAACCTGAGAGTTCTCCTCCCCTGACTTGGACTCAGTTCTACCGGGCCTTTTTTGAGAAGTATATGCCCTGGGCTTTGAGGGATGCGCGTAGGGATGAGGTTTAACATCTTCACCAGAGGGGTATGTCTGTAGAGGCCTATGTGACCCACTATCTATATCTGGCCCGTTATTCCACTTACTTGATCCCTACTGAGCCTGACAGGGTTAGGCTTTTTGTTGGTGGGCTAATTGGTTCTCTTCAGATTCCTTGCCTTCAGATGGAGGCTATGGGGGATTCCTTTTAGTCCATCGTTGAGCATGCTTCTTTCGTGGAGGCCGCTAAGGCCCGTGCATTTGTAGGTAGTGGTGAGAAGAGGAAGTGTCAGATTAGGAGTTATAGTAGTTCTAGTTCGAGGGTTGCTGGTCAGTCTTCTAGGCCGTATCAGCCATTTTCTAGCCGCCCTGTGCACTCAGCCTTCCAGGTTTCCTTCAGTGCTCCACCTAGGCAGAGAGCTCCTGAGAGCTCATTTTCTTCACAAGTAGAAAGGGTTGTTTCAGCTGGGTCCTCAGCTTCAGTTTATCAGCCTCTGCTATCTACGGGATTTTTTGCATGTGGGGAGCTTGCGTATATTTCTAGAATATGTCCCCGATCCAGGCGGCATTATCGATCTCAGGGGACTCCGACATTGTCTGGTAGTTGAGGTGGTGCTTCTCAGAGGGGCGGTGCTCAGTCAGGTCGCGGTGGTTCTCAGGTTTCTAGAGGTGGATCCTAGGTTGGTAAAGGTGGGTCCCAGATTTTGAGAGGTGGAACTCAGTTTTGATGTGGTGGGGCCCAATGTTACCCATTCCCTGGTAGACCTTAGGCTGAGGTGTCAAATGTTGTTATCTCAGGTACTGTTTCTATCTGACATAGAGCAGCTTCCGTGTTATTTGATCCTGGATCCACTTATTTGTATGTATCTGCATATCATGCCGTTGATTAGGATTTGCCTTGTGATAACATAGTTATACCTGTTCATGTGTCTACTCCAGTTAGAGATTCTGTTGTCGTTGATCGAGTTTATCGGTCCTGTTTGATTACTTTTATGGGGTATGACACTCGGGTAGATTTGATAATTCTTGATATGATGGACTTTGAAATTATCTTGGGTATGACCTGGCTTTCTCCTTACCTTGCGATCTTAGACTGTCACGCCAAGACAGTCACCTTAGCCACGCCGGGATTGCAAGACTTGAGCGGAGGGGTACTCCTAGCCCCGCTCCAAAGAAGATCATCTGCTTCCTTCAGGCGAAGAAATTAGTCAACAAGGGGTGTTTAGCTTATCTAGTTCATATGCGTGACACTACTGTTACATCTCCACCCCTTGAGTCCATTCCTATTGTTCGCGAGTTCGCGGAGGTATTCCCGATCGATTTGCTGGGTCTGACACACGATCGCGACATTAACTTCTATAGTGATTTGGATCCGGGCACTCGCTCTATTTCTATTCCACCATATCAGATGGCACCTGCCGAGTTGAGAGATCTTAGGAAGCAGTTGCAGGATTTATTGAGCAAGGGGTTTATTATCGCCAGCCAAACAAGGTTACTAGTAAGAACAAGTGTCCTATGCCTCGTATTGATGATTTATTTGACCAGCTTCAGGGTACTTCAGTGTTTTCAAAGATTGATTTGCGTTCAGGCTACCACCAGTTGAGGATCAAGGCTGAGGATATTCCGAAGACAGCCTTTCAGACGAGATATGGTCATTATGAGTTTCTAGTGATGTCATTTGGGCTTACCAATTGTTACATCTAGTGATTTCATGCGTTGGAAAGCATGCGAGTTAAATGACACTAGTAATGGACACGAGGTTATCCCCCAAGTTGATAGGTGGTTAGAGTGATGGTTCGGATGTATCGTAAGGATTAGAATTTAAAAAAATGGAAGAAAATAAGTTTCATCTTGGCTCGAAATTTATTTGAATGAAATACGATCCAAGCTATAATATTCTGTATTTTTGGACTAGGAAACTGAATCATCCAACATGAGCAAATTTACCCGAGCCGGAGAATTTAATCATATCCATAAAAATCAAGAACTCGGTGTATATAAGGAATGAAGTGCCGAAATGATTTAGGACGAAAAAGTGTGGCGACGATGATTGCAAATAATATTTTATGTGTGGAAAATGAGATTATGGACTAGTGATATGCCACATTCTTATGATAATAAGTATATGAAGTGTGTTAAAAAGTGATCAATATTGAGTGAACTGAGATCAAGAAATCAATTACATGTGTAAGTGGTTAAATGTTGGTTTGTAGTGGAGATAGAGAAATTAAATACATTAAATGATAAGTGGCAAGTGACACCACCCTTATCCCTACATGGCAGCAATTAAAGAGCCAACAAGTACACTTTTACATGTTCATAATAGTGACACCTATTGGGAAAATGTTCTATTCCAAAGGAATGTCAAAAAGGGGTGGACCCCATGGTCCATAATGATAATTTATATTTATCATCTCTTCTGTAACATGAAGCCATAATTTAGAGGGCTAGGAAAGGGACTTATATTATCAGAATTTGATTTCTTTCTCTTAAATAAAGGGAATGGTTGATAACGTGCAAAAGGAGCTTTGGCTTATACGTACTTACATTCACGAGAATGAAGGAAATATGTGCTCAAGAATTATTTGTGGGAAGCAGCTTCACGTTCACTTCTAGGAAAAAGTAATATGGCTCTACTCAAGATTTACATCCCTATGAAGAAGCAAATACAAGGAATGATGTAGAGTTTATACCCACGTCGGTAATCTCCGGGAAATAGAAAAAATCGAGGCTTTCTTCGAAGTGAAGTAAGGTGGAAGAAGATCATTTATTGACATATAAGGTAAGAATTATCCTCTTCTAGATATATTTAATTTCATCCAGGTCATAGCTAAAATATGGGATGAGAAGTATGGAGTTAATAGCGAGAAATCATATTTTGACGTTGTTGTTTTTGTATCGAGTATTTGGTAATATTCCAAGTTGTGTTGTGGCTAGAAATTGTTGTAGTTACTTAAGTATATTGTTGTTATTGTCATTGATATGTATTTTGAAAGAGAGAAAATTTAGAGGAGTGTGTTTGGTAATAGTATCCGGGCTAGTCGCCCGTCGTGAAATGTTTGTGACTTATTGCTGCTACATGGTATCTTGTTATTGATGTATATACTTGCTAGATTGTTCTGGTTGTTGTTGTTGATATATATGGAGCTTGGTAAAATGAGAAGAATGGTGGAGGTGCTGCCCATTTTATTTTAGGATAAGTTAAAGTTTCATTATACGATTAAGAGAATCGTTTGTATAATTAACGATAGTATCATTGTTATTAGATATAGATCGTGGAGCAGATACGAGTTGAGTTCCTGAGCCATTGAGCTAAGACCAGGTATGTTAAGGCTATTCCCTTTTCTTCTTTTGGCATGGTCTATGTGAAACAAACGGACAACGGACGTATAAACTCCAAAGAACCTCCTATTTTTAGAAATACTAGAATGACTAATGTTCTTGATTTCCAGAATCTATTTCATTATGTCCTGATACGTGTCTATGATTCCTGAAGTCCTATTTTGATATAAACCATAGTGACATTCGAGGGTGCTTCCAGGTTATTCAAAGAGTTTCAGAAACAATCTTATGAGCCTCACTTGCATTCAGTTGCTTCTATATAGATGTATACACTATTTACATTTCACCGAGTCCCTTACTAAAGGGCCGGGTACGGTATATATTTACATTTCACCGAGTTCCTTACTAAAGGGCCGGGTACGGTATATATTTACATTTCACCGAGTCCCTTACTAAAGGGCCAGGTATGGTATATATTTACATTTCACCGAGTACCTTACTAAAGGGCCGGGTAAAGTATATATTTACATTTCACCGAGTCCCTTACTAAAGGGCCGGGTATGGTATATATTTTTATTTCATCGAGTCCCTTACTAAAGGGCCGGGTACGGTATATATTTACATTTCTAGTCATTGCCTTCGGGGCTAGTTATATTGTTATTCTCTGCCTTCGGGGATATTCATATCTCAGGTTGTTTCTTGTACTTTCATTATGATATACGATTCATTCTTTATGATTTATGATTCTTTCTTTATGATTACTGTTGCCTTATATACTCAGTACATTGTTTGTACTGACGTCCCTTTGCCTCGGGACGCTGTGTTTCATGCCACACTCCTATATTGCTTTGCCGGAAAGTTATACAGGAGACTGACTGTAGGATATTCCCAGGCTATCAGCTGGATTGGTAAACTCCATTTCATTCGGAGAATGGCCGTGTTAGAGTATTTCTTTATGATTTAAGTCAGATGCATTATGGGTATGTTGGGGCCCTGTCCCAACTTATGTTTTGATATCATGTTCTACGTTAGAGACTTTTGCAGACAGAGTCATGTATACCGTATGTCAGTCTTGTAAGCGGCTATGTAAGACGATGTATCATTAGGCATTACTTTACACATTTCATATGATTACAGATTTTACTTGATTTTACTTGATTTGAGATAGACGAAAAGAATATTTTTGAAAAGCTTTCATTACGCATTTCATTTCATGATTTAAGAGTCCAGTAAGGTTATGAGTATAACGAGAACCAGCGGGTTCGCTCGGCTCTAAGTAAGGGTCTGGTGCCCATCATGCCCTATCAGGATTTGGGTGTGACAAAGTGGTATCAAAGCAGTTCGTCCTAGGGGTTATATGCAAAGTCGTGTCTAGTAGAGTATTGTTTATGGTGTGTTGTGAGCCACATTTATATACAGGGCATTTAGGATGGTTACTCTTCTTTCATATCTAAGATCGTGCGATAGAGTCAAGCCATAGGCAATGAGGTTCCTTATACTAACCCTTGATTTCAGCAGAAGAACGGTATTGACATAAGAAAGTGAGTGATGATATTGGAAGTTACAGAGTTAAGTCACTTCGTTGAGGCTACGTTATCCGAATATGTATTTATATGATAATGGATTTGTTGTCATAGAGGTAAGTCAGTGTAAGTACAACAGAGGAATTGATTAAATGTATCTCTTGATGATAAGTTCAGTTATAAGTTTGTGAACTAAACAAATTGAATGAATCCGTACAAAGGTAAGCAACGACACGAAAGATGTATGTCGAGTAAGGTAAGAATATTGAGGTATGATTGAAATGTAAAGCTGAAGAATGAAAGGGAAAGTAAATAGGAAGGTATAACAGGGCAGATCGCCAAAGGATCAGGTACATCTCGAGGTGTGATATATGAGGTAGGTTTCGACATCTTTGTACTTTTACTTGAAATTGGGAGCCCTGTGTGGCTGAGATATGTCATGTATACATATTAGCCCTGTGAGGCATTATTGCTATTTTCTGCGTGTAGGTTTTGGATAGTAAGAAATATAGAGGAAACTCTGTCGAAAGTTTCCTAGAATTTAAAGGAGATAAGATATAAGCTTGTAATATGTCTTAACGGGAAATGATGTTGTGAAAAAAGTAATGGCAGGACAGGATTAAGTAGGAGTATCATTGACAACTACAAGAGATGATTTCAATGTTGTTGAATTGATAGTAACGGTAACTATAAGGTCGACGTTGATATTGTAAAGAGAAATGCTAGGGTCAATTAGGGAGACGGGTAGTATTAAAGAATGACATAGAAGAGAAAGGGTAACTCCAATAGAGTGTGATATTGAAGTATTGATTGGATGGATAAGCATAAGTAAAATACGTCTAGTCTATTAGCAAAATAAAGTAACAACATGACTGAGAAAGGGGTACGAAATACGAAGGGTTATAACGAATGTGAATACATTGGTGAGACAACTCATGTGGCTTAGTGTAATAGGGCTGATCACAAAAAGTAATAGGTTAAGTATGCTTACTTCATAAGGTTTATTCTATTTTATAAGCAGGCTTACGAATGAGTTCAAGAAGTGGCACTCCATAGAGTTGATTATGATCAGGATATAATGAGAACGTAGCAAGAACTGTAATACAAAGTAGGTAAAGTATAGCAAGGAAATGACTAAAGATCTGACATGTTCTATATGAATAAAGAGTGAATGCAAGTGTGAAACCAATAAGCGAGCCATGGGGCGATAGATAAGAAAGCTTATAAGACCTTGTTAGGGGAAAGTCTAGCATAGAGGTTTCGCAATGACAGAAATGATAGCAAACAAAAGGAAAAAGAAAGTCAACTTGAAAAAGAAATCAGAGAAAAGTGATATGGCAAGGTAGTAATAGTTTATGATTTGTATAAGCGAGATCACGAGTGATATCTTTGGTTGGATGTAAAAGACCAAGACTACGGAAAGATGAATAAGGAAATAGAACGATTGTTAGGAAAAATATCAGCATAATAAGGATGAGAGGGGATGATCAGAATGAACAGAATAAGTTTTGGAAGCGAATAATGGATTGTATAGAAGTAATATATTCTAAAGGACAAAGTGGTACTGAGTTAAGAATAGGGTTCCTTGTGCGAGGAGTAAAGGATTGATTATAAAACGGGATATGATAAGATAAATTGAGGAGGAAAGAATGTAAAGGAATAAATATGGGTATGGAAAGAAAAGGAAATATATGAAGTACACGCACTTGAGCAGTAGTCGTATTTTGAAAAAAAGGAAGATGCATCTCCTATGAATATCCTATACCAAGACAAAATGAGTAAAGTATATAAAGGAGTAAGTTGGAAAGAAAAATGTAGCCATGAGTTATGAGTTTACCTTACGACAATAAAGCGATAAAGCAAGGCTATCATCAACGACAAATACGATATGATTATGATTGGTTTTGAAATCAATGTTGAGTTCAACACAAGAGCAAAAGAGTATGAGGCATAAGGGGTATTAGTTGCGCATGAGACTTAGATCCTTGAAAACAAAGATGGCGGGTTTAAAGGAAAATGCATTTACGATTACTATAAGTCGATTACGGGAAAGAGAGGAATAACTTGAGATGGGAAGAAAAGGGAAAGATGATGCTATAAGTGAACTCTGAGTATCGAAGAATGGGATGAGTGACATTACATGGATGGTACAGATAGCTAGACATACTACTATTCGGAGTATCCCTATGGGACAAAAGTTGTTAATTGGAGCGGATGTAGACATTGACTCATAATTAACGGTTGAGCTAAGTAAATTACATCCTTCTTTGGATTGCTATGTTGGTTGTATTACTTGATCACAAAACTACAAGACGAGTATGTTAAGATTTCACACATGAATTACTATAGCTATAAATTATGGGAAGTGGCATGAATATGATTCAGTATAATAAGGGATACATGAATTCAAGATTGGAAGTGAGGAAGCGGATTTTAGAATGGTATAAGTAAGACTCTTAAAGGGGGGAAGCGGGTAAGGAAAATACAAGTGTAGAGATTGAAACGATGAATCCTAAGATGTGACAGATATAGACGCTAAAACAAAAAGTGAGAGTTATGCAGATATGGGTCTAATAGCTAGTAAATAAATGAACAAGAATTGAGCGAGTATCTGAGACTGTACTGGAAATCATTCGTGAAGACCTTGAAAAACATGACATTGAGAGAAAATAACTCAAGAAATATTGTAAAGGACAGCGATGCTATACTGGAATAGAGGCAAAGGAACTAACAGTAGAGTCGTTTGTTAATGATATTGTGATTTATAAGTGAAAAATAAGAAGGGACATAAAGTTTTCTATAGTAGAATATAAGATGTGATAATCAAGGGACAAATAAAGGAAAGAAAACAATATGACGAGATAAGTTACAACAGATAGACAAAAGAGTTTTTGGTATGTATGAGATACGTAAAATAGAATGAACCAAAGGAAGGGAAGTTTACAAATAAGATTAAGACGAATCACACAAGAACTGTTATGTAACCTGCAAGTATTTACATGTCGAGAATGAAACCAATTGGGTACTTAAAAAGAGGAGTAAGAAGTAAGTAAGAATAGTGTGTTTGTGATACTCTGGGTTAGTTGAGCGAAAATATATGGTAAATTGAGTCGAAATGTTGAGCTGGAATTATCATCAAGGACAAATAGGAGAATTACTCGGAATATGATATAAGTATATGGTATATGTTTCGTACGATAGCCCTAGAGTGTGTTAGAATATTTACGAATTCGATAGGATCATTGAATAAAGGGGGTGTTACCAGAAGAATATTACGCCTTGGAACTTTCATTTTTTTTATCATTGTGGTTATAGTGAATTTCCAACAGTTTACCAAAGGGTTATGAAATTCTCGAAAATTATGAAGTCTTTAATGAGTCGACGAGCGATGCCTACGACAGGACATCTTGGAATAAATTTATCTAGACTCTACAGATGTAATCAATATCATTATCATGGTCATATGGAAGAAAGGAAGTGGGATAGATTTGGAAACCATGTGAGACTTAATACCATTATTGAGCAAGAAAAAGGATCGACGAGTTCGAGTATCAAGGAGGATCATATCAAGAAAGTGACTCACTTATATCTATTGAAAGCATATTCCTAAGGAATCAAGGGAGTATTGCAGCCGAAAGTCATTACTAAGGAGGAAACTCATTTTCAACAATTCAAAGGGAATGTTATAGATATTGCATATCAGAGGATTAAAATGATGACTCCAAGAAGGAGGTACGCTGCGGACTATGCGACCTAAATAAAGAGTGGAAGTAGACCTATAAGAATCAGAAAAGAGAACAAGAGGAACCAATATATGATGGTAAACCTACCCAAGGGAAAGACAACTCCTATTCTATAGTATTACTGGAAAAGTGACTCCAAAATAAGAAAAACTCAACCCAAGCTTCAAGCGTAGATGGATATAGTAAGTTGCAGTCAATTACAGAGGTAGCTAAATTATGACCACTTCCTTTGGAAATTCAATAATAACTGATGTCAGGTGGAGAATGGTATTAAGTTAAGAAAGGAGAGGTACATCATGATAGACGAGTTCTAGTAAGAATTAATTCATTATAAGATCACCATAATCAGTATACTTATACATGACTAATTTAACATTCCAGGACGAATGTTCTAAAGGGCGGAAGGATGTTGCATCCCGTGTTTTCATGCATTGGAAAGCGTGCGAGTTAAACGACATTAGTAATATAAACGAGGTTATCCCCCAAGCTTATAGGTGGTTAGAGTGATGGTACAGATGTAACGTAAGGATTAGAATTTAAAAAAATGGAAGAAAATAAGTTTCATCCTGTTTCAAAATTTATTTGAACGAAATACGGTCCAAGCTATAATATTCCGTATTTTTGGACTATGAAATTGAACCATCCAACATGAGCAAATTTACCCAAGCCGGAGAATTTAATCATATCCAAGGAAAAAAATCAAGAACTCGATGTATACAAGGAATGAAGTCCCGAAATGATTTAGGACGAAAAAGTGTGACGACAATGATTGCAAATAATATTTTATGTGTGAAAAATGAGATTATGGACTAGTGCTTTGTCATATGCTTATGATAATGATTATATGAAGTATGTTAAAAAGTGATCAATATTGAGTAAACCGAGATCAAGAAATCAATTGCGTGTGTAAGTGGTTAAATGTTGGTTTGTAGTGGAGATAGAGAAATTAAATACATTAAATGATATGTGGCAAGTGACACCACCCTTTTCCCCACGTGGCAGCAATTAAAGAGCCAACATGTACACTTTTACATGTTTATAATAGTCACACCTATTGGACAAATGTTCTATTCCAAAGGAATGTCAAAAAGGGGTGGACCCCATGGTCCATAATGATAATTTATATTTATCATCTCTTCTGTAACATGAAGCCATAATTAAGAGGGCTAGGAAAGGGACTTAAATTATGAGAATTTGACTTCTTACTCTTAAGTAAAGGGAATGGATGATAAAGTGCAAAAGGAGCTTTGGCTTATACGTAGTTACATTCACGAGAATGAAGGAAATATGTGCTCAAGAATTATTTGTGTGAAGCTGCTTCACGTTCACTTCAAGGTAAAGTAACATGGCTCTACTCAAGATTTAAATCCCTACGCAAAAGCAAATACAAAGAATGATGTACAGTTTATACCCACGTCGTAAATCTCCGGGAAAGAGCAAAAATCGGGGATTTCTTCAAAGTGAAGTAAGGTGGAAGAATATCATTTATTGACATATAAGGTAAGAATTATCCTCGTCTAAATATATTTAAGATCATCCAGGTCATAGCTAAATTATGGGATGAGAAGTATGGAGTTAATAGCGAGAAATCATATTTTGACGTTATTGTTTTTTTATCGACAATTTGGTAATATTCCAAGTTGTGTTGTGGCTGACAATTTGGTAATATTCCAAGTTGTGTTGTGGCTGGAAATTGTTGTAGTAACTTAAGTATATTCTTGTTGTTGTCATTGATATGTTTTTTGAAGGAGAGAAAAATTTGAGGAGTGTGTTTGATAATAGTATCCGGGCTTGTCGCCCGTCGTGAAATGTTTGTGACTTGTTACTGCTACATGGTATCTTGTTATTGATGTATATACTTGCTAGATTGTTCTGGTTATAGGTCCTGCCCATTTTGTTTTAGGATAAGTTAAAGTTTCATTATACGATTAAGAGAATCGTTTGTATAATTAATGATAGTATCATTGTTATTAGATATAGACCATGGAGCAGATACGAGTTGAGTTCTTGAGCCGTTGAGCGAAGACCAGGTATATTAAGGCTATTCCCTTTTCTTCTTTTGGCATGGTCTATATGAAACAAACGGACAAAGGACGTATAAACTCCAAAGAAGCTCCTATTCTTAGAAATACTAGTATGACTAATGTTCTTGATTTCCAGAAGCTATTTCATTATGTCCTGATTCGTATCTATGATTCTTGAAGTCCTATTTTAATGTAATCCGTAGTGACATTCGAGGGAGCTTCCAGGTTATTCAAAGAGTTTCAGAAACAATCTTATGAGTCTCACTTGCATTCATTTGCTTCTATATAGATGTATACACTATTTACATTTCATCGAGTCCCTTACTAAAGGGTTGCGTACGGTATATACTCACATTTCACCAAGTACCTTACTAAAGGGCGGGTACGGTATATATTTACATTTCACTGAGTCCTTTACTAAAGGGCCGGGTACGGTATATATTTACATTTCACCGAGTCCCTTACAAAAGGGTGGGGTACGGTATATATTTACATTTCACTGAGTCCCTTACTAAAGGGCCGGGTATGGTATATATTTACATTTCACCGAGTCCCTTACTAAAGGGTCGGGTACGATATATATTTACATTTCTAGTCATTGCCTTTGGGGCTACTTATATTGTTATTCATTGCCTTCGGGGCTATTCATATTGCTGGTTGTTTCTTGTACTTTCGTTATGATTTATGATTCATTCTTTTTGATTACTGCTGCCTTACATACTTGGTACATTGTTCGTACTGACGTCCCTTTGCCTGGGGACGCTATGTTTCATGCCACACAGTCCCATATTGCTTTGCAGGAAAGTTATACAGGAGACTGACTGTAGGGTATTCCCAGGCTATCAGCTAGATTGGTAAACTCCATTTCGTTCGGAGTATGGCTGTGTCAGAGTATTTGTTTATGATTTGAGTCAGATGCATTATAGGTATGTTGGGGCCCTGTCCCAACTTATGTTTTGATATCATGTTCTGCGTTAGAGAATTTGGCAGACAGAGTCATGTATACATATGTCAATCTTGTAAGCAGCTATGTAAGCTGATGTATCATTATGCATTACTTTACAGATTTCATATGATTACAAATTTTACTTGATTTGAGAAAGACGAAAAGAATATTTTTGAAAAATTGTCATTACGCATTTAATTTCATGATTTAAGAGTCCAGTAAGATTATGAATATAAGGAGAACCAGCGGGTTCGCTAGGCTCTAAGTAAGGGTCGGGTGCCCATCATGCCCTATCAGGATTTGGGTGTGACACCAATGCCCCTACTGCATTTATGACTTTGATGAATTACATCTTTAGGCCAGTCTTCGATTCCTTCGTGATTGTGTTTATTGATGATATCTTGGTGTATTCCAAGAGTAGAGAGGATCATGAGAGCTATCTTCGCACTGCACTTGGGTTGTTAAAGAAGAATAGCTTGTTTCTTGTTTGCTATGATTTTGAAGTGCGAGTTTTTGTTGGAGTGTATGGCATTCTTGGGATATGTGGTGTCTAAAGATGGGATTATGGTTGATCCAAAGAAGATTGAGGCTGTGAGGGATTGGGCGAGGTCCACTACTGTGACCGATATCCATAGTTTTGTTGGCTTGGCCATCTACTACCGCCGATTTGTGAAGGGTTTGCTTCTATTGCTTCGTCCTTGACCAGATTTACTCAGAAGGATATTCCCTTCCAATGGTCCGATGATTGTGAGGAGATCTTTCAAAAGCTCAAGACTCTTTTGACTTCAGCCCCAATTCTGGCATTACCCGTGGAGGGTAAGGATTTCGCGGTCTATTGTGATGCTTCCTGTACGGGTTTGGGTGTTGTGTTGATGCAGGAGGACAGAATGATAGCCTATGTTCCTGTCAGTTGAAGATCCATGAGAAGAATTACCCTACCTATGATTTGGAGTTGTTGGCTGTGGTCTTTGTTTTAAAGATGTGGAGGCATTACTTGTACGGTGTCCATTGTGAGGTTTTCACCGATCATCATAACCTTCAACATGTGTTTACGCAGAGAGATCTTAATTTAAGGCAGTGCAGATAGATGGAGCTCCTCAAGGACTATGATATCTCTATTCTATATCACCCAGTGAAAGCCAATGTTGTTGCTGATGCCATGAGTCACAAGGCAGTGAGTATGGGGGGTTTAGCTAGATTGATTGTCTTTGGCCAACAATTTCGTTCGTCTTGATATTTCTGCCCCAGGCAGAGTTATGGCTTGTGTTGAAGAGAGGTCTTCCTTATTAGATCAGATAGGGACTCATCAGTTTAAGGATGCTCAGTTGAGCAAGATTTAAGATAGGGTTATGAGGGGTGAGGACAAGGAGGCCATGATTGATTCTGAGGGCATTTAGAGAATTAAGGGACGAGTGTGCGTTTCTCATGTTGGTGATTTGATTCAGTTGATCTTGACTGAGGCTGATAGCTCTCGATATTCCATTCATCCAAGGGTGAGTAAGATGTATCTTGATTTGAGGCAGCACCATTGGTGGCGTCAGATAAAGAGGGATATAGCCGATTTTGTGGCTATGTGTGGTAATTGTTAGCAAGTTAAGTATGAGCACCAGCGACCAAGTGGTATACTTCAGAGGATGCCCATTATCAAGTGGAAGTGGGAGAGGATTGCCATGAATTTTGTTATGGGTCTCCCAAAGGCCCCGGGTAAGTTTGACTCGATTTGGGTGATAGTTGATCGGTTGACTAAGTCCGCTCATTTCATTCCTGTTCAGATTTTCTATACCATGGAGAAGTTAGCCAAGTTGTACATTCGGGATATTATGAGATTGCATGGGGTTCCTATTTCTATCGTATTTGATCGGGGGACCTGTTTTCACTTCCCGTTTCTTGAGAGCTTTTCACGAGGAGTTGGGTACTCGATTGGATCTCAGTACAGCTTTCCACCCCCAGACCGATGGGCAGTCCGAGCGGACAATTGAGGTGCTCGAGGATATGTTGAGAGCTTGAGTTATTGATTTTGGTGGTCTTTGGGATAAGCACTTTCCTTTAGTAGAGTTTGCGTACAACAATAGTTATCACTTGAGTATCAACATGGTGCCTTTTGACGCTTTGTTTGGAAGGAGATGTAGATCTCCAGTTGGCTAGTTTGATGCTTTCGAGGTTCGATCTTGCGGTACAGACCTGTTGAGAGAGTCTCTTGAGAGAGTGAGGAAGATTTAGGCCAAGCTTTTGGCAGCTCAGAGTTGACAGAAGATGTATGCAGACCAGAAGGTCTGAGATTTAGAGTTCGCTGTTGGTGACCAGGTTCTATTGAAGATTTTACCCATAAAGGGTATTATGTGGTTTGGGAAGAGAGACAAGTTGAGTCCGACGTATATTGGGCCTTTTGAGATGATCGACCGTGTGGGCGATGTTGCTTATTAGTTGGCCTTGCCTCCAAGCTTGGCTGGAGTTCATCCGATATTCCATGTGTCTATGCTGAAGAAGTAGCATGCCGATGGTTCTTATATTGTTCGTTGGGACTCCATATTTCTTGATGGGAATTTGACCGATGACGAGGAGCCTATTGTGATTTTGGATAGGCAGGTTCGAAAGTTGAGGTCCAAAGTGATTGCTTCTGTGAAGGTGCAATAGAAGCATCATCCTATCGAGGAGGCTACTTGGGAGACTACTTCTATGAAGGCACAATGGAGGCATCATCCTATCGAGGAGGCTACTTGGGAGACTGAGACCGATATGCATAGCCGATATCCTTGGTTATTCGCTGATTCAGGTACTTCTCCATTCTTTTCCTTCTTCGCTCGAGGACGAGCGATGGTTTAATTGGTATATGATGTAACGACCCGCTTGGTCTTATAGACTTTTTGGCATTTTTGACCCTTTCCCGAGCATGATTAGCTTACTTCTGTCTTGAGGGGACTGTTGACATGCTTCCTGTCACCACCCAACCGGAGGGCCGTGACGGGTACCCGGGGCTAACTACCGAGCACTTCTCATTCTTCTACTTATCATACTCATTAAGCGTTCATTTATCAAATTTATACTCAAATCATAGAAAAATCATTTTTCATTTGGAAACAAAATTACCTTTATATACATAAGCCCTTCGGCTATCAAACTAATACACACATACATATATACATATATACGCTTATCAAAATCGTGAGACCATACTACCCACACATATGTATCTACGAGCCGCTACTAGAGTACTAGACATATGGATGGGACAGGACCCCGTCGTGCCCAAAATAAACATGTACATAAAATGGTAAAACAATGGCACCTCCGGAATAATGGAGTGCTTTCAAAACTTTGCTTATCGGCTTCTATAAATCTGGGTCTCTTCCCTGCTTACCTGTGGGCATGAACACAGCGTCCAAAGAAAACGGACGTCAGTACGAATATTGTACTGAGTATGTAAGGCATGAATGAAATGAACATATTAGAGAAATCATTGGACATAAGATGTAGACATAACTTGCGTAACCTTTAAGGGAGGATACCTTTCATGCCTATATCATATATTATCACAATACATGTATCATCATAGCGCATACATCATTGTATCATACATGTATCACAATACCGTATCTGCTCATACACATTAAACGTTATCCGTATCCGGCCACGTAGTGGCTCGACAATATCACATACATATCTTCCGGGCTTTTCATACATATATTATATATATAATCATAGTAGTATCGTGCCCGACTATATAGGGTCTGTGTCTTACGTGCCCAGCTATAATAAAGCTTGGTGTTATACGTGTCTGGCCCTACCAAGGCTCGGTGTTATCCGTACCCAACTGCAGAGGTGCCCGCGCATTACATATATATATATATATATTCTACCCGGCCATATAAGCTCAAGGTTTCATAAAAGCCATACATAGGTACATATACATAAAAGCCCATAACATATTTAGCATCATCACTATTATCATCGTCATCATTAGCATTATTACTATTAACGTCATCATCATTATCATCATCACTATTATCATTGTCGTCGTTACCATGTATGCATATATGTATAAACTGCCCGACCATATAGGTACGGTGTGATAATCATTAGCCTGCGTCCAGGCCTGTCGCGTCCAGGGTATCATCTCATGCCGCCCACTAGTGGTGTCTTCCCATGCCATCCGATCATGGTGTATACGCTGCCCTCCTTAGCGGTGTCTGCCCAGCCATATAAGCGCGGTTTAATATCATCATCATGTACTCATCTGTCACGACCCAACCGTGTAAGCCGTGGCTGGTGCCCGACATGGACATCCGTATACATACACTTTAGCTATATGTTCATTTCACATCAAACTCAATATGGATCTTATCACGACCAAACCATGGTCTCAGAACTGTCACATAAATATTCATATAAATGCAAGCCGACAAGGCTGCCATTATATAATAATATCATATGCAAGCCGACAAGGCAGCCATCATATACGAACATCATACCACAACACATCTTATAGACACAGCTGAACAGAACCCATACACAACCCAGACATATGTCCACAAACCTCTAATAGTAGCAACAGTAACGTAATATATGACGGGACAGGGCCCCGTCTTACCATTAGTCCACATAGGCATATAAATATATATCCGAGAAGGATTTGTACCAAAGTCTGGAGTCCGGAACAATGGAGCTCTCCAAAATAGCAGAAGGGGAAAATCCTAAGCTGTCGGATCACCAAAGCGAATGTCTGCACCTGCGGGCATGAAACGCAGCCCCCCCCCCCCCCCCCGAAGAAAGGGGGTCAGTACGGAATATGTACCGAGCATGTAAAGCATGAAATACAGTAAACGGGATCATGATTTAAATAAGAAGTACATAAAATGAGTAAAATAACCAGAATACCAAATACTTGCTTTCGAAACATAACTCATGCATGTCAAAATCATATATCATATCCGGCCCCATTATGGGACTCGGTGAACATGGTCGCCACCCCGTCTCTGGCGCCATAACACAGCATAACTTCAGAATATAATATATATCTCCGTAACACAGCATATCTCCGTAACACAGCATAACTCCATAACACAGCATAACTTCATATCACAGCATAACTTCATTACACAGCATAACTTCAGAATATACATATATATATATTGTACCCGGCCCTTTAATGAGGGACTCGGCGAACAATAAGTGTGCACGATAACATACCCGGCCCGGGCCTCGGTGAAAGATATATTGAGATTTGCATGAGCAGAGTAGTGAGAAACTATATGCAATTCAAAACATTTTTAAGGACTCAATGGAATAGTCAACACGGACCATCATTCGCAATTTCAAATAATAATCATCTCATATACCTTTCGGATGTCACTGTGGATTATATCAAATGGAACTTTGAAATCATGTGTACACATTAATATATATGAATCAAAGCATAAGTTTATGGGAATCAAAAATCAATAGCCATCCTAGTGGCTCTAGGAATAGGAGTTTCCTTTGGATTCGTTTATATATCGTATATTCATTTCACAACGATCATGCCAAAAAGAAAGAAGGGTTAGCTTCACATACCTTTAGCGTTTATTCGTCACACAATATGTATACGCTGCCCAATAATACTTCAACCTATATTAAGATGCCAACAACTACGTTTAAGTTACGGGGAGATTCAAAACGTATTCTAACGTTAGTAACTCCTTTCTAGATGTTTAGGCGACGTTTACTCTTGTATCCAAACCAAGTACATATAACCAACCCAACATCAATAAGTATATGTTCAATATCAATCCGGACAGCCCACAAAATATTCCAAACAACCCACATTCACAACATGCAATAACGATTCACATACGGCTACTACATTCTCAAGTTACTTCTAATAGTTCGTAGCCTTAACGTTTGCATGTAACAACTTATAACAGCCCATCCAACATACAATACAAAGCATAATCTTAATTATTATTAATCTTCCAAGTTCGATAACAACAACGTGTCAAAACAGCCCGCACCTTACAACGCTAGATAATAGTGTACATACGATTATGACACATCCAATTTATTCTTGTTAATCTATAGTCATATTATTTCGTCGAAACGATTCTATAACAGCCCAACCACTATGACAACATGATGTATACTCTTAACTATAATTATTGTTTTCCAACTTGATGAAAACAACAAGTCCAGAACAGTCCATTACCACAACATATCCAAAACAGTTCAACAACATGTCCAAAACAGTCCCTAAACAATGTTCGGAATTCTTGCAAACGTTTACGAACATACTAAGCAAACCACATATGATTCTTACACATTATTTCATGTATTATTTTCATATAATTTCAGTAGATTATGACCAGCTATCCACACGACAAGTACAACATCAATTCATCCGCAACAAAGCTACATCGTCATTTCTACAATTCTTACAACAACTCACATACGACTTTAGTTTCAACTCCAACCATTAAAAACCTTCATTCCATCATAAAGTTCATGATCATAACAATCAAAATATCATGTAAAAACAGTTCACTAACTTCCTCACAAAACAGTCCACAAACGGTTTCAACATGCTTCAACATCACTTCACAAAAAATCATAGATTCAATCATTTTCATACTAACATAACTTCACCTTTAACCTTCCAATTCTTTTAATTATTTTTACCATGAGATCTATGGTATTAACAACCATATTTATTAAAGAAAATCAGTCCATTAATTCCACCAAAACAGTCCCTATGGCCAACTAACATTCCAACACCAACTTTCATGATTTTATGCATGCGATTCATGTTCATCAAGTTACAACCATACTTCAACATCAACACATATAACCCCCTAACTACTATCATGTTCCAACATCAACACACATCATTTCATGTATACAACTTATATTTACTCATCTACATCACCCTTAATACAAGCAAAAGAAGTTAGATCTTACCTTGACAACTTGACTTCTCTACTTGGCTAGAGTTTGTGATTTGAGATGAAAATGGTTCTTGTTGCTCCAAAGACTATCTTCACGTTCTAGGGACCTTCTAAAGGGTTGAAACACCTTGGAAAATAATTTATGGATCAAGACTCAAAGGGCACAAAAATCAGTCCCTTGGCCGAGACTTTCTCTCTCTAGAATTAGGTTTTTCTTTCTTTGTGTTGTGCAGTAGAAATGAATTGTAATGGCTGATCTCTTGGTCATTATTTGGTTCAAATCTGATGCTTACAAGTTGGTCTCATGCTCCACTTATGGCATGAGTCATTCCAGTAACTTTACACTTCAATTTCTTTTCTAATTCTTTCCCTTCACTTTCGGCTAGCCTACTTCCCTTGTCTCTCCTTTCTTCATTCTTTTCAATTGTTTACAAGACAACTGTAAGTGTGGTGAATGATTCATACATCACCCTTTGTCTATTGTAATCATGCCAAGATGGATGAGCAATATTTAATGTAAAGTGATCCCTCCACCATGTGATGTCTTCCTAAAATAATGTATACTTTCATAAAGTAGTAGATGCTCAAATATTCAATTGTATGCTCCAACCTTTCTCCTCCAAATTTCAGTTTTATGGCCGAATATAACTTGTATTTTCCTTCCAATTTAATTGTCCACAATATATTGAAAATGTAGTGGATGAATCAACATTTAATTGCACATTTGTATGTCTTCCATTAGCCTTATTTTAGATGACTTTGAGTCATCCTTTTTACTTGGACGTTTGATACTCTTGTTGGCTCATTATTGTCACAAATTTTTACTTCACACCACAATTAAGTAGTTCCTAATCTCCAATAACATTTTTTACACTAAGTAAAATTTATAACCGATTAGGTCTAGTTTAGAAATTAAAAATCCGAGGTTTCTACCTCACGTCGATTCCTTCGCGAATAACTCGACGTATAAAATACGGGGTCTAACATTCTCCCCCCTTTATAACATTCGTCCTCAAATGTTGAATTTGGTCCCGTACGGTCCTATAAGAATTTTTGGAATGGTTTCCCTTATCATCATAACATACAGTTCATCAGGCAATTAATATAGTCAAGGGAGGAGTTGAAGTTACCTGTAGGCGTAGAGAACAAGTAGGGATACTTGTCTTTCATCTCCTCCTCGGCTTCCCAAGTCATCTCTTCCCTGTTGTTGTTTCGCCATAATACTTTGACGGAAGCCACGTCCTTAGTTCGCAACCTCCTAACTTGTCGATCAAGTATGGCTATAGGCTGCTCCTCATAGGATAATTCTCCTGTCACTTGGACATCATCTAAGGGGAATACTCTGGAAGGATCACCTATACATTTGCGAAGCATTGACACATGGAAGGCTGGATGCGCTGCTTCTAAATCAGCCGGTAGGTCTAACTCGGAGGCAACCTGGCCCACTCTGCGGATAATCTGATAAGGTCCAATATAACTCGGACTTAGCTTCCCTTTCTTGCCAAACCTCATAACACCTTTCATGGGCGAGACTTTCAGGAATACTCAGTCACCAACCTGAAATTCTAAGTGTCGACGCCGATTATCTGCATATATGATTTCTGCCGACTCTCGGCTGCCAGTAATATTTCCTGGATAAGCTTCACTTTATCAACAGGCTGCTGAATCATATCTGGGCCTATCAACTTGGTCTCGCCAACATCAAACAAGCCAATAGGTGATCTGCATTTCCTCCCGTACAAGGCCTCATACGGTGCCATCTGGATACTCGAATGGTAGCTGTTATTATAGGCGAACTCAATAAGTGGCAATTGATCATCCCAGCTACCCCGGAAATCCATAACACAGGATCGTAACATGTCTTGTAGTGTCTGAATGGTACGCTCGGCCTGTCCGTCGGTCTGAGGGTGAAACGCCGTGCTGAGACTCACTTGTGTCCCCAATCCCTCCTGGAAGGATCTCCAGAAGTTAGTTGTGAACTGGGCTCCTCTATCAGAAATAATAGTTGTGGGAACCCCGTGAAGTCTCACTATCTCCTTAAGGTACAACCTGGCATAATCCTCAACTGAATATGTAGTCCTGACTGGAAGGAAATGGGCTGACTTTGTCAACCTATCAACGATGACCCAAACAGAGTCATATTTTCGCAGAGTGCGAGGTAAACCTATGACGAAGTCCATATTGATCACCTCCCACTTCCAGGTCGGAATCTCCATCTCCTGTAATAATCCTCCAGGCTTCTGGTGCTCGACCTTAACCTGCTGACAATTCGGACACTAGGTAACAAAGTCTGCTATATCCTTCTTCATGCCATCCTACCAATACAAGCATCTGAGGTCATGATACATCTTCGTTGACCCTGGATGAATAGAATAGTGGGCACAGTGTGCCTCTCCCATCACTTGTTGTCGTAATCCTGCAACCTCAGGTACACATAATCTATCTTTGTATTGCAGTACCCCATCAGGTGCCACCTTATATGGGGTCTCTTCCTTTTGAAGAGTTGCATCCCTATGACGTACAAGAATAGGGTCCTCGTACTAGTGTCTCTTTATCTCTTCTATGATAGAGGACTCAGCAACTCCCCGAATAGAAACCCTGTTATTATCAGAATCGGCCAAACGGACTCCCAAATTAGCTAGTTGGCGAATCTCATGGACTATCTCCTTCTGCTCTGGTTGTACGTCTGCCAAACTACCCATAGATCTACGGCTGAGTGCATCTGCTACAACATTTGCTTTCCCTGGGTGGTATAGAATGTCCACATCATAGTCCTTCAACAACTCTAGCCATCGCCGCTGCCGCAAATTCAGCTCCTTCTGCTTAAAGATGTACTGGAGACTCTTATGATCTGTATAAAGGTCAATATGCACACCATATAAATAATGTCTCCATATTTTTAGAACATGAATCACCGCTGCTAACTACAGATCATGGGTGGGATAATTGCTTTCGTGCTTTCTGAGCTGTCGGGAGGCATAGGCTATAACTTTGCCATGCTGCATCAGCACACAACCTATTCCAACACCGGAAGCATCACAATAAATGACATAGCCATCCGGTCCCTCAGGAAGAGTTAGAACTGGGGCCGTAGTCAATTTATATTTCAACAATTGGAAACTCCACTCACAAGCATCGGTTCACTGGAACTTAGCTACCTTCTGGGTTAGCCTCGTTAAAGGCGCTAGTATTGAGGCAAACTTCTCTACGAACCTTCTGTAATACCCTGCTAGCCCCAGAAAGCTGCGTACTTCAGTAGGTGTCGTAGGTCTAGGCCAAGTCTTCACCGCCTCAATCTTCTGCGTATCTACCCGAACGCCGTCAGCTCCAATAATATGCCCCAAGAATGCTACTGAGGTCAACCAGAATTCACATTTAGAGAACTTAGCATACAATTTCTGGTGCTGGAGCACCCTAAGTACCGTTCTCAAATGATCTGCGTGCTCCTCTTCTGATCGTGAACAGACCAGAATATCATCAATGAATACAATCACGAACAGGTCAAGAAATGGCTTGAACACTCTGTTCATCAGATCCATAAATACTGCGGGAGCATTGGTCAATGCAAAGGAAATCACTCTAAATTCGTAATGCCCGTATCGGGTCCTGAACGCCGTCTTTGGAATGTCTGCCTCCTTTACCCGCACTTGGTGATAACCTGACCGCAGGTCTATCTTCGAGAAACACTTAGCACCCTGCAACTGGTCAAATAGGTCATCGATCCTGGGGAGAGGATACCTGTTCTTTATGGTTACTTTATTCAGCTGCCTATAATCAATACACATCCGCAGCGACCCATCCTTCTTCTTTACAAATAATACCGGTGCTCCCCAAGGTGATGTACTGGGCCTGATGAAGCCCTTTTCTAGTAGGTCTTTCAGTTTCTCCTTCAGTTCCTTCAGTTCTGCAGGTGCCATTCTGTAAGGAGGAATAGATATAGGCTGAGTGTCTGGTAATACATCTATAGCGAATTCTATCTCCCGCTCAGAAGGAAGGCCTAAGGGTTCATCTGGGAATACATCGGGAAACTCGCTAACCACCGGCACTGACTGAATAGTCGGCGCCTCTGCCTTCAGGTCGTGTACCCGTACCAGATGATAAATATAGCCCTTTTTGATCATCTTCCTTTCCTTGAGGTATGAAATAAACTTACCCTTCGGCGATGCTGTATTTCCCATCCACTCTATATCTAGCTCTCCTAGGAACTGAAATCGGACTATCTTGCCTCGACAGTCAACGTTAGCGTAACAAGAAGCTAACCAATCCATGGCCATAATAACATCAAACTCAGTCATATTGTCACGACCCAACCCCTTAGGCCGTGACTAGTGCCCGAGTTGGACACTCATATCACCTGTTAACTATAATCATCCACAACTAGCATATCGAGGTCCTATTCGTATACAAAGGCAAGACGTTATTTTTAAAGCTGTCACATATATGTATATCAAAGCCACCTGTCTCCTGAGGTGTTACAACTTTCACAGTTTATATTGCACATAAGCCGGTAAGGCTATCACTATACACAGCTCCCACAACAAATATATATATAGCTACGTAGGCCGACAAGGCCGCCACTACACACAACATCCCAAACATATGTATATACACGCAAGCCGACAAGGCTGCCACTACGAATAGGTACGCCCCAAACATAAGTCATATCCATACAACGAAACAGCAACTATATACAGACCCACACATGTGTCCACAGACCTCTAAGAGTAATGACAGTTTCATATGACGGGACAGGGCCCCGCCGTACCCCGAATAAACATATATATATACAACAAAAGGGAGTTATACCACAAGCTAGGCTCCGGAACAAAGGAGCACTCCAAAGTAGCTGAATAGATATCCTAGGCTGGCGGATCTCTGAAACGAGCGTCTGTACCTGCGGGCATGAACGCAGCCCCCCGAAGAAAAGGGGGTCAGTACGGAATATGTACTGAGCATGTAAAGCATGAAATATAGTAATAGACTCATACTGAGACAAGGTGTGAAGGACCCAATGCAACAAACAGAATTTCATAAAACTTGCCTTTGAACATATTTCATCTGTATCGTTCTCATATCAATATCAATATAGAGTTTTGTAACCAAGGCAGAATAATCATTCTGTATATAACATATATAACGTGTCCCGGCCCTTTAGTGAGGGACTCGGTAATTATAATCATAGCATCATAACATAAACATATACGTGTCCCGGCCCTCTAGTGAGGGACTCGGTAATAAGGAATATATGCCCTCCTGGCCGCCACCTCCATATCATCATGTCATCATATCATCATATCATCATCATATCATCATATCATCATATATATATAACGTGTCCCGGCCCTCTAGTGAGGGCTCGGTGAGTAATATAGTAAATATGCGCACGAAAACGTGTCCTGGCCTGGGACTCAGTGAAGGATATAGCGGTAAGCACGAGCAGAATAATAAGCATCCACATACGTGCAAATCATCTTTTGAGACTCAATAGATAAGTAACTAACCAGCTCTAAAGTGTCAGGATAATAATCATATTCAGTTCTTTTTAAATCTCATTACAAGTTATAGCAAGGAACGTTTCAGATTTCATGTACATGTATCAATTGACATGGTGTAACTTTTGATAGTCAAGTATGCCTCTAATTATGCAATTCTTTAAGAGTAGGAACTTCTATACATCATTCATTAGTCAATCATATAGTAGGCTCGTGACCATAACATTACGGAATGAATAGAATCATAAGTCATGCTTGGAACTAGAGTAGAATTTACCCCAAGGTTCATATCATTTCTTACTTACGTCTAGGACATGCAAAAAGAAAGAAGGAATAGGCTTTACATACCTTTAGCGTTTAGTCGTATTATAACTTGTACTTGCTGCCCAATAGTACTTATCCTATATCAAGATATCAAGAGCTACAATTAGTCTACGAGGGAATTCAATATGTATTTTAACGTTAACAATCCCTTTCCAACATTTAGACGACGTTTCGTTCGCATTCAAACCAACTGGTACTACAAGCTAATATTGTTAGTCATTCTTTCATGTATCAATCCGAACTTGTTTAAACATGACTTAAGGGAACTTTGGACAGTCCGTACATCATTTAAAACAGGCCCTTATCCACGGCCAAACAGCACACACAACATTACCATTTTCGCTTCGCAATTTTCCAACTTCAACTACAACGACAACAACACGTTTACAACATTACTTATACGATTATTGGAACTGTTTTAGCATCTTATTAACTCTTACAACAGCCCACAAACCATTTCAATTTCAACTTGAATCATTAAACTTCACTTTCACTATACGTTCATAACAATAATCAACATTCAACATACACTAATTCACTCCTAACATTAAAACAGTCCACGGTTTAGACTGTTTTCCCCCTTCAACATGATTCATTTCTTTAACACCTCAATTCACATATTCATAATGCATACAATACACCACAATGTCCATATCAACAACAATCAAAACATGACACAAAACAGTCCATAAATTCCTCTAAAACAACCCCTACACGGCTTCAACACAACTACAACAACTTCATGATTTTCATCCGTTTATCCACACTACAACACATTCAATTCATTCCCAATACATGTACAAGAAGATTAAGCATGATTCCATTTAAGTCTACAACACACGACCCACTTCAACTTCAAGAAAAAACAGTCCAATACCAACATGCAACATCATAAACATACTTCTACAATCTTTGTTCATTTACATATGTTAACACACGTTCAACCCATCAACAATACATGCAAAATGAGACCAACATGGCTTCACCCAAGCTCACGGCTCACCTGAACTTCAACCACAACAACAAAACAACAACAACAAGATGCACGAATTATACATTCAAATCATCATACAACACAAGAAAAATCATCATTCTTACCTTGTAACTAAACACTTCAATCGGCTAGCCCTTCACTTTCACTTTTTGAATTTTAACACTAGTTCTTGCTATTCCAATGAATGCTACACGTTAATACACCTTTAGGGGAGTTAAATTGCCTAAGAAACTGATTTTTTTGGAGCAATTTGGAGGAGGGTGTTCTCGGCCAACTTGTAGCCGAGAGCCTCTCTCTCTAGCACTATATTTTCTACACTTTGTAAATGTTGAAATGAGCTAGTTAGTTGATAATGAATCAGAATTTTGCCTTATATATGAGTTGCAAGGGTTGGACAAGTGTCCCACTCAATATTTGGGTCAAATATTCTTTGACCATTCCACTATACTTAAACGACCACTTTGGCTTGTTTAGTGGACTGATTTTTGTTTCCCAATCTCACTTAATGATCTAACTATGGTTAATTTAATCCCAATTTTCCATTAATGCTTCTATACCAAACGAAATTTGTAGGTAACTTGTGACTTGAAACGAAACCGGAAGTTAAAGTCTCTACTTCGTATCTTAAAATAGTCTTGTCTTTAACTTGTCGCGTTTAGTTTAAAACGTCCCAATGTATGAAAATATGGGATATAACATCCTCCCCCCCTTTAGAATATTCGTTCTCGAATGTCGATTTTATCCCGTCGGGTTCTATAAGAGTCTTGGGAAGGGTTTTCCTTATCGCTAACATATAGATTGAGCTGACAATTAACACAATCAAGCAAGGGGGTTTAGATTACCTGTAGGCGTGGAAAACATGTGAGGATATTTCTTTTTCATCTCCTCTTCAGCCTCCCAAGTCATCTCCTCCCTATTATTGTTCCGCCACAACACATTAACCGAAGCCACGTCTTTAGTTCGCAGCCTCCTGATTTGTCGATCAAGTATGGCTATAGGCTGCTCTTCGTATGATAGCTCCTCTGTTACCTGGATATCATCTGCAGGAAACACCCTGGAAGGATCGCCTATGTACTTCCGAAGCATTGACACATGGAAGACCGGATATACTGTTTCTAAATCCGCTAGTAGATCTAACTCGTAGGAAACTTGGCCTACCTTATGGATAATCTGATAAGGTCCAATGTATCTAGGGCTCAACTTCCCTTTCTTGTCAAATCTCATAACACCCTTCATGGGTGACACCTTCAAGAACACCCAATTGCTAACCTGAAATTCCAAGTGTCGACGTCGATTATCTGCATATGACTTCTGCCGACTCTGGGCTGCCAGTAATCTTTCCTGAATAAGCTTCACCTTATCGACAGCCTGCTGAACCATATCTGGGCCTATTAGCCTAGTTTCGCCCATGTCAAACCAGCCTATAGGTGATTTGCACTTCCTGCCATACAGAGCTTCGTACGGTGCCATCTGAATGCTAGAATGGTAGATGTTATTATAAGCAAACTCGATAAGCGGCAAGTGATCATCCCAGCTACACCCAAAATCAATGACGCAGGCCCGTAACATATCTTGTAGCGTCTGAATGGTACGCTCGGCTTGTTCGTCAGTCTGAGGGTGGAATGCTGTGCTGAGACTCACCTGTGTCCCCAATCCCTCCTGGAAGGATCTCCAGAAATTAGCTGTAAACTGGGCCCCTCTATCAGAGATAATAGCTGTGGGTACCCCATGAAGTCTCACTATCTCCTTAAGATACAATCTGGCATAATCTTCAGCTGAATACGTAGTCCTGACTGGAAGATAGTGGGCTGATTTCGTCAGTCTATCAACAATGACCCAGATAGAGTCATATTTTCATGAAGTGCGAGGTAAACCCGTGACAGAATCCATATTGATTACCTCCCATTTCCAAGTCAGAATATCCATCTCCTGCAATAGTCCGCCAGGCTTCTGGTGCTCTATCTTCACCTATTGGCAATTTGGGCACTGGGCCACAAATTCTGCTATGTCCATTTTCATACCATCCCACCAATACAAACACCTAAGGTCATGATACATAGTGTGCCTCCCCCATAACCTGTTGCCTTAATCCTGCAACCTCAGGTACATATAATCTGCCTCTGTATCGTAGTACTCCGTTAGATGAAATCTTGAATAGGGTCTCGTCCTTCTGAAATGCTGTATCTCTGTAATGTACAAGAATATGATCCTCATACTGACGTCTTTTCACCTCTTCTATAATAGAGGACTCAGCAACACCTCGGTCAAAAATTCTTCCATTATCAGAATCAGCCAAACGAATTCCAAGACTAGCTAGCTGATGAATCTCACGGACTATTTCTTTCCATCCTGGCTGTACGCCTGCCACACTGCCCATAGATTTACGGCTGAGTGCATCTGCCACAACGTTAGCCTTTCCTGGGTGATATAGAATATCGACATCATAATCTTTCAGCAACTCTAGCCACCTCCTTTGCCGTAAATTCAGCTCCTTCTGCTTAAAGATATACTGGAGACTTTTATGATCTGTATAAATATCAACATGCACGCCATATAGATAATGTCTCCATATCTTCAAAGCATGTATCACCGCCGCCAACTCCAGGTCATGTGTAGGATAATTTCTTTTGTGCTTCCTGAGCTGTCGGGAGGCATAGGCTATAACTCTGCCGTGCTGCATCAACACGCAACCCAACCCAACACCGGAAGCATCACAATAAATAACATAGCCATCTGGCCCCTCGGGAAGAGTTAGAACTGGAGCTGTAGTCAACTTGTCCTTCAATAATTGGAAGCTTCGTTCACAAGAATCGGTCCACTGGAACTTAGCTGCCTTCTGTGTTAGCCTTGTTAAAGGCGCTGAAATTGAAGCAAACTTTTCTACAAATCTCCTGTAATATCCTGCTAGCCCCAGAAAGCTACGTACCTCAGTAGGCGTCTTAGGTCTAGGCCAAGTCTTGACTGCCTCAATCTTTTGCGAGTCTACCCGAATACCGTCTGCTCCAACAATATGCCCCAAAAATGCTACTGAAGTCAACCATAACTCACATTTAGAGAACTTAGCATATAATTTCTGATGCAGGAGTATCCTGAGTACTGTCCTCAAGTGATCTGCATTCTCTTCTTCCGATCGGGAATAGACCAGAATATCATCAATAAATACAATCACGAACAAGTCAAGAAATGGCTTAAACACTCTGTTCATCAAATCCATAAATACTGCTGGAGCATTGGTTAGCCCAAAGGGCATCACTTTAAACTCGTAATGCCCGTATCGGGTCCTGAATGCAATCTTCGGAATGTCTGCTTCCTTTACCCGCACCTGGTGATAACCCGACCGCAAGTCTATCTTTGAAAAACACTTAACACCCTGCAACTGGTCAAACAGGTCATCAATTCTGGGAAGGGGATATCTATTCATTGTCGTCACCTTGCTCAGCTGCCTATAATCAATATCAATACACATTTGGAGCGTCCCATCCTTCTTTTCATGTGCTCGCTTTCATTTCCGGCACCGCATACTCTTTAGTCTGGGCTTTTCCTATAGAACTTCATAAATCTTCCTCATTCATCCTATATTCTGCTTTTCCATGTCACATTTTCCTTTATACCTTAGTCACATAAATCACGTCATATTCTTTAGTCGCCTCCTCACTAGGCTTTACTCATTCTTATCACAACACTTGTTATATTCACGTAATATCTTGTCCGTAACCAATCCTATAGTGTAACACTTCTTGGCCTTATTCACGACTCTTACTATGGTTTAATTACACCCTGTGGAGTAGGCGTACTTAACCTTTGGTCAATCTTACCCATAATATCTCACAAGCTGTCTTATCAATACAATCGTGTTTGTCATAATTCTTCCTCCCTTGCACTCTTGTCTCAATCATCGTATTTCTTCTTTTAACTATAAACTCGTCGTAATTTACCCCTGCTTATCAGTTCCGTCGATACCTCAATATAACATTTTATTAAGATTTTGTCGGCCCCTTCTAAATCATCCCTTAGTATCACAAACCCTTCCAAATTATCGTAGCATTTCTTTTTACCATACTGATACCGACCTCATAATTACTATTACCATCAATTCATCGGTTAATCTTTTTCTCTCAAAGTCAGACGCACTTGCGACTTAGTCAAATCTTATCGTTACTGTTGGCGCGACTTTCCAAAAATATTACGAACTTATACGTCATTCCCTTGTTATTTCTCAGAAAATTTTGGCAGAGTATCCTCTGTATTTCTTACTATCCCAAAACCTGCACGCAGGAAATACCAACAACGCCTCACAGGGCCAACATACACACTTATATATTATATCGTATCGTAGCCGCACAGGGCTTCATATATCAGTCACAAGATGAAAATGACGAGCTTGCCTCGTGTATCCAACCCAAATTGTACCTGTTACTCTTTCCTGTTTATTTTTCCTTTCCATCTTTAACTGCAGATTTCAAACATACCTGCAGCATTCATACTATGTCTAACATATATTTTGGTTACAGTTACTGATACTTTTGATTTCTGCTTGCCGCTATTAGGTAACAATCTATAACAATTGTACATACATAGGAAATTTCGATAACATCTCATATACCTGTAGTCGATCAGTCTCTAGTGTGATCCGGTGATCTAGAAAGTGAAGTGTGCTCCTCGTCATCATCTGCCCGCCATCTACTCGTCTGACCTTCATCGTCTTCTTCATCTGAATCCGGGAAATGTAGATAATCGGGAAACTCCTGGTTTACCGATGACCAGGACAGTGGGCTGGAATAATCTGTAACACTTACCGGGGTGGCCGGTCTGACGTGGTGCCCTGCCAGAGGAGCAACTTACATGGCTTCAGGGACCGCCTCCCTGGATATCAAAAACTCTGGAGGAATTGTCGCTGGGTCCTCCAAGGGGTCAGTCTTCGAAGAATAACTGAGACACCTCCTGCTCGGTCCTGGAGCCTGGGGTCCCGGACTTACCCTAGGGGCCTTCTTAGCACCCCCACTATCTGAAGCTGGCCTCTTCATCTCTCGCAATTCTGCACCTACCTACAGGAAAGACGTCAGAAACCAATCTTTCCTAAGTCCAGGCTCTGTCGCACGATCTAAGACAGAAGGAAAGAGGACACCCTAAATGTCCTGTAGCTTCCTGTTTATAAATGTGGTGCACAACACATCTATAAACAAGACTCTACACGACACGGTCTGAAGACACTTTGAGGATTGAACCGCTCTGATACCACTTTTGTCACGACCCAACCCCGTAGGCCGTGACTAGTGCCCGAGTTGGACACTCATATCACCTGTTAACTATAATCATCCACAACTACCATATCGAGGTCCTATTCGTATACGAAGGCAAGACGTTATTTTTAAAGCTGTCACATATATGTATATCAAAGCCACATGTCTCCTGAGGTGTTACAACTTTCACAGTTTATATCGCACATAAGCCGGTAAGGCTATCACTATACACAGCTCCCACAACAAATATATATATATATATAGCTACGCAGGCCGACAAGGCCGCCACTACACACAACATACCAAACATATGTATATACACGCAAGCCGACAAGGCTGCCACTACGAATGGGTACGCCCCAAACATAAGTCATATCCACACAACGAAACAACAACTATATACAGACCCACACATGTGTCCGCAGACCTCTAAGAGTAATGACAGTATCATATGACGGGACAGGGCCCCGCCGTACCCCGAATAAACACATATATATACAACAAAAAGGAGTTATACCACAAGCTAGGCTCCGGAACAAAGGAGCACTCCAAAGTAGCTGAATAGATATCCTAGGCTGGCGGATCTCCGAAACGAGCGTCTGTACCTGCAGGCATGAACGCAGCCCCCCGAAGAAAAGGGGGTCATTACGGAATATGTACTGAGTATGTAAAGCATGAAATATAGTAATAGACTCATACTGAGAAAAGGTGTGTAGGACCCAATGCAACAAACAGAATTTCATAAAACTTGCCTTTGAACATATTTCATCTGTATCGTTCTCACATCAATATCAATATAGAGTTTTGTAACCAAGGCTGAATAATCATTTTGTATATAACATATATAACGTGTCCCGGCCTTTTAGTGAGGGACTCGGTAATTATAATCATAGCATTATAACATAAACATATACGTGTCCCGGCCCTCTAGTGAGGGACTCGGTAATAAGGAATATATGACCTCCTGACCGCCACCTCCATATCAGCATGTCATCATATCATCATATCATCATCATATCATCATATCATCAAATCATCATATATATATAACGTGTCCCGGCCCTCTAGTGAGGGGCTCGGTGAGTAATATAGTAAATATGCGCACGAAAATGTGTCCTGGCCCGGGACTCAGTGAAGGATATAGCGGTAAGCACGAGCTGAATAATAAGCAACCACATACATGCAAATCATCTTTTGAGACTCACTAGATAAGTAACTAACCAGCTCTAAAGTGTCAGGATAATAATCATATTCAGTTCTTTTTAAATCTCATTACAAGTTATAGCAAGGAACGTTTCAGATTTCATGTACATGTATCAATTTGACATAGTGTAACTTTTGATAGTCAAGTATGCCTCTAATTATGCAATTCTTTAAGAGTAGGAACTTCTATACATCATTCAGTAGTCAATCATATAGTAGGCTCGTGACCATAACATTACGGAATGAATAGAATCATAAGTCATGATTGGAACTAGAGTAGAATTTACCCCAAGGTTCATATCATTTCTTACTTAGGTCTAGGACATGCCAAAAGAAAGAAGGAATAGGCTTTACATACCTTTAGCGTTTAGTCGTATTATAACTTGTACTTGCTGCCCAATAGTACTTATCCTATATCAAGATATCAAGAGCTACAATTAGTCTATGAGGGAATTCATTATGTATTTTAACGTTAACAATCCCTTTCCAACATTTAGACGACGTTTCGTTCGCATTCAAACCAACTGGTACTACAAGCTAATATTGTTAGTCATTCTTTCATGTATCAATCCGAACTTGTTTAAACATGACTTAAGGGAACTTTGGACAGTCCGTACATCATTTAAAACAGGCCCTTATCCACGGCCAAACAGCACACACCACATTACCATTTTCGCTTCGCAATTTTCCAACTTCAACTACAACGACAACAACACATTTACAACATTACTTATACGATTATTAGAACTGTTTTAGCATCATATTAACTCTTACAACAGTCCACAAACCATTTCAATTTCAACTTGAATCATTAAACTTCACTTTCACTATACGTTCATAACAATAATCAACATTCAACATACACTAATTCACTCCTAACATTAAAACAGTCCACGGTTTGGACTGTTTTCCCCCTTCAACATGATTCATTTCTTTAACACCTCAATTCACATATTCATAATGCATACAATACACCACAATGTCCATATCAACAACAATCAAAACATGACACAAAACAGTCCATAAATTCCTCTAAAACAGCCCCCTCCACGGCTTCAACACAACTACAACAACATCATGATTTTCATCCATTTATCCACACTACAACACATTCAATTCATTCCCAATACATGTACAAGAAGATTAAGCATGATTCCATTTAAGTCTACAACACACGGCCCACTTCAACTTCAAGAAACAACAGTCCAATACCAACATACAACATCATAAACATACTTCTACAATCTTTGTTCATTTACATATGTTGACACACGTTCAACCCATCAACAATACATGCAAAATGAGACCAACATGGCTTCACCCAAGCTCACGGCTCACCTCAACTTCAACCACAACAACAAAACAACAACAAGATGCACGAATTATACATTCAAATCATCATACAACACAAGAAAAATGATCATTCTTACCTTCTAACTAAACACTTCAATCGGCTAGCCCTTCACTTTCACTTCTTGAATTTGAACACTTGTTCTTGCTATTCCAATGAATACACCTTTAGGGGAGTTAAATTGCCTAAGAAACTGATTTTTTTTGGAGGAATTTGGAGGAGGGTGTTCTCGGCCAGCTTGTAGCCGAGAGCCTCTCTCTCTATCACTATATTTTCTACACTTTGTAAATGTTGAAATGAGCTAGTTAGTTGATAATGAATCAAAATTTTGCCTTAAATATGAGTTGCAAGGGTTGGACAAGTGTCCCACTCAATATTTGGGTCAAATATTCTTTGACCATTCCACTATACTTACACAGCCACTTTGGCTTGTTTAGTGGACTGATTTTGGTTTCCCAATCCCACTTAATAATCTAACCATGGTTAATTTAATCTCAATTTTCCATTAATGCTTCTATACCAAACGAAATTTGTAGGTAACTTGTGACTTGAAACGAAACCGGAAGTTAAAGTCTCTACTTCGTATCTTAAAATAGTCTTGTCTTTAACTTGTCGCGTTTAGTTTAAAACGTCCCAATGTTTGAAAATATGGGATATAACACATATCTAGCTCTATCAGGTCTGCCTTAGCGCAACGACTATATATGTTTACTGTACAATCTCTATATACTTGTCTTGCTATAACAGAATCTCCTACTGGTGTAGCTACTTCAAATGGTTCTATCGATTCAGGTTTTATCCCAATTCTACTAGCAACGAGTGGGGAAATATACGATAATGTGGAGCCTGGGTCTATCAATGCATACACATCTCGAGAGAAAATCGATAGCATACCTATAACCACATTAGGTGACGCCTCCTGATCCTGCCTGGTGATCCTGCATTGTAGCTAAGGCATATATGTGGTTCGAAGGACCGCTAGAACTCGAAGCTCCGCCACGACCTCTACCACGGCCTGCCGGTGCCTGGAAACCCTGCCCCATAAGGCGCACAGCCGCAGAAGAAGATGAACCAGCAACTGATCCAGTAGGCTGAGCCGCACCGCCTGGACTGGCCCATTGTGGACAATCCCTCATAATATGGCCCTGACGGACGCAAGAAAAACAAGCACCTGTAGCACCATAACACTCGCCAGAATGTTGTTTCCCACATCGAGAACACCGAGGTAAGGGTGGCCTCGACTGACTGGGACCTTTGTTCACTTGTGAACCCGAAGCCCTGGAGCTCTAGCCGGCTCCTGAATACCCGACACTATCAAATCTCTTGCCAGCGAACTGTGGGGGTGCACTCCGTGCTAGCTGAGAGGGATATCTACCGTGCTGCTGCTGAGGATGCGTGCCTCGAAATTCGCCTGAATGACCAGCTGACCTAGCTCTCTTATGATGGCCTCTGTCATAGTCTCTCTAGGGCTGACGCCCCTGTGTCGATCCTCCATCCCCTGGGCATACGCCTATAACCGGGCAATATCCATCCCTGGCTGGGAGGCCATTACCATACAGCTATCAACCAAGTAACGATCCAACCCCATCACATACCGATGCATCTTATCGGTCATATCGGCTACAATAACAGGCGCATATCTAGCCAATGAATCGAACTCGAGACTATAATAGCGAACGCTCCTGCCATTCTGTCCCAGTCGCAAGAATCTATCGACTCTGGCTCGCCGCATTTCCGGAGGCAGAAAATGGCCAAGAAAAGCCTCCACGAACTCATCCCACACTGCTGGAGGAGCATCTGCGCCCCTAGACAACTCCCACGACTCGTACCAGTTGACAGCTACGTCTCGCAGTCGATACGAAGCTAACTCCACAGACTCAGTCTCAGAAGCCTTAATTAGCCTCAACGTATGTTGCATCTGCCGAACGAACTCCTGCGGGTCCTCTTCGGGCTTCGACCCAAAAAATTCTAGAGGGTTACAAGTTAGGAAGTCACGGGCCCTCAGACTGTCATGTCTATCCGCCTGGTCAACCCCTAGTCCGTGCCTGCGAGTCTGTCCAGCCACTAGTCTGGTAAGTAACTGAACCGCATCTCTCATAGCTGTATCCTCCGCCCCAGGCTGAGGAGCTGAAGGCTCAGGTGCTGGGTACGCGGTAGCTGGCGGTGGAGCCGCCCCCTGACCCTGAGCTGTCGCTGTCCTAGGTCCCTCTTGAAATGGCGGTGTAGCAGAACTCGCGAACTGAAGCAAAACCTCAGGCATAATCTGAGCACGAGCCCTAGTAAATCTCCCAGTCTGGCTAGTTTCTCCTGCTACCCATTTGCCCTTTTGAGCAGCTGTCGCTTTCTTCGGAGGCATAGCTGTAAACGTAGCAGTCTGTTAGAAAAAGATCATCCTAATAATATAGCTCTATCGGACGATCTAATATATGAAAGAAAGATGACATCCTAAATATCTTGTAGCTTCCTGTTTATAGATGTGGTGCAAAACACACCGATAAACCAGACTCTACTAGACACGGTCCGTGGACACTCCGAGGATAAACTGCTCTGATACCACTTTTGTCACGATCCAACCCCGTAAGCCATGACTGGTGCCCGACATGGACACATGTATACATACACTTTAGCTATATGTTCATTTCACATCAAACTCAATATGGATCTTATAACGACCAAACCATGGTCTCAGAACTGTCACATAAATATTCATATAAATGCAAGCCGACAAGGGTGCCATCATATAATAATATCATATCTAAGCCGACAAGGCCGCCATCATATACGAACATCATACCACAGCACATCGTATAGACACAGCAGAACAGAACCCATACACAACCCACACATATGTCCACAGACCTCTAAGAGTAGCAACAGTAACGTAATATATGACGGGACAGGGCCCCGTCGTACCCTTAGTCCACATAGGCATATAAATATATATCCGAGAAGGATTTGTACCAAAGTATGGACTCCGGAACAATGGATCTCTCAAAAATAGCAGAAGGGGAAAATCCTAAGCTGTCGGATCACCAATGCGAATGTCTGCACCTGCGGGCATGAAACGCAGCCCCCCCCCCCCAAAGAAAGGGGGTCAGTACGGAATATGTACCGAGCATGTAAAGCATGAAATACAGTAAAGGGATCATGATTTAAATAAGAAGTACAGAAAATGAGTACAATAACCAGAATACCAAATACTTGCTTTCGAAACATAAATCATGCATGTCAAAATCATATATCATATCCGGCCCCATTATGGGACTCGGTGAACATGGTCGCCACCCCGTCTCTGGCGCCATAACACAGCATAACATCAGAATATAATATATATCTCCGTAACACAACATATCTCCGTAACACAACATAACTCCGTAACACAGCATAACTTCATATCACAGCATAACTTCATAACACAGCATAACTTCAGAATATACATATATATATATTGTACCCGGCCCTTTAATGAGCGACTTGGCGAACAATACAGTGTGCACGATAACATACCCGGCCCGGGACTCGGTGAAAGATATATTGAGATTTGCACGAGCAGAGTAGTGAGAAACTATATGCAATTCAAAATATTTTTAAGGACTCAATGGAATAGTCAACACGAACCATCGTTCGCAATTTCAAATAATAATCATCTCATATACCTTTCGGATGTCCCTGTGGATTATATCAAATGGAACTTTGAAATCATGTGTACACATTAATATATATGAATCAAAGCATAATTTTATGGGAATCAAAAATCAATAGCCATCCTAGTGGCTCTAGGAATAGGAGTTTCCTTTGGATTCGTTTATATATCGTATATTCATTTTACAACGATCATGCCAAAAAAAAAGAAGGGTTAGCTTCACATACCTTTAGCGTTTATTCGTCACACAATATGTATACGCTTCCCAATAATACTTCAACCTTTATTAAGATGCCAACAACTACGTTTAAGTTACGGGGAGATTCAAAATGTATTCTAACGTTAGTAACTCCTTTCTAGATGTTTAGGCGACGTTTACTCTTGTATCCAAACCAAGTACATATAACCAACCCAACATCAATAATTATATGTTCAATATCAATCCGGACAGCCCACACAATATTCCAAACAGCCCACATTCACAACATGCAATAACGATTCACATACGGCTACTACATTCTCAAGTTACTTCTAATAGTTCGTAGCCTTAACGTTTGCATGTAACAACTTATAACAGCCCATCCAACATACAATACAAAGCATAATCTTAATTATCATTAATCTTCCAAGTTCAATAACAATAACGTGTCATAACAGCCCGCACCTTACAACGCTAGATAATAGTGTACATGCGATTATGACACATCCAATTTATTCTTGTTAATCTATAGTCATATTATTTTGTCGAAATGATTCTATAACAGCCCAACCACTATGACAACATGATGTATACTCTTAACTATAATTATTGTTTTCCAACTTGATGAAAACAACATGACCAAAACAGTCCATTACCACAACATATCCAAAACAGTCCAACAACATGTCCAAAACAGTCCCTAAACAATGTTCGGAATTCTTGCAAACGTTTACGAACATACTAAGAAAACCACATATGATTCTTACACATTATTTCATGTCTTCTTTTCATATAATTTCAGTAGGTTATGACCAGCTATCCACACGACAAGTACAACATCAATTCATACGCAACTAAGCTACATCGTCATTTCTACAATTCTTACAACAACTCACAAACGACTTTAGTTTCAAATCCAACCATTAAACACCTTCATTCCATCATAAAATTCATGATCATAACAATAAAAATATCATGTAAAAACAGTTCACTAAATTCCTCACAAAACAGTCCACAAACGCTTTCAACATGCTTCAACATCACTTAACATAAAATCATAGATTCAATCATTTTCATACTAACATAACTTCACCTTTAACCTTCCAATTCTTTTCATTCTTTTTACCATGAGATCTATGGTATTAACAACCATATTTATTAAAGAAAATCCCACCAAAACTGTCCCTATGGCCAACTAACATTCCAACACCAACTTTCATGATTTTATGCATGCGATTCATGTTCATCAAGTTACAACCATACTTCAACATCAACACATATAACCTCCTAACTACTATCATGTTCCAACATCAACACACATCATTTCATGTATAAAACTTATATTTAATCATCTACATCACCCTTAATACAAGCAAAAGAAGTTAGATCTTACCTTGACAACTTGACTTCTCTACTTGGCTAGAGTTTGTGATTTGAGATGAAAATGGTTCTTGTTGCTCCAAAGACTATCTTCAAGTTCTAGGGACCTTCTAAAGGGTTGAAACACCTTGGAAAATAATTTATGGATCAAGACTCAAAGGGCTCAAAAATCAGTCCCTTGGCCGAGACTTTCTCTCTCTAGAATTAGGTTCTTCTTTCTTTGTGTTGTGTAGTAGAAATGAATTGTGATGGCTGATCTCTTGGTCATTATTTGGTTCAAATATGATGCTTACAAGTTTTCCCCATGCTCCACTTATGGCATGAGTCATTCCATTAACTTTACACTTAAATTGTTTTCTAATTCTTTCCCTTCACTTTCGGCTAGCCTACTTCCCTTGTCTCTCCTTTCTTCTTTCTTTTCAATTGTTTACAAGACAATTGTAAGTGTGGTGAATGATTCATACATCACCCTTTGTCTATTGTAATCATGCCAATATGGATGAGCAATATTTAATGTAAAGTGATCCCTCCACCATGTGATGTCTTCCTAAAATAATGTATACTTTCATAAAGTAGTAGATCCTCAAATATTCAATTGTATGCTCCAACTTTTCTCCTCCAAATTTCATTTTTATGGCCGAATATAACTTGTATTTTCCTTCCAATTTAATTGTCCACAATATATTGAAAATGTAGTGGATGAATCAACATTTAATTGAACATTTGAATGTCTTCCATTAGCCTTATTTTAGATGACTTTGAGTCATCCTTTTTACCTTGGAAGTTTGATACTCTTGTTGGCTCATTATTGTCACAAATTTTTACTTAACACCACAATTAAGTAGTTCCTAATCTCCAATAACATTTTTTACACTAAGTAAAATTTATAACCGATTAGGTCTAGTTTAGAAATTAAAAATCCGAGGTTTCTACCTCACGTCGATTCCTTCGCGAATAACTCGACGTATAAAATACGGGGTCTAACAACATCATAAACTTAACATTTTCATACATTTCATAGGCATACCATAAGCTTAATGTCATTACTCATTTATCATAAAATATACATTAGAACTCTAAGACAACTATACTTTATCGGGGTGACATAAGGTCGTGAACCCCCGAGTGCATTATGGAGCATTCTTAAGCATTTTGCCTCACCTTGAAGGAATTAGCATATAAGGTTAGTGTATTCAATGAACAACATCAATGGATCATAATATGGATCATTAGCGTTGTAGAGACATAATATTATAGGCCTTAGAATCTTTAGACTTAGACTCATCATCATCATTATCGCATTCGTGACATATCTCTTATCTTATCCCATATGGCTATCCATGAACATAGGCTCTTAGTTTTCCGGAACGTAGGAAAGTCATGGAGCGGTAGGGAAATAATATTATAGGAATCATTAGCTTCGTAGGAATACCGTATCATGAACTTTAGGACTTCTAGACTTAGATTCATCATCGGTATTGTCATGCTCGTAACGTATCTCTTTTCTTTATCTCGTATGAAGCTCTTTATACTCGTAGATACATAGTTTCCGATATGTAGGAAAATCATGGAAAGATAGGAGGATTCATACCATCAGAGTCATGCCTTAGAAAGAAAGGGCTAGCCTTACATACCTCTTTCGTTTCACAATTCCATCGCTTGATTGTTCTCCTTCAATGCTCACGTTTCTACCTTCAAGAGAATTCGCAATAACATTAGCTAATCGATTATATGAACGTGCTTACTAAAGCTAGGAAAAATTGGGCAGCATTTACTTTGTTTATACAACCTTCCCCATATTGTATATCAACGCCCAAACATTTATAATAACGTTCACAACATCATGACCAACAATCGTCATTCATCTACATTACCCTCATTTCATAATTCCACTTCAATTCATCCATAATCATGGTCATAGTATACTACTATGTTTCCTCACATATAATTATTATCCAATGTCCTTAATATCATTTATAACATAACCATATCACAACACATCAAGAATCATGACTCAATTCAAGCTATTACTCAAAATGACACTATTCCCTTATTCATGACCCATTTCTATATTATTCTACAATCCAATTGTTTCAACTTTCAAACACCTTAAACAATATGGGAATACCATAAATATTACCTTAGATAGTGTAGGAATGAAACTTGAGTGCAAACACTTCCCTTGAGCAAAACCCTAGTTTCACCTTCACTTGGATTCCTTGTCTTGCATGAACTTTAATGAGTTTCTTACACTTGATTTCCCTGGTTTGATGTAGTTGATCACCAATATCCTTTGAATTATTGTGGGAGAAATGTTCTAGAGAGTTCTAGAGATAAGGGGTGTGAAGGGGAAAATGAAATGAAACGAAACTTGGTCTCTTATTAAATACACAAATCTGTCCCGACACATTTATACGGACACACATACGGTCCGTACAATTTATACGGTCCGTATGTGTTACCGTATAATGGTTACAGTGGAGTCTCTTCTCTGGACAGGTTATACGACCATACTTATGGCTCGTAGCTTTTGTACGGTCCGTATAGTGGACCGTACAATCCACAGTTTTTCGAACTTCGTTCTCGTTGACTCGTTTGATCTCCAATCCTTATGGAACCTTCTTGACACTTGTTGAACACCTCAATACCAATCTAAGAGTCGTTATAACTCTTCTCCAAAGCATCACTAAATCATCATTACTCGTTACTCGTAAATCCTTTCCGATACATCTCATATGTCTTGCCTCCTCTTGGCAAACTTTCTTCTCTTACTTCGAATGTCTTTGAAATATCATTTAGAATCATCAAAATATTATTTCTTACTTATCAAAACATCGCATACGTCATGCCCTTCGTCAGTCTATTCACTGTGCATGAATGAAAAAATTTCTGAGGTGTAACATTCTTCTCCCCTTGGGAACATTCGTCCTCGAATGTTAAACTATCCGGGATTCTACGACAAGTTCGCCATATATTTTCCTTCAACTGAACCGGAGTATCATGATCACACTATTCTTGCTTACCTCTTACTCCTCTTTTTCTGTACCCACTTGGTTTCATTGGCGACGCATAATTACTTGCAAGTTACATAATCGTTCTTGCGTGATTCGTGTACATACATATCTATACATATACAAGTATCCATGTCCGTCTCTGTATTCATAATCGTACTCATTTACATATTGTATGCATGGTCATATTCATATACATATTATTTACATAGCATGCCCGACCATGAAGGTTCAGTGTTTCGCGTACCCGACCATGACTAGGCTCGGTAATCATTCATACAAAAACTCTTTTGTATATCTATAGTAACTTATCTCGTCATGCTCTCTTCCTTACTTTATTATTTTTTTCCTTGATTATCGTATCTTATGTTCTACTATAGAAAACCGTAGGTCCCTTTCTTAATTGTCGCTTATAAATCGCAACATCATTAACAACGACTTTACCGCTAGTGCCTTCGCCTCTCTGCTAATATAGCATCGCTATCTTTTACAATACCCCTTGAGTTATTTGCTCTCAAAGTCATGTGGTTCAAGGTCTTCATGAATGATTTCCCATACAGTCTCATATGCTTACTGTTACACCTTTGAAATTTCCCGTTAACGTACAGCGAATAGGCCAACGAAGGGCATGATATATACATACGATGTTTTGGCAAGTGAGAAATAGTCTTTAATGGTCCTAATTAACATTTCCAAAAATATTCGAGGTAAGAGAGGAAAGTGTTAAGGAAAACAGGTTAAATGTTGTGTGTCGGGCAAGAATTTCGAGTATTGAATTAACGAGAGTTTAAAGACGTTTTGGAGAAGAGTTATGACGACCCTTAGATTGTTAATGAAGTTCTAAACAACTGTTAAAAAGGTTCCATAAGGATCGGAGACCAAGCGAAGTGACGAAAATAAGATCAGTGAAAAGATGGGTTATACGGTCGATTATACAGATCGCATAACATTATACGGATAGTATAATGGACCTTAGGATTGTCACAGAATGAAGTGGCTTAGGTGGTGATTTCACGGTCACTTATACGCACCGTATAAAATTATACGACCCGTATAATGTGCCGTCAAATTGTCATAGAGTGGGATGGTCACAGGAGAAGTTTTACAGTCAATTATACGGACCGTATAAATTTATACTGACCGTATAATTGCCCGTATAATGACGTCAGGATAGATTTCAAGTTTTAAATAAGAGACCCAACCACATTTATTTCATTTCATTTTTCTTCTCCACAACTCAAGAATTCTCTAGAACTTTCCAAACCCTTCATATATAAGAATCCAAGTGATATCGAAGATCAACTTCATCAAACCAACAAAAATCAAGAGTGTGAAGCACATTAAAGTCATCTAAGCCATGAAATTTCAAGAGAGGTAAACTAGGGTTTTGGTGCAAGAAGAGTAATACCACACAAAGCTTAGTCCTACACCATCTAAGGTAAGATTCATGGTATTTACATGTTATTTAAAGTACTTCAAAGTTGAAACACAGGGATTGTAGAAGATATAGGAAGTGGGACATGAATGAGTGAATAGTGTCATGGTTGAATAGTAGTTTGGAATGAATCATGAATATTGATATGTTGTGATTGTAAGTAGATTATGAATGACATTTAGAACATGGAATGAGCATTATACGTGCAAGAACGAATAGTGAATTATGACCATGGTTACGGGGAAATTGAAGCGAAATTGTGGAATGTGGATAATGTAGATAAATGATGATTGTTTTTTATGATATTATGATTGATGTTACGGATGTTTGGGAGTTGATATGGAATATGGAGGAAGTTGTGTAAACAAAGGAAATACTGCCCAATTTTCTTTAACTTTAGTAAGCACGTTATTATAATCGCTTAGCTAATGTTAATGCGACTTCTCTTGAAGGTAGAAACGTGGGCATCAAAGGAAGACAAGAAAGTAATATATTAGTTAAACAAAAAAGGTATGTGAGGCTAGTCCTTTCTTTCTATGGCATGAATCCGATGGCTTGATTTCTCCTTCTTCTCCATGAATTCTCTATATTCCGGAAAGTCAAGAGTCTATGATCATGAATAGCTGTGTGAGATAAGAGATATGCTATGAGTTCAATAATGATGTTGTTCGTTGTACACACTAACCTTATATACTATTTCCTTCAAGGTGAGGCAGAATACTATTAAGTTAGTGATGTCAGTTATTGTATACACTCACCTTATATACTATTTCCTTCAAGGTGAGGCAGAGTACTTACAGATGTCCATAATGGAATCGGGGGATCACGACCTTACGTCACCCCGATAAAGTATAGTTGTCCTTGAGTCTTTACGCATGTATTATGATGAGCATACTATGATGAGCATATTATGATAGGCATATTATGATGATGATATTACACCGTACCTACATGGACGGGCAGACATACACACCACTATAGGGGGCAGCTTATACCCCGGACGCGGGAGGCCTGGAGGTAGGTTAATTATTATCACACCGTACCTACATGGACGGACAGCTTATACTTTTAAATTTATGCGTAGTTGACATGGTGATGATTATGAGTAAGCCAGCATGTATTATTTCTTCTATAATTGACAGTCAGATACAGATGTTCCTTATTGATGCTCTTTTATTTCATTGAAGTATCATTATTGTTTATGCCTCTCATACTCAGTACAATGTTCGTACTGACGTCCGTTTTCTTTGGACGCTGTGTTCATGCCGACAGGTAGACAGGGAGGCGATCCTGATCCAGACTCTTAGGAGCTAGCATCTGATTTGAGAGCACTCCATTGTTCGGAGGTGCTTCTGATTATTCGTTTGTGTATATGTATATTTTGGGCATGACGGTGTCTTATCCCGTCCTTGTGTCTAGCACTCCATTAGAAGCTCGTAGATGCGCAGTGTGGGTTATATGGTCTCACAAGGTCACTACTGTATATATATATTATCATTTTGACAGCCGAGAGGCTTATGTATATAAAAGCATTTATATTAAATGAGTATGATGAGTAATAGAACGAGCGGTGCTCGGTGGTTAGTCCCGGGTACCCGTCGCGACCCCTAGCCTACAGGACATTTAGGAAAAATGACCATCTTTCTTCTTATGAGATCGTGCGATAGAGCCGTGTATAAGCTTTTAACCTCCCTAATAGTGTGTTGTGATTTCAGAAATGCCGCCAAAAGGAAAAACTACAGCCACCCAGAAGGGCAAGACTACGACAAAAAGGCGGGTGGATAGAGAGCCACCAATGAATGTAGATGATGGTGAATACTATGATGAGGCTCCATCTAATGCTTCTTCTATTCCACCTATTACCGAGGAACAAAAAGGGGCTTCAGCTCCAGCCCCTATGCCTCCAGTTCCTCCACCGGTTACTTCGGGTCAACAAATGACCGAAGCTATTCACTTATTGACACAGTTGGTTGTCGCCCAGGCACAACGGCAGAATGCGGGCCCAAGTGATCGGTCAGCTAGTACCAGAGCCCGTGACTTTATGAGTTTGAATCCTCCGGAATTTTTCGGGTCAAAGCCGGATGAAGACCCGCAAGGTTTCATTAATGAGATGTTGAGGACATTGAAGATTATTCATGTCTCCGAGACCGAATCTGTGGAGTTGGCATCTTATAGACTCCGAGATGTGGCGGTATTGTGGTATAATAATTGGATAGCATCAAGAAAAGATAATGCGCCTCCTCCCGTTTGGCAAGAATTCGTAGATGCTTTCATTCTCCATTATTTGCCACCCGAGGTCCGCCAAGATAGAGCGGATAGGTTTCTAAATTTGAAGCAAGGAAATATGAGTGCCCGGGAGTATAGCCTGCAATTTAATGTTTTGGCTAGATATGCCCCGACTATGGTGGCCCACACGGGAGATCGGGTATATAGATTTGTAAGTGGCTTAGGGCCATATTTGTTCAAGGACTGTTTGATGGCTTCGTTTCAAGATGGGATGGATATTTCCCGAATACAAGCACGTGCCCAGAATTTGGAACGACAATGACAGCAACCACAGAGAGGTGATCATGATAGGGATAGAAGGCAAAGCAAAAGGGCTAGATCTATGGGGACAGGCAGTGATTATAGAGGGGGATTGAGGCAGACTTATTCTAGACACTCCGGCCAGTCAGTGACCAGTGCACCTCCTCTATTTACGGGTAGGAGATTTGACCGCTCCATTCGTTCAGGACAGGGTCAGAGTTCGAGGGCCCCGATTCTCAGTTTGGGGGATTATAGTCAGAGGAGACCCCAGTACCATAGTGCAGCCAGTGCGATAGATTACATTCCGGATGGTGTCTCCAGGGTTCGGATGCTTGCTATGCCTGTGGCCGGGTTAGGCACATGATGAGAGATTATCCGTCGATGAGTGGGAGAGTTGGGATTCAGCACACAGGATCAGCGGCCGGTTCTTCTTCAGTGCGCCCGGTAGGGCAGACTTCTGAGATTCCAGCAGGCCGAGGTAGAGGCAGAGGGGGAGCAGTTACTTCAGGTGCTACTCAGCCCCGTGTATATGCTTTAGCCGGACGACAGGATCTTAAGTCCTCCCCGGATGTGGTTACAGGTACATTATCCATATTTTCCCATGATGTGTATGCATTGATAGATCCAGGTTCTACTTTCTCTTATATTACTCCATATGTTGTTGGTTCTATTGGGGTGAAACCTGAGCCAATTAGACCTTTTGAGGTAGCTACTCCGGTTGGTGATCCCGTGATAGCGAGACAAGTGTATAAAAATTGTGTAATTGTGATATGTGATCGCCAGACCAGAGCTGATTTAATTGAGCTGGAAATGCTAGATTTTGATGTGATTATGGGTATGGATTTGTTGGCATCATGTTATGCTAATGTTGATTGCCGAATGAAAGCAGTTCGATTTCAATTTCCGGGAGAGCCAGTGCTTGAATGGAAGGGTAATACAGCAACTCCAAAAGGTAGGTTTATTTCCTATCTTAAGGCAAGAAAGATGATAGCCAAGGGATATATTTATCACTTAGTCCGAGTTCATGACACCGAAGCAAGGTAACCTACTTTCCAATCCGTTCTAGTAGTGAATGAATTTCCAGATGTATTCCCAGATGAACTTCTAGGCCTTTCTGCAGAAAGAGAAATTGACTTCGCTATTGATGTTGCCAGACACCAAACCTATTTCCATTCCTCCTTATCGAATGGCTTCGGCAGAATTAAAAGAGCTAAAGGCACAGTTGAAAGATTTGCTTGAGAAGGGGTTCATTAGACCCAGTTCATCACCGTGGGGAGCACCAGTCTTGTTCGTGAGAAAGAAAGATAGTTCCCTACGAATGTGCATTAACTATAGACAGTTGAACAAGGTGACAATAAAGAACAAATATCCTCTCCCAAGGATTGATGACTTGTTTGATCAACTACAAGGTGCCAGGTGGTTTTCTAAAATAGACCTGAGGTCGGGTTATTATCAAGTGCGAGTTAGAGAGGAAGATATTCCTAAAACAGCTTTCAGGACGAGATATGGCCATTATGAATTCCGGGTCATGTCATTTGGGTTGACTAATGCCCCAGCAGTGTTTATGAATTTGATGAATAATGTATTCAGGCCACTCTTGGATTTATTTGTGATAGTATTTGATTTGGCGTGATTTTATGTCACAATCGATGCTTTTTAACTATAAGTTTTACTTGTTTTTAAGCAAGTCTATGTCATTTTACGTAGTTTTTGTCATGTTTCAGGTAATACGAGGTCCCTGGAGCCAAAGTGTGGAAAACAAGCAAAAATGTTGCAAAACTGGAAATAACTGGAGGTTCTGGAAATTACTGGCGAAATATTGCTCTGCGCGATCACGCAGAATACCCACGCGATCGCGCCCACGCGGGAATTGCAATCCACGCGTTCGCGCTGGAATGAAATGTGACCGCGCCTACGCGCGGCATTATTTTCACGCGATCGCGCAGGATCGACGTGCGATCGCGATGAAGGGAGCAGGGGAGATTGACGTCATCTACGCGATCGCGCAGACACATGGCGCGATCACGATGAAGGATTTTTCGGCATTTTCGACCAGAATTCGGATTTTGACGATGTCTTCCATTCCAGTTCATATAAATAGAAAACTAGGGCAAAATATTACAGATCTTTGGCAGCTCCCACAAGTTGGAGGCTAGGGTTCCTACAAAAATGTTCTCTCTTCTTTTTAATCCTTGTTGATGGAAATCTCTTGGTGACAATTAAGATTGATACTCTTGTTGTGCTTATTTATTCATTTGCATTGTTTTTAATCAAGTAAGTTTTTGCTATTTTAATTATTCTTGTTCTTGAATGTTTTCATTGGATTAGCTAACCCTTGAACTCGCCCATTTACTTTGTTTGAAACTCGGAAGAGGAAGAACGGAGTTGGGATAGAATAATTAACATGAATTTGGGGCGTTAACCCTCATCTAATGGAAGTTAACCTAGGAATAGACAATACCACTTGTAGTCATATTCGGGTGTTCTTAAAGATCCTAATTGCTTGAGGGATCTTCAATTGGGTAGTCTAGTTAATCTTCGGAAGAAGTTAATTTAGAGTCATTATCCGAGGCTAAATAACATAAACTTGCTATTATTTACAATTCGTGAAATAGATTGGATCGTTACTTGAGAAGTAGTTTCCCTCCTTCCATTCTTGTTGCCATTGATCAATTTACTTGCTTTCTAGATTAGAATTTATATTTCCGTATTTTATCAAAACCTTATAAAAAACCACCATTGATGCGTTCGGGCATAGCTATTGTTAGTGATAATTCCTAATCTGCTTAAATCACCTACATATTGTTCTCTGTGGGATTCGACCCCGACTCATAGTTGGGTAAATTATATTTGCATACGACCGTGCCCATTCTAATTAATAGGGTGGATTTGGACGTTATCAGTATTCATCAATGATATACTGGTATACTCTCGCACAGAATCAGAACATGCAGATCATTTATGAATTGTTCTTGGGATTCTTCGAGCCCGAGAATTATATGCAAAATTTTCAAAGTGTGAGTTTTGGCTGAATTCTGTTGACATTTCTGGGCCATGTTATTTCAGATGATGGCATTCGAGTTGACACTCAGAAAATTGAACCTGTGAAGACTTGGCCAAGGCCTACGACGCCTACAGAAGTTCGTAGTTTTCTTGGATTGGCAGGTTACTACAGAAGATTCGTAGAGGGATTTTCCATTATTTCAGCCCCATTGACGAAGCTAACCCAGGAGTCAGCTAAATTTCAATGGAATGATGCTTGTGAACGCAGCTTCCAAGAGTTGAAGGACAAATTAACCTCAGCTCCAGTCCTAACACTTCCAGAAGGGCCAGATGGTTATGTTGTGTACTGTGATGCTTCCAGTGTCGGGTTAGGATGCGTGTTAATGCAGCACTTTACAGTTGTTACATATGCTTCGAGACAACTACAGAAACATGAAAAGAACTATCCAACTCATGATCTCGAATTTGCTGCAGTTATTCATGCATTGAAAATATGGAGAAATTACCTATATGGTCTGCATGTTGATATCTATACAGATCACAAGAGCCTACAATACATTTTCAAACAGAAGGAGTTGAATCTGCGGCAAAGGCGGTGGTTAGAATTATTGAAAGATTATAATGTGAATATTTTATACCACCACGGAAAGGCAAACGTAGTAGCTGATGCTCTTAGTTGCCGGTCAATGGGCAGTCTATGTGAAGTTCCTTCGAAGAAGAAAGAATTGATTCATGAGCTCCACCAACTAGCTAATCTTGGAGTACGTTTGGTTGATTCGGGTAATGCAGGAGTTAGTGTTAATAATCCTACAGTTTTGTCCTTGGATATGGAAGTGAAAGAGCGGCAATATGAAGATCATCAATTGAGCAATTATAGAGATGCATCTCATGAAAAAGTAAAGTCTCCATTTGAAACCTCTATAGATGGAATTCTTAGATATCGAGGCAGGCTATGTGTTATGAATGTTTCATAATTGCGTCGTCGAATCCTAGAGGAAGCTCATCATCCTCGATATTCTATTCACCCAGGTGCAACAAAGATGTATCATGATCTCAAATTGATGTATTGGTGGGATGGCATGAAGAGAGACATCAGAATTTGTAGCCCAATATCCAAATTACCAGCAAGTAAAGATCGAACGTCAAAAGCTAGGATGGTTATTGCAAGCCATCGAAATTCCTACTTGGAAGTGGGAAGTGATAAATATGGATTTTATTGTGGGACTATCTCGTTCCCGAGGCAAGTATGATTCTATATGGGTAATCGTGGACAGACTCACGAAAGCAGCTCACTTTCTTCCAGTCAGAACCACCTACTCAGCAGAAGATTATGCAAGGTTGTACCTTAAGGAGATTGTGAGGCTCCATGGTGTTCCGATATCCATTATCACAGATAGAAGAGCGCAGTTTACAGCCAAGTTCTGGAAATCCTTTCAAGAAGGTTTAGGTACCCACGTGAAACTTAGTACGCCATTTCATCCACAGACTGATGGACAAGCCGAACGTACCATACAGACCTTGGAGGATATACTAAGGGTATGTATTTTAGACTTTGGTGGTGGTTGGGATGATCATTTGCCTCTAATCAAATTTTCACACAACAATAGTTATCATTCCAGTATTCAAATGGCTACGTATGAGGCTTTGTATGGAAGGAAATGTAGATATCCAATTGGATGGTTTGAAACAGGAGAAGTACAGTTGATAGGCCCTGAATTGATTCAGCAAGCGGTAGAAAAGGTCAAAGCGATCCGAGAACGATTGTTGACAGCTCAAAGTCGCCAAAAGTCTTATGCGGACAATCGCCGGCGAGACTTGGAATTTCAGTTGATGATTGGGTATTTTTTAAACTAGCGCCAATGAAAGGGTGATGAGATTTGGAAAGAAAGGGAAGTTAAGTCCTAGATACATCGGACCCTATAAAATTATCCGCAAGGTAGGTCATGTAGCTTACAAATTGGACTTGCCTTCGGAACATGAATCATTCCATCCAGTCTTCCATGTCTCAATGCTCCACAAATGTGTTGGAGACCCTACGAGTATTGTTCCAATTGATGATGTGCAAGTAATAGAAAATCTAGCATATGAAGAAGTGCCCATTGCCATCTTAGACAAGCAAGCACGAAGGCTTCGAAATAATGAAGTAACTTCAGTCAAAGTCTTGTGGCGAAATAACAACCGAGAAGAGATAACCTGGGAAGCGGAAGAGAAAATGAAAACCATATACCCGCATTTATTTCATCCCCCGGAAGAGATCTATGATGAGACATCGATATTTTTAGGTACGTATGCTTTCTTTTTATGCTCATGGGTCGTGTGTGGCCAATTTATATCGCTATTGTGTTGTGGCCCTGTGAGGAAATGATATTTTGGGTTGTTGTGACAGAATGGTAGTGCCATATTACATAAGAGACTCTGGAATTTTTTTTCTAGAATCCCCGATGACTTAACAATCGAGGACGAATGTTCCAAAAACGGAGGAAGAATGTTACACCTTGGAAATTTCCCGTTAACGTACAGTGATAAGCCAACGAAGGGCATGATATATATATATATATATGATGTTTCGGCAAGTGAGAAATAGTCTTTAATGGTCCTAATTAAGATTTCCAAAAATATTCGAGGTAAGAGAGGAAAGTGTTAAGGAAAACAGGTTAAATGTTGTGTGTCAGGCAAGAATTTCGAGTATTGAATTAACGAGAGTTTAAAGACATTTTGGAGAAGAGTTCTGACGACCCTTAGATTGTTAATGAAGTGCTAAACAAGTGTTAAGAAGGTTCCATAAGGATAGGAGATCAAGCGAAGTGACGAAAATAAGATCAGGGAAAAGATCGGTTATACGGTCGATTATACGGACCGTATAATATTATACGGACCGTATAATGGACCGTAGGATTGTCACAGAATGAAGTGGATGAGGTGGTGATTTCACGGTCACTTATACGGACCGTATAATGTGCCGTCAAATTGTCACAGAGTGGGATGGTCACTGGAGCAGTTTTACGGTCAATTATATGGACCGTATAATTTCCCGTATAATGACATCAGGATAGATTTCAAGTTTTAAATAAGAGACCCAATCACATTTATTTCATTTCAGTTTTCTTCTCCACAACTCAAGAATTCTCTAGAACTTTCCAAACCCTTCATATACAAGAATCCAAGTGAAATTGAAGATCAGCTTCATCAAACCAACAAAAATCAAGAGTGTGCAGCACATTAAAGACATCTAAGCCATGAAATATCAAGAGAGGTGAACTAGGATTTTGGTGCAAGAAGAGTAATACCACTCAAATCTTAGTCCTACACCATCTAAGGTAATATTCATGGTATTTACATGTTATTTAAAGTACTTGAAAGTTGAAACACAGGGATTGTAGAAGATATATGAAGTGGGACATGAATGAGTGAATAGTGTCATGGTCAAATAGTAGTTTGGAATGAATCATGAATATGGATATGTTGTGATTGTAAGTATATTATGAATGACATTTAGAACGTGTAATGAGCATTATACGTGCAAGAACGTAATAGTGAATTATGACCATGATTATGGGGAAATTGAAGGGAAATTGTGGAATGTGGATAATGTAGATAAATGATGATTGTTATTAATGATATTATGAATGATGTTACAGATGTTTGGGAGTTGATACTGAATATGGAGGAAGTTGTATAAACAAAGTAAATGCTGCCCAATTTTCTTTAACTTTAGTAAGCACGTTCTTATAATCGCTTAGCAAATGTTAATGCGACTTGTCTTGAAGGTAGAAACGTGGGCATCAAAGGAGAACAAGCAAGTGATATATTAGTTAGACGAAAAAGGTATGTGAGGCTAGTCCTTTCTTTCTATGGCATGATTTCTCCTTCTTCTCCATGAATTCTCTATATTCCGAAAAGTCAAGAGTCTATGATCATTAATAGCTATGTGAGATAAGAAATATGCTATGAGTTCAATAATGATGTTGTTCGTTGTACACACTCACCTTATATACTTTTTCCTTCAAGGTGAGGCAGAATACTATTAAGTTAGTGATGTCAGTTATTGTATACACTCACCTTATGTACTATTTCCTTCAAGGTGTGGCAGAGTACTTATAAATGTCCATAATCGAATCGGGGGATCACGACCTTACGTCACCCCGATAAAGTATAGTTGTCCTTGAGTCTTTACGCATGTATTATGATGAGCATACTATGATGAGCATATTATGATAGGCATATTATGATGATGATATTACATCGTACCTATATGAACGGGCAGACATACACACCACTATAGTGGGCAGCTTATACCCTGGACGCGGGAGGCCTGGACGCAGGTTAATTATTATCACACCATACCTACATGAACGGGCAGCTTATACTTATACATTTATGCGTATGTGACATGGCGATGATTATGAGTAAGCCAGCATGTATTACTTATTCTATGATTAACAGTCACATACAAATGTTCCTTATTGATGCTGCTTTATTTCATTGACGTATCATTATTGTTTATGCCTCTCATACTCAGTACAATGTTCGTACTAACATCCGTTTTCTTTGGACGCTGTGTTCATGCCGACAGGTAGACGGGGAGGCGATCCTGATCCATACTATTAGGAGCTAGCAGCTGATTTGAGAGCACTCCATTGTTCGGAGGTGCTTCTGATTATTCGTTTGTGTACATGTATATTTTGGGCATGACGGGGTCTTGTCCCGTCCTTGTGTCTAGCACTCCATTAGAGGCTCGTAGATGCGCAGTGTGGGTTATATGCTCTCACTCTTTGTTGTAGAGTCTATATCTATCACTGTCACGACCAAACTAGGGGCCGTGACAGGTACCCGGAGCTAGCTACTGAGCACCGCTCGCTCTACTACTCATCTTACTCATTTAATGCTCTCTTGCAAATTTTATACATGAAAGTATGAGAAAACATATTTTGTGTAGAAACATAAATTCTTTATATTCATTTGCCTCTCGGCCATCAAAATAATATATACATATATGTAATAACATTTTGTGCGACCATCTAACCCACACTGCGTATCTACGAGCCTCTACTGACATTTTGTATATATAGAAGGAACAAGACTCCGTCGTGCCCAAAATATGCATATGTTCCAGAAGAATAACCATAGCACCTCCGAACAATGGAGTGCTCTCTACCAGCTGACAGCTAGTGAGGATCTGGGCCAAGCCCACCTCCTTGTCTACCTGTGGGCATGAACACAGTATCCAAAGAAAACGGACGTCAGTACAAATATTGTACTGAGTATGAGAGGCATAAACAATGAAGAAAGACATAAATAATATAATGAGAACATCAACATGAAACATCTGGATCTGAATGACAATCATAAGGGAAGTAATGCATGCTGTCTTACTCGTACTCATCAGCATGTCATATATGCATAATATGCAAGCTGCCCGTCCATGTCGGAACGGTGTGATAATCAATAACATTAGCCCGCGTCCGGGGTACCATCTCATGTCGCCCACTAGTGGTGTCTGCCCATGCCAAAAGGTCATGGTGTATCCGTATAGCTGCCCGCCTTGGCGGTGACTGCCCGGCCAACTAGGCACGGTGTGAAATGCTCATGTCATGCTTATCATAAAATACTTATAGTAATATTCTTATCATCATATGCTTATCTTATCATAGTACGTGCATAAGGCTCAAGATCAGCTTTACTCTATCGGGGTGACGTAAGGTCGTGATCCCCCGATCCCATTATGGAGCAATTACTGACAATCTGTCTCACCTTGAAGGAACTAGCACATAAGGTGAGTGTAGGCAATAAATAACATCATTATCAATATAGCATCATCATACCGTATCTCTTATCTTATATAGACATTTATGAATATAGGCTTTTAACTTTCCACAAAATGGGAACTCATGAAGAGGATAAAGAGTTTACACTATAGGATTCATGTCATTATAAGGAAAGAACTATCCTCACATACCTTGGTTGTTTAACTAAGCTATCGCTCACTTGTTCTCCTTTGATATCACGTCGCTACCTTCATGAGAGAATTCGAATTAACATTAGTTAATTGACTACAAGAACGCACCGTTAATTCTAGGAAAAATTGGGAAGCACTTCCTTTGTTTATACTACTTTTCCCATGTTCTATATCAACTCCCAACATTCACAATACTACTCGCAATATCACAATCAACAGTCATCATATATATATATATTTAGCAAAATCCACCATTTTCCTCCAATTTTCCATATTTCTCCTTATAACTCATCTTTGTGTTTTCACGCATTTAATACTTGTTTCATGATATAGACATCATTAAAACGTATTCATAATCACAACTCTTCAACTTTCATGATTCAATTCCACTATCATTCAATTATGTCACTATTCACTCAGTAATGACCCACTTTCTATGTTCTTCTACCTTTCAAGTATCTAAGCCTTCCAATACCTTAAACAACATGAAGTGATCATGAAACTTACCTTGGAAGATGGTTGAACAAGTATTGAGTTGAAATACATCACTTAGACAAAACCTTAGTTCCACCTTCTTTTGAATTCCTTGACTTAGATGTACTATGAGGAGTTTCACACTCTTGATTTCATGAATTTGGGTGTTATTGATCTTGATTTTCACTTGAATTCTTGGTTTGGAAGTGTTTGGAAGTTTCTAGTGAGAGATTGGGGTCGTGTAGTGAGAAGGGGAAATAATAAAAATGAACTTGGATCATATTTTTATAAATACAAAACTAGTCCCGATGCCATTATTCGGTCCGTATAATTGACCGTAAAACTGACTCAGTGATCACCCCATTCTGTGTCAACTTGACGGTTCATTTGACGGGCCGTCTAATTTTATACGGTCCGTATAGTCTACCGTAAAACCCACTTTTCCTCAACTTCTTTATGTGACACTTTAACGGTTCATTATGCGGCCGTAAAACCATTATATGGTCCGTATAACCTACAATATAATTCGCCAGTTCACTGAGTCTTATTTTGTCACTTCGTTTAATCTCCGATCCTTACGGGACCTTCTTAACAATTGTTCAATACCTCGATACCGATCAAATGAACGTTACCACTCATCTCCATAACATCGTATACACTATATCCTTGTTAGCCTATTCACTGTACGCTTAAAGGGAAAATTTTCGGGGTGTAACATTGTTCCCCCCTTTTGGAACATTTGTCCTCGAATGTTAAACACTCGGGATTCTATAAAAATTTCGCCAGAATTTCCCCTGTAATCTGGCACTACTGACCTGTCACAACAACCCATAATATCATCGCCTCACAGGGCTACATCACAATATCAACACATCTATGGCCACACACGACCAAAAGCATACATACCTTATATCGTCGACGTTTCATCTTGAATCTCTTCCAGGGATTGGAAGAAATGGGGGTACATGGATCTCATCTTCTCCTCTTCTTCCCAAGTCATTTCTTCCCGGTTGTTGTTCCGCCATAGAACTTTGACTGAACCAACCTCTTTACTCCGAAGCCTTTGCACTTGCCTATCTAGAATAGCAATAGGGACTTCTTCGTATGTTAGCTTCTCTGTAACATGCACATCCTCTACCAGAACTATTCTTGTTGGGTCTCCAATGCACTTGCGGAGCATCAAAACATGGAATACTGGATGGACCGATTCAAGCTCCGAAGGCAGTTTCAATTCATAAGTTGTCTGACCCACCTTATTAATGATTTCATAGGGTTCGATGTATCTAGGGCTTAACTTCCCTTTCTTGCCAAATCTCATCACCCCCTTCATCGGTGACACTTTCAGGAACACCCAATCTCCAACTTGAAATTCCAAGTCTCGTCGGCGATTGTCTGCATAAGACTTTTGGCGGCTTTGGGCTGTTAGCAATCAATCTCGGATCACCTTAACTTTTTCTACCGCTTGCTGAATCAATTCGGGGCCTATCAATTGTGCTTCTCCTATTTCAAACCATCCAACTGGAGATCAACATTTCCTTCCATATAAGGCCTCGTATGGAGCCATTTGAATGCTGGAATGATAGCTATTGTTATACGCAAATTCAATTAGCGGTAAGTGATCATCCCAACTACCACCGAAATCCAGCACACATGCTCGCAGCATATCCTCTAAGGTCTGAATAGTGCGCTCGTCTTGTCCATCAGTTTGCGGGTGAAATGCCGTGCTAAGCTTTACTTGAGTGCCTAGACCTTCTTGAAAAGACTTCCAAAACTTGGCTGTAAACTGTGCCCCTCTGTCTGTGATAATGGCCAAAGGAATTCCATGAAGTCGCACAATTTCCTTGAGATATACCCTCGCATAATCTTCGGCTGAGTAGGTAGTCCTAACTGGGACAAAATGGGTTGGTTTTGTCAATCTATCCATGATCGCCCATATAGAATCATACTTCCCTCGTGAACGGGGTAATCCCACAACAAAATCCATGTTAATGATTTCCCATTTCCACGTAGGAATTTCCATTGCTTGCAATAAACCTCCTGGCTTTTGATGCTCGGCCTTTACTTGCTGGCAATTCGGACATTGTGCCACAAATTCTGCTATGTCCCGCTTCATGCCATCCCACCAATATATCAATTTATGATCATGGTACATCTTGGTTGCACCTGGATGAATAGAATACCGGGAATAATGTGCTTCCTCTAAAATTCGTTGGCGCAAATTTGCCACATCCGGTACACATAGCCTGTCCCGATATCTAAGAATCCCATCTATGGAAACTTCATTCAAATGGAGACTTTTCCTTTTCATGAGATAGATCTCGGTAGCGGCTTAACTGGGAATCTTCATATTGCTGTTCCTTCACTTCTATATTCAAAGATGAAACTGTGGGGTCAATGATGCTAATCCCTGCATCACCCGAATCCATTACACTTACTCCGAGATTTGCTAGTCGATGGAGCTCATGAGCCATTTCTTGATTCTCTGAAGGAACTCCACGTAAACAACCCATTGATCGATGGCTAAGTGCATCTGCTACTACATTTGCCTTTCCGGGGTGGTATAAAAATTCACATCATAATCCTTCAGTAATTCTAACCATCGCCTCTGCCGCAGATTCAACTCCTTCTGTTTGAAAATGTATTGAAGACTTTTGTGATCTGTATAAATGTCAACACGTACACCATACAAATAATGTCTCCATATCTTCAAGGCATGAATAACCACAGCTAATTCAAGATTAGGAGTTGGATAATTCCTTTCATGTTTTCATAACTGTCTCGAAGCATATGAAATAACTTTCCCATGCTACATCAATACACATCCTAGTCCGACACCAGAAGCATCACAATATACGACATAGCCATCTGACCCTTCTGGAAGTGTTAACACTGGGGCTGAGGTCAATTTATCTTTCAACTCTTGGAAACTACGCTCACAAGCATCACTCCACTGGAATTTATCTGTCTTCTATGTTAGTTTCGTCAATGGAGCTGAAATAGATAAGAAGCCCTCTACAAATCTTCTATAGTAGCCTGCCAGTCCGAGAAAACTATGAACTTCCGTGGGTGTTGTAGGCCTTGGCCATGTCTTCACTGCCTCAATTTTCTAAGTGTCGACTCGAATGCCATCATCTGAAATAACATGACCCGGGAATGCCACAGAATTAAGCCAAAACTAGCACTTTGAATACTTTGCATATAATTCCCGAGCTCAAAGAACGCCAAGAACAATTCTTAAATGATCTGCATGTTCCGATTCTGTGCGAGAATACACCAGAATATCATCGATAAATACTATCACAAAGAGATCCAAGAATGGTCTGAACACATTATTCATTAAATTCATGAACACCGCCGGGGCATTCGTCAACCCAAATGACATTACTCGGAACTCATAGTGCCCAAACCTCATCCTGAAAGTCGTTTTGGGGATATCTTCTTCTCTAATTCTCACTTGATGATTACCCGATCTTAGATCTATCTTGGAAAGCCACTTAGCACCTTGCAATTGATCGAACAAGTCATCAATTTTGGGAAGGGGATATCTGTTCCTTACCGTCACTTTGTTCAACTGTCTATAATCAATACACATTCGTAACGAATCGTCTTTCTTTCTCACGAACAAGATCGGTGCTCCCCATGGTGATGAACTGGGCCTAATGAAACCCTTCTCAAGTAAGTCTTTCAACTGTGCCTTTAGCTCTTTCAATTCTGCTGGGGCCATCCGATAAGGAGGAATAGAAATGGGCTTGGTGTCCGGCAATACATCAATGGCGAAAACAATTTCCCTTTCTGGAGGAAGACCTGTTAGTTCATCTGGAAATACATCTGGGAATTCACTCACTACAGGAACTGATTGAAAAGCTAATGGCTTTGCCTCGGTATCATGAACTCGAACTAAGTGACAAATATAACCCTTAGCTATCATCTTCCTTGCCTTAAGGTAGGAAATAAACCTACCCTTTGGAGAAGCTGTATTACCCTTCCATTCAAGTACGGGCTCTCCCGGAAATTGGAATCGAACTACTTTTGTCCAGCAACAAACATTATCATAGCATGATGCCAACCAATCCATACCCATAATTACATCAAAATCTATCATCTCGCGTTCAATTAAATCAGCCTTTGTCTGACGATCACATATAACAACTACACAATTCTTATATACTTGTCTCGCTATTACGAGATCACCAACCGGAGTGAACACCTCAAAAGGTTTAATCGGCTCGGGTCTCACCCCAATACAATCAGCAATATACGGAGTAATATATGAGAAAGTAGAACCCGGATCAATCAGAGCATATACATCACGGGAAAATATAGCCAATGTACCTGTGACAACATCTGGGGAGGACTCAAGATCCTGTCGCCCAGTTAGAGCATATACGCGGGGCTGGACAGCACCTGAAGTAGATGCTCCCCCTCTGCCTTTACCTCTACCTGCTGAAGTCTGGGGAATCTGTGCTGTCGGGCGTACTGAAGAAGAACCCGCTGCTAAACCTGTAGGCTGAGTCCCAGCCCTATCTCTCGCTGAAGGACAGTCTCTCATCATATGACCAACTTTCCCGCAGGCATAACAAGCATCAAAACCCTAACGACACTGTCCGGAATGCAATTTTCCACATTGGTTGCACCGCGGTACTGGAGGTCTCCTCTGAGTAGAATCTCCCCTAAACTGTGAATCTGGGGCCCTCGAACTCTGGCCCTGTCCTGACTGAAAAGAATGGTCAAATCTCCTATCTGAGGATCTGGGAGGCGCACTGGTCGCTGAGTGACCTGAGTGCCTAGAATGCAGCTGTCTCAGTCCCCCTCTATACTCACTGCTCGTTCCCATAGATCTATCCCTCTTACCTTGTCTTCGATCATTATCACGATCACTCCTCTGCTGCAGTTGTCGTTCCTCAAGATTCTGAGCATGAGCCTGTATCCGGGAAATATCCATCCCGTCTAGCAAAGAGGCCGTCAAACAATCTCTAAACAAGTGTGGCCCCAGACCGCTCACAAATCTATAGACCCGGTCTCCCATGTCGGCCACCATAGTTGGAGCATACCTAGCCAAGGAATTAAATTGCATACTATACTCTCGGGCACTCATGCTTCCTTGCTTTAAATTCAAGAACCTGTCCGCTCTAGCTCGGCGGACCTCGGGTGGCAAGTAATGACGAATAAAGGCATCCACAAATTCTTGCCAAACGGGTGGTGGTGCATTCTCTCCTCTTGATGCCATCAAATTTTTTTACCATAACACCGCCACATTGCGGCGTCTATAAGAGGCCTACTCCACGGATTCGGTCCTAGAGGCATGAATAATCTTTAAGGTCCTCAACATTTCATCAATGAAGTTTTGCAGATCTTCATCCGGCTTCGACCCAAAGAATTCCGGGGGATTTAAGGTCATAAAATCACGTACTAGCTGAATGATCACTTGGGCCCGCATTCTATCGTTGTGCCTGAGCGGCAACTAATTGTGTCAATAAATGTATGGTCTCGGATACTTGTTGACCCGAAGCACCCGGTGGAGAAATCGGAGCTGAGGCTCCTCCTTGCTCTTCTACATCGGGCATGACCTCATTTTGCGATTTACCTTCCTCTACATTCATCGGAAGCTCTCGTTCTGCCCGCCTTTTTGTCATAGCCTTGCCCTTCTGGGCGGCGGTAGCTTTTCCCTTTGGCGGCATTTTTCTGAAACCATAACACACTTTTAGGAAGGATGTAATCTTAGGCATGGCTCTATCGCACGATCTCATGAGAAGAAGGATGGTCATTTTCCTAAATGCCCTGTAGCCACTTGTTTATTAGCGTGGCGCGCAACACACTATAAAAAAGACTTTACTAGACACGGCTCGTAGACACTACCTAGGACGAACTGCTCTGATACCACTTCTGTCATGACCAACCTAGGGGACGCGACGGGTACTCGGAGCTAGCTACCAAGCACAGCTCGCTATTGTTATATCCCGTATTTTCATGTGTTGGAAAGCGTGCGATTTAAATGATATTAGTAACGAAAATGAGTTTATCCTCCCAAGCTTATGGGTGGTTGTAGTGATGGTACAAATGTGTTATAATATTTGAAGATAAACAAATATAAGAAAATAAGTTTTGCCGAGGTTCGAAATTTATTTGATGAAATACGGTCCAAGCTATAATATCCCGTATTTTTGGACTAGAAAATTTAATCGTCCAATATGAGCAAAATTACCCGAGCCCGGAGAATTCGATCATATTCAAGGATGAAGATCAAGAGCTCGGTGTACAAAGAGTTTGAGGTCCCGAAATAATTTAAGACTTAACAAGTGTGACCACGGTGATTGAGAATAATATTTTATGTATATCAAGAGGGACTATGGACTAGCGCTATGCCACATAATCATGATAATGAGTATATGAAGAGTGTTAAAAATAATTTATTACTTAAGTGAATCGTAGTCAAGGAATTAACTATGTGTGTAATTTGTTTAACGAGGGATTGTAGTGGAAGACAAAAAAAAATTAAAATTAATTGGGATCATTGGATAACTATTAGGTGGATATGGTCCACGTGTATAAACAATAAATTGGCAGCAAATATTTTAGATGTAGGACATTGGGTATTGTAGCAAAAGTTAGTGATAAGTACTAAGAAAAGTTTGGCCATGAAGGAACACGTGTCTTGCAAGACCCTTTTAAGCTCTTATTACTTCACTTTATTTGTTATTTTACATAAGAGAATGAAAGCAGCAACACAATTTTATCATTGTGAGCACTAACGTTTGCTTCATTTTGACGGAGATGAACAACAATTTTTCTCTTCAACCAAAAAAATACTAGATTTCAGTATTGGGGAAAATACAAATAATTACAAAGAGGTTATATAAATGTTGGTTTCCTCCGGATTCTAGCAAATTTGGGTTTTCTTCAAAGTAAAGTAAAGTGGAAGAAGATCATTTTTTGGTATATAAGGTAAGAATTATCCTCTTCTAGGTATATTTAAATTCATTAAAGTCATAGCTAAATCATGAGATGGGAAATACGAATATTTTACCGTAAATTGTATTTGATGTTGTTATTGGCCCATGGGCTGTTTGTTGGACTGTTTTGTGGGTTATGTAAACATAGTTATGGACGGAAATTATGTTATATGACATGATTATGATAACACACATATGAAGTGTTCTTAAAATGATCATTATTTAAGTGAATTGAGATAAAAAAAAAAAATTAAGGTTGTTGGGTAATTAATACGTGGACATGCCCATGTATTTTATGGATAAGTGGCAGCAAGTTAATCTTTTTGCATGACATAAAATGATAATGTTGTTGTGTCATATTTAAGAGATGTGTATTAAAATGAATTAATACCTAGTTACACGTGTAAAGTGGGGGGAGTGTATCTAAAGGTTTTGCTTTAATTTGCTGGACGTTTTTGGTATATAAAAATTGGAAGTGAACATGTTGCCTTGTATTCTTAGACCTCCTTACTTCAGATTTTTAACCAAAAAAAAGTGTGCAGCAACTTCCATTTTGATCTTCTCTACTTTAGCAAAAAATTGTCTTAAGACAAAGTAGCAACAATGTTTCTTTCCAGTATAGTAGCAACATTTTTCTATTTTAAGAGAACCAACTTTTACTTCGTGATGAAGCAAAGACACGGGAAGTTTGACAGAGACCAGCAAAGGTACAATCTGTCATCTAAAATCTTTTATGAGCTCAAATCAGCGTCCAAGGTATGTCTTTGATGAGAACTTACGAATTGACGATCAGAAGCCGGATATGCATTATTATTGTTTGTTGGACTATTTTGGAGTACGGTGTATGGTATTCTATGGATTGAATTGGTAAATTTGATATGATTGTAGTTCTCGTGATGTATCAAGCGTAGAAATCATGTAAATGTGTTACGGATATATTGGACTTGTTATTGTAATTAGGAAAGCAGATGGGGATTTGTTGTTTCCTAAGTTAATGAGCTTGTAGCTTGTTATTGTTCACTGAGATTGTTGGCTGCCTCATAGATGTTAATATGTCTAAATGTAAGCTTGGGAAGGTAAAGGAAAATAGAGGTGATGCTATTCAAGTTTGGTTAAAATGTGTTTAACGTCCATAAGCTGTCGATAAGAGCTATCGTGACGTTAGTATCATGTTCGTTGCTGCTGTAGATTCCACTTTGAGGGAGACTCAGCTCGTGAGCCTATGAAAAGAGTTGGTATAAGGTATGTAAAGCCTACCTTTCTTTCTTTTGGCATGTCCTAGTCGTAATAGGCTATGATACGCGTCTTGGGGAAAACTCCATCCTTAGAAATCCGAGCATAGTTTTGATCCTTATTCGATTCAATGCAAGTGAGTTGTGAACTCTATGCTTTGATGAAAAATAACTTAAACACTTTTATTTTTAAAAGAGCTTTGTGCCATAAAACGTCCGTAACTTTTACAAATAGAATCGGATTACCTTGAAAGGTTCGTGGCCGGCTCCATAAGGCCTAATGTCCGTAATTTACGTACGCCACCTCGACTTGACCCGAGGTGGGCCCACAATTTCCGAAACCTTCTTGTATTGTTCTATTTGACCTATTTTCGTACTATGATTAAAAGAAAACTTTTGGTTATTGTTCCGACTACTAAACGATAGTTGTTTTAACTATTCCCAGATGTTTCTGATTTGTTCCGTTTGACTTATTTTGAAGTGGAATTCAAAGGAAACTCTTGGCTACTTTTCTAACTACTATACGACAGTTGTTTTGAAGTATTTCGTAAGTCCCACAACGTATTTTGCAACATGAAAACGATTTCAGGAAACTTATTTTGACATAAACCATTGCGACATTCGTAAGGCATACGCTATGATTACCGTTTAGTTTCTTGATATGGTTTGTCATCTGAATTATGCTATTGAGTCTCCGTAAATGTGTTATATTTTATATTGCATTAGTTTCTCACTACTCCATTCGTGGATGCCTCAATGTTTCCTTCACTGAGCCCGGGCCAGGATATGTTATCACGCGTATTCCACTGCATTGTTCGCCGCGCCTCGATGTGAGGGGGCAGGTATACATGTACATGGGTTGTGGAGTATGCTGTGCCATGTACACATATTCTGATATATGATGATATGATATGATATGGCCATCTGATGTGTTTGACATGTGCATATTCTGATATGATATGTTACGGAGTTATTCCCTACTCTGGAGTTATGCTGTGTTGTGGCGCCAGTGTCGGGGTGGCGACCACGTTCTGTTCACCGAGTCCCTTGGTGGGGGCCGAATATGATATGGCATATGTTTTTGCATACACTCTTTATGTTCTGGAAATATGCATCTGATAATCTGGATATTATACTCATTTTCTGTACGTTCTGTTCCGATTATGATTTTGTTCCGTAATGGGACCAGATATGACATATGTTTTCTGTATGCACTATTTATGCTTTATAATCAGCATTTTGCTATTCTGGATATTCCGTTCATTTTCTGTACCTTCTGCTTCGATTATGACTTTGTTTACTACGTTCCGTGCTTTACATATTCAGTACATTTTCCGTACTGACCCCCTTTCTTCGGGGGCTGCGTTTCATGCCACGCAGGTACAGACGATCGATTTGCTGATCCGCCCGCTTAGGATCCTATTCCGCTGTCTTGGAGTGCTCTTTTGTCCGGAGCCTATATTTTGGTACAGTCCTTTGCTATTGTATATATGTACGCTATTCAGGGGCATGACGGGGCCCTGTCCCGTCTTATGATTCTGTTATGATCTGTAGAGGTCTGTAGACATACATGTGGGTTCTGTATATGTTTTGGGTGATATAATCTGTGATAGCCTCATCGGCTTCCACGTGCTATATTTGTTCACCTGTGATAGTTAGTGACGCCATTTGACCTCTATATTTATATATATTCTGCTAATATAATGGTTTGGGTTATTGGGTACGTTTGGGTGTCCAGCACGGACACTAGTCGCGGCCTACGGGGTTGGGTCGTGACAGCTATACTACTCATCTTACTCATTTAATGCTCTTTCATAATTTTTATACATGAAAGTATGAGAAAACATATTTTGTGTAGAAACATAAATGCTTTATATTCATTTGCCTCTTGGCCATCAAAATAATATATACATATATGTAATAACAGCTTGTGAGACCATCTAACCCATATTGCGTATCTACGAGCCTCTATTGACATTCTGTATATATAGACGGAACAAGACTCCGTCGTGCCCAAAATATGCATATGTACCAAAAGAATAACCATAAGAACCTCCGAACAATGGAGTGCTCTCTATCAGCTGACAGCTAGTGAGGATCTGGGCCAACCTCACCTCCCTGTCTACCTGTGGGCATGAACACAGTGTCCAAAGGAAACATACGTCAGTACGAATATTGTACTGAGTATGAGAGGCATAAACAATGAAGAAAGACATCAATAATATAATGAGAACATCAATATGAAACATCTGGATCTGAATGACAATCATAAGGGAAGTAATGCATGATGTCTTACTCGTACTCATGATCATGTCATATATGCATAATATGGAAGCTGCCCGTCCATGTCGGAACGGTGTGATAATCAATAACATTAGCCCGCGTCCGGGGTACCATCTCATGCCGCCCACTAGTGGTGTCTGCCCATGCCAAAAGGTCATGGTGTATCCGTATAGGTGGACGCCTTGGTGGTGACTGCCCGGCCAACTAGGCACGGTGTGAAATGCTCATGTCATGCTTATCATAAAATACTTATAGTAATATGCTTATCATCATATGCTTATCCTATCATAGTACGTGCATAAGGCTCAAGATCAGCTTTACTCTATCGGGATGACGTAAGGTCGTGATCCCCCGATCCCATTATGGAGCAATTACTGACAATCTGCCTCACCTTGAAGGAACTAGCACATAAGGTGAGTGTAGGCAATAAATAACATCATTATCAATATAGCATCATCATACCGTATCTCTTATCTTATATAGATATTTATGAATATAGGCTTTTAACTTTCCAGAAAATGGGAACTCATGAAGAGGATAAAGAGTTTACACTATAGGATTCATGCCATTATAAGGAAAGGACTAGCCTCACATACCTTGGTCGTTTAACTAAGCTATCGCTCACTTGTTCTCCTTTGATATCACGTCGTTACCTTCATGAGAGAATTCGAATTAACATTAGTTAATTGACTACAAGAACGCACTGTTAATTCTAGGAAAAATTGGGCAGCACTTCCTTTGTTTATACTATTTTCCCATGTTCTATATCAACTCCCAACATTCACAATACTACTCGCAATATCACAATCAACAATCATCATATATATATATATATATATATATATATATATATATTTAGCAAAATCCACCATTTTCCTCCAATTTTCCATATTTCTCCTTATAACTCATATTTGTGTTTTCACGCATTTAATACTTGTTTCATGATATAAACATCATTATAACGTATTCATAATCACAATTCTTCAACTTTCATGATTCAATTCCACTATCATTCAATTATGTCACTATTCACTCAGTAATGACCCACTTTCTATGTTCTTCTACCTTTCAAGTATCTAAGCCTTCCAATACCTTAAACAACATGAAGTGATCATGAAACTTACCTTGGATGATGGTTGAACAAGTCTTGAGTTGAAATACATCACTTAGACAAAACCCTAGTTCCACCTTCTTTGGAATTCCTTGACTTAGATGAACTATGAGGAGTTTCACACTCTTGATTTCATGAATTTGGGTGTTATTGATCTTGATTTTCACTTGAATTCTTGGTTTGGAAGTGTTTGGAAGTTTCTAGAGAGAGATTGGGGTCGTGTAGTGAGAAGGGGAAATAATAAAAATGAACTTGGATCACATTTTTATAAATAAAAAACCAGTCTCGATGCCATTATACGGTCCATTATACGGTCCATATAAATTTATACGGTCCGTATAATTGACCGTAAAACTGACTCAGTGATCACCCCTTTTTGTGTCAACTTGACGGTTCATTTGACGGGCCGTATAATTTTATACAGTCCGTATAATCTACCGTAAAACCCACTTTTCCTCAACTTCTTTCTGTGACACTTTAACGGTTCATTATACGGCCGTAAAACCATTATACGGTCCGTATAACCTACCGTATAATTCGCCAGTTCACTGAGTCTTATTTTGTCACTTCGTTTAATCTCTGATCCTTACGGGACCTTCTTAACAATTGTTCAACACCTCGATACCGATCAAATGAACGTTACCACTCTTCTCCACAACATCGTATACAGTATATCCTTGTTTGCCTATTCACTGTACGCTTAACAGGAAAATTTCTGGGGTGTAACAATCATATCTTAGGGTCCATCATTTCAATCTCTACACTTGTATCCTCTTTATTCGCTTCCCCCCTTTAAGGGTTTTACTTGTACCATTCTCAAATTCGTTGCCTCACCTTACAATCTTGAATTCATATACCCCTCACTATACTACATCTTATTCATGCCGTTTCCCATAATCTATAGCTACAATAATTCATGTGTGAAGTCTTAACATACTCACCTTGCAGTGTTGTTACCAAATAATACAACCGATATAGCAATCCGAACAACGATGTATTTTACTTAGCTCATCTAGTAGTTATGAGTCAATGTCTAAATCCGCTCCAATTAACAACTTTTGTCCCATAGGGATGCTCATAATAGTAGTAGGTCTAGTTATCCATACCATCCATCAATGTCAGTTGCCCTTTTCTTCGGTGCTCAAAGTTCACTTGTAACGTCATTTTTGTTTTCCAGGGCTTAAGTCTCATGCGTAACTAATACCCCTTATGCCTCAAACTCTTTTACACTTGTTTTGTGCTCAACATTGGTTTCAAAACCAATCATAATCATATTGTGTTTGTCGATGATGATAGCTTTACTCTCTCGCTTTATCGTCGTACAATAAACTCATAACTCATGGCCACCTTTTTCTTTTCAACTCTTTACTTCATATACTTTACTCTTTCTAACTTGGTGTAGGATATTCTTAGGAGATGCATCTTCCTTTAAATATAACACGACTACTTCTCAAGTGCGCGTGCTTTGCGGCGTATTTCCTTCTCTTTCTATTCCCATTCTTATTCCTTTACATTCCTTCCTCCTCAATTTATCTTATTTCCTCCCGTTTTATAATCGATCCTTTATTCCTCGCACAAGGAATCCTATTCTTAACTTAGTACCGCTTGTCCTTTAGAATATACTACCTTTGTACAATCCATTCTTCGCATCAAACTTATTTTGTTCATTCTGATCATCCCCTCTCATCCTTATTGTGTTGATCCTTTTCCTAACAATCGTCCGACGTCGTTATCCATCTTTCTGTAGTCTTGGTCTTTTACATCCAGCTAAAGATATCACTCATACTCTTGATTATACCAATCACAAACTACTACTACTACTTTGCCATATCACTTTTCTCTGATTTCTTTGCAAGTTGATTTCCCCCGTATGCTTGCTAGCATTTCTGTCATTGAGGAACCCCTATGCTGGACTTTCCCCTAACAAGGTCTTATAAGCTTTCTCATCTACTGCCCCATGGCTCGCTTGCTGGTTTCACACTTGCATGCACTCTTTATTCATATAGAATATGTCACATCCTTAGTCGTTTCCTCGCTATACTTTGTATTACAGTTCTTGTTACGTTCTCATTATACCTTGATCATAATCAACGCTATAGAGTGCCACTTTTTTACCTCGTTCGCAAGCCTGCTCGTAAAATAGAATAAACCTTGCGAAGTAAGCGTACTCAACCTGTTATTCTTTCTAATCACTTCTATTACACTTACCCTATAAATTGTTTTACCAACGTACTTACATTCATTATAACCCTTCATATTCACACCTTTGGCTTTAGGTGCTGTTACTTTATTTGCTAGTAAACTTATCGTATCTTACTCGCACTTATCCGTCCAATCAATACTCCAGTATCACACTCTATTGGAGTTACCCTTTCTATTCCATGTCGTGTTTTAGTACTGCCAAGCATTTCTCTTTACTGTATCAATGTCGCTCTTATAACTACTGTTACTATCAATCCAATCATATTTAACTCATCTCGGGTAGTTGTTAATGATACTCCTAACTTAATCTCATCTTGCCATTACTTTTTACACAACATCTTTTCCCGTTGGGACATATTACAAGCTTATGCTTTATCTCCTTTAGATCCTAGGAAAATTTCGGCAGAGTTTCCTCTATATTTCTTACTATCTCAAAATTTGCACGCAGCAAATACTAACAATGCCTCACAGGGCCAATATATATATATATATATACGACATATCTCAGCCACACAGGGCTCCCACTTTCAAGTAAAAGCTCAAAGATGTCAAAACTTACCTCATATATCGCACTTCGAGATGTACCTGATCCTTTAGCGATCTTCCATGTTATCCCTTCCTATTTACTTTCTCTTTCATGCTTCGGCTTTACATTTCAGTCATATCTCAATATTCTTACTTTATTCGACACAAACCTTTCATACCGTCATTTACCTTTGTTCTGATTCATTCAATTTGCTTAGTTCTCAGCTTATAACTGAACTTATCATCAAGGGATGCATTTAATCAATTTCTCTGTTGTACTTACATCGATTTACCTCCATGACAACAAATTCATTAACATATGAATACGTACCCTAATAACGTGGTCTCGACGAAGTGACTTAGCTCTGTAACTTCAACATAATCAATCACTTTCTTCGGTCAATACCGTTCTTCTGTTGCAATCAGGGGTTAGTATAAGGAATCTCATTTCCTATGGCTTAGCTCTATCGCACGATCTTAGGGATTAAAGAAGAGTAACCATCCTAAATGCCATGTAGCCTCCTGTTTATAGATATGGCGCGCAACACACCATAAACAAGACTCTACTAGACACGGCTCGTAGACACTTCCAAGCACTGAGCTGCTCAATACCACTTTTGTAACGACCTAATCGGAGGGCCGTGATGGGTACCCGGGGCTAACCACCGAGCACCGCTCATTCTGCAACTTATAATACTCGTTAAGCGTTCATTCATCAAATTCATACTCAAATCATAGAAAAATCATTTTTCATTTGGAAACATAATTACCTTTATATACATAATCCCTTTGGCTATAAAAATAATACACACATACATATATACATATATATGCTTATCAAAATCGTGAGACCATACTACCCACATATACGTATCTACGAGCCTCTACTAGAGTACTAGACATATGGACGGGACAGGACCCCGTCGTTCCCAAAACATACATGTACATAAAATGGTAAATCAATGGCACCTCTGGAATAATGGAGTGCTTTCAAAACTCTGCTTATCGGCTTCTATAAATCTAGGTCGCCTCCCTGCTTACCTGTGGGCATGAACACAGCATCCAAAGAAAACGGACGTCAGTACGAATATTGTACTGAGTATGTAAGGCATGAATGAAATGAACATATTAGAGAAATCATAGGACATAAGATATAGACATAACCTGCGTAACCTTTAAGGGAGGATACCTTTCATGCCTATATCATATATAATCACAATACATGTATCATCATAGCGCATACATCATTGTATCATACATGCATCATAATACCGTATCTGCTCATACACATTAAACGTTATCCGTATCCGACCACGTAGTGGCTCGACAATATCACATACATATCTTCCGGGATTTTCATACATATATTATATATATAATCATAGTAGTATCGTGCCCGACTATATAGGGTCGGTGTCTTACTTGCCCAGCTATAATAAAGCTTGGTGTTATACGTGCCTGGCCCTACCAGGGCTCAGTCTTATCCGTACCCAACTGCAGAGGTGCGCGCGCGTTACATAAATATAGATATATATATACATATATTCTACCCGGCCATATAAGCTCGAGGTTTCATAATAGCCATACATAGGTACATATACATAAAAGCACATAAAATCTTTAGCGTCATCACTATTATCATCGTCATCATTATTATTATTACTATTAACGTCATCATCACTATTACAATTGTCGTCGTAACCATGTATGCATATATGTATAAACTGCCCGACTATATAGGTACTGTCACGACCCAACCCCGTAGGCCGTGACTAGTGCCCGATCTGGGCACTCGAACGCATCTATCAAATGCTATCTCAAATTGTATCAAACGCATTCTAGTATATAGCAGAAGCCGACAAGGCTTTATTTCCAATTTAGATAATTTGCAGAAAAATTTCGGCAGAGTTCCCTTTGTTTTACGGACTATCCCATATACCCTGCTCGCAGAAAATACCAACAAAGGCCACACAGGGCCAACAAAGCAACATTTAAATATATGCGGACCGGCCGCCGCGGCGAATGGGGTCGCCCAAACACAACATAAGCACACAACTGTACAGAAAGACCCCAACCCACAAACATGTCCACAGACCTCTAAACAGACTGACAGAATCATATGACGGGACAGGGCCCCGCCGTACCCATGAACGAGAGTAGACATATATAGAAATGACAGACTGTACCACAAGATGGCTCTGAATAAAAGAGCGCTCCAAATGGCAGAAAATATATCCTAGCCGGACGGATCGGCAAACCTGTCGTCGGTACCTGCGCGGCATGAAAACGCAGCCCCCGAGGAAAGGGGGTCAGTACGAAATATGTACTGAATATGTAAAGCCTGAATTACAGAAACAAAATCATAACTGGTACAGAACGTACAGAAAGTGAGCAGAAAATCCAAAGTATCAAATACATATTTTCAAAACATGCAGAGTGTGTACAGAAACATATGTCATATCAAATCCGGCCCCTGCCAAGGGACTCGGCAGACAGAACGTGGCCATCCTCCCGACGCTGGTGCCACAACACAGAAGAATCAGAATAGGGGCATAACCCCATAGCATAATATGTCATATCAAATGGCCATAGAAAATCAGATCGGAACAAGCGGACATGGCACATCATACTCCACAAACCCATGTACGCGTATACCTGCCCCCTCACATCGAGGCACGGCGAACAATGCAGAGGATCACGCTTGACAACATATCCTGGCCCGGACTCAGTTTGGGAAACATTGGGGCATCCACGAATGGAGTAATGAGAGACTAATGCAATTTAAAATATCATAAATGTTTTAATAAACTCGATGAGGCATATCAAAGACAAACCGATCCAATGAAGTCAACGGGAACATAATAAACGAGTTTCGGATATCATAATGAATTACAGAAGTATAACCTTTCTGAAATCGTTCCGAGTGTCAAAACAATTTATTGGACTCAATGGAATATTTAAAACAATGTTTGTTAGGTAATTAGAATAGTAGTCAAAACGTTTCTTTTAAGAACTATTCGAAAAGAAGACTTAAGTACATTATGGGCAAAACCGGGAATAGCGGGCCCACCTCGGGACAAGCAAGGCAATGGGCTCAAATTACATATTTTAAGCTTATGGGGTCACCTACAAAGGTTCTACGGACGTTCTATAGCTTTCCAAGTAGTTTCGGGAAAGTTTGCATGATTATCAAGAATACAAACCAAAAGGGCTCAATCTTACTGAAGGAAAAAGCGATATTTTCAATTGCGGATTCCGATGGGCAGAAAGTCTTTCGAGGCCCGAATCCGATTCTAATACACTTAGGCATGCCAAAAGAAGGATCGGGGTAGCTTTACATACCTTTTGAGCTTTTTAAGTCTATCCAAGCTCACTCTCCGTTTCGTCGAAAATCTGCAAATGGTCACATTTACCAATTGTAAGTTATAGGTGCTACGAATTCAATTCAACTCATATTTGTCTACCGAAATTTCGGCAGCACTTCCCCTATACATATAGCACCCCAGAGAATTCAACTCGGCACGAAATCATCAACAACAACCCAAACAACAACATCAACATCAACAACAAACATTAGAAACACAATATGGCGCAACTAGTTCTACTTGCCGACATAACGCCATAACCTTTATTTCATCTTTAATTCCCAAACCAATGTCAATGATTTCACATTCATTATCGAACTAGATCATCACAACATAGTTTAGAAGCGTTTCATATTGTTTCCTTAAATTATACGCACGATATACATAATATACAACTTTCCGCCAAATTCATAACGCATTCAAAACTTTTAATCTTTGGCATACATATTCATAACATGTTTCCAATTTCCAAATTCATCAACACCCATCATAATTTACAACCTAATAACTTCATTCCCATAATGTCGTAAAATCATTCTAAAACGACATAAACTTCTACGCTCCATTTCATAGCAAACTTATATCATTTTACTTTCATTTACATTGCAAGAATCACAATAACACAACTAACACACTAAACAAACTTAATCCATTTCATTCCATACAACTCCATACCACACGGCCAAATACTCTTTTTGCCAATTCATCCAATTTTATTCAACTTTCATTCACAATATGAATTCCATCACATTCACAATTAGAATACAATATAATTTCAATTCTTCATTGGTATACAATGCATGCATACACACGGCTACACATATATACCACACACCCACTTTGCAAACTTCTATTTCTTCATACAATCAACACATTTCCACATACTACAACACAAACAAAACTTCATAACACAAGAATAAGGGGTGAATTCTTACCTTTTTACTCCCTCTTCTTCACTTGAATGAATGGTCACCTTGAAGAATTGAGTGCTTCTCTCTCCAAACCAACTATACCAAGATGTAAAGGGACTTTGAATTAGTGAAAATCCAACAAGAGAATAATTTTTAAGGCATGATTTTTGGTGGTGAAATTTCCAAGCAAAACCCGAACCCTTCTTCTTCTTGCTCTCTCTCTTGTTTTGTTTTCTTGTCTTCTAATTTTCTTGAACTTTCTAAGGGATAAGATGATATATATAACATGGTCCCTTAAGTTAATTAATCACATGGAGAAATTAAATAAAACATGGGTTTGGGCCATTGGCTTGGCCGGCCACCCCTAGAAACTTTGGGCCTCGTTTTTTTTTCCATTATTCTTGGCCCAATGACTTATAGTCCACGTTTTGAAATTCCCGAAATTAATTTCCAAAATTACAAATTTTCCCTTGGCCTTATTCGACACTTCCACATTAATATTCTTTCATACACAACTCCTATGTCAAATAAAAATTATTTATGACCTTATTTCTTACAAGTCAAGATTGTTTTCAAATTTTTCCAACGTGTGAAAACACGGGATATAACATCCTCCCCCCCTTTAGAACATTCGTCCTCGAATGTTAATTTAATCTTATAGGGTCCGAGAATACTCCGGGGGAGTTTCTGTTTATAGGCAGCACATTCGTTATTGAAATGGAATTAAACAAAGATTCGAGATTACTTGTGGGCATAGGGAATAAATGAGGATATTTCTTCTTCATCTCCCCTTCGGCCTCCCAGGTCATTTCTTCCCTATTGTTGTTCCGCCACAACACCTTAACAGAAGCTACATCTTTGTTCCGGAGCTTCCTTACCTGGCGGTCCAAGATGGCTACGGGCTGCTCCTCGTAAGATAACTGCTCCGACACCTGAATGTCATCCGCAGGAAATATTCTGGAGGGATCACCAATGCATTTGCGGAGCATAGATACATGGAATACCGGATGTACTGCTTCCAAATCAGATGGCAGATCTAACTCATAGGCGACGCTACCAATTTTCCGCACAATCATATAAGGCCCAATATAACGCGGACTAAGCTTACCCTTTCTGCCGAACCGCATTACGCCTTTCATAGGCGATACCTTCAGAAATACCCAATCACCAACCTGGAATTCCAAAGGACGACGCCGTTTATCAGCGTATGATTTCTATCAACTCTGGGCTGCCAATAGTCGCTCTCGGATAAGTTTCACCTTATCAACGGCCTGCTGGATCATATCTGGGCCAATTAACTTTGTCTCGCCAATATCAAACCAACCAATAGGTGACCTGCATTTCCTGCCATACAAAGCCTCGTACGGGGCCATCTGGATGCTGGAATGGTAACTGTTATTATAAGCAAATTCAATCAATGGCAAGTGATCATCCCAGCTACCTTTGAAATCAATAACACAGGCCCGCAACATATCTTCAAGCGTCTGGATAGTGCGCTCGACCTGTCCATCACTCTGAGGATGGAAAGCTGTGCTCAGGCTCAGCTGAGTCCCTAATCCTTCCTGAAAAGATCTCCAGAAGTTCGCTGTGAACTGGGCACCTCTGTCAGTGATAATAGATATAGGAACTCCATGAAGTCGCACAATTTCTTTAATATAAAGCCTGGCATTATCCTCAGCGGAATAAGTAGTTGTGACGGGGAGAAACTGGGCTGATTTTGTTAGCCTATCAACAATAACCCAGATGGAATCATACTTCCGTGGGGTACGAGGAAAACCTTTAATGAAGTCCATATTAATGATCTCCCACTTCCACGTCGGAATTTCCATTTCCTGCAACAGTCCACCCTGTTTCTGATGTTCAATTTTGACCTGCTGACAATTGGGACACTGGGCGACGAACTCTGCGATATCCCGTTTCATGCCATCCCACCAATATAGGCATCTAAGATCATGGTACATCTTCGTAGACCCAGGATGAACAGAATAGCGAGCATAATGTGCCTCGCCCATAACCTGCTGCCGAAGCCCTGCAATATCAGGTACACACAACCTGCCTCTGTATAGTAAGGTTTCGTCTGGTGTAAACTTGAACGGAGTCTTCTACTTTTCATGGGCAGTGTCTCTGTATCGAGCTAAAACAGGATCTTCATATTGATGTCGTTTGATATCTTCCTTAATAGATGATTCAGAAACCCCTCGGACAGAAATCCGTGTACCTCCAGAATCGGCCAGACGAACCCCAAGATTTGCCAACTGATGAATGTCACGTACTATCTCTCTCCTGTCTGGCTGTAAATCTGCCAAGCTGCCCATAGATTTCCGGCTGAGCGCATCTGCAACAACATTAGCCTTGCCCGGATGGTACAGAATATCCACATCATAGTCTTTCAGGAGCTCTAGCCACCTCCGCTGCCGCAAGTTAAGCTCTTTCTGCTTGAAAATATACTGGAGACACTTATGATCTGTATAGATATCAACATGCACGCCATATAAATAATGTCTCCATATCTTCAGAGCATGAATCACCGCTGCAAGCTCCAGATCGTGGGTAGGATAATTCCTTTCATGCTTTTTGAGCTGTCGGGAAGCATAAGCTATAACTCTGTCGTGCTGCATCAATACACAGCCCAATCCCACGCCAGAAGCATCACAATAAATAACATATCCATCGGGTCCCTCTGGAAGAGTCAAAACTGGGGCTGTAGTCAGCTTCTCTTTCAGCAACTGGAAGCTTCGTTCACAAGCATCAGTCCACTGGAACTTGGCTCCCTTCTGAGTTAGCCTTGTCAAAGGCGCTGAAATCGAAGCAAACTTTTCCACAAATCTTCTGTAATAGCCTGCTAATCCTAGAAATCTACGTACCTCAGTGGGCGTCGTGGGTCTAGGCCAATTCTTCAAGGCTTCAATCTTCTGTGTGTCCACCCGGACACCATCAGCTGCAATAATATGCCCCAGGAATGCCACTGAAGCCAGCCAGAATTCACATTTAGAAATTTTGCATATAATTTCTGATGACGAAGTACCCCAAGTACCGCTCTCAGATGATCTGCGTGCTCTACCTCAGACCGAGAATAAACCAGAATATCATCGATAAATACAATTACGAACATATCCAGGAATGGCCTGAATACCCGGTTCATTAGATCCATGAATACCGCAGGAGCATTAGTTAACCCAAATGACATAACTCTGAATTCATAATGCCCATATCTGGTCCGGAATGCTGTCTTAGGAATATCGGCCTCTCGTACCCGTACCTGATGATAGCCTGACCGAAGGTCTATCTTCGAAAAATATTTGGCGCCCTGCAACTGATCAAACAAATCATCAATTCTGGGGAGGGGTATTTATTCTTTATGGTTACCTTATTCAGCTACCGATAATCAATACACATACGCAGCGACCCGTCTTTCTTACGCATAAATAATACCGTGGCTCCCCAAGGCGAAGTACTGGGTCTAATGAAGCCTTTTTCTAACAGATCGTTCAACTGCTCTTTTAGTTCTTTCAATTCTGCCGGTGCCATTATGTACGGGGGAATAGATATAGGCTGAGTATCTGGAAGCAAATCAATACTAAAATCTATCTCCCGCTCTGGAGGAAGGCCTGGAAGCTCATCTGGGAATACATCTGGAAATTCATTAACCACGGGAACTGACTGAAGAGTCGGTGTTTCTGCTGTCAAGTCTTGTACCCGAACCAGATGATAAATATAACCCTTTCTGATCATTTTCTTCGCCTTAAGGTATGAAATAAACATACCTTTCGGCGATGCAGTATTACCTGCCCATTCTATAACTGGCTCCCCAGGAAACTGGAAACGAACTACCTTATTTTGGCAGTCAACATTAGCATAACAGGAGGCTAGCCAGTCCATTCCCATAATAACATCAAATTCAATCATATCTAATTCCACCGGATCTGCCTTAGTGACACGGCCACATACAATTACAGAACAGTCTTTATATACATGTTTTGCTACAATAAAGTCCCCAATCGGTGTGGCTACCTCAAATGGCTCTATAGGTTCAGACGTTATACCAATTTTTCCAGCAACAAGAGGCGAAATATATGACAAAGTCGAACCTGGATCAATTAATGCATACACAGACCGAGAGAAAACCAATAATGTACCTGTAACGACATTAGGCGATGCCTCTTGATCCTGGCGGCTGGCCAAAGCATAAATGCGGTTCGAAGGACCGCTAGTACCAGAAGCTCCACCACGGCCCCTACCGCGACCCGCCGGTGCTAATGTACCCGGCCCTGCAGGGCGCATAGCCACTGATGAAGATGACGACCCGGCGGCTGATCCGGTAGGCTGCGCTGCACCACCCGAACTACCCTTATACGGGCAATCTCTCACAGAATGGCCCTGACGGCCACAAGAAAAACATGCACCGGTGGCTCTGTAGCACTCCCCAGGATGGTATCTTCTACAATAAGAATACTGAGGCCTAGGTGGCCTCGTCTGACGAGAACCCCTATCTGTCCGCGAACCTGAAGCCCTGGAGCTCTGACCTGCTCCTGAATACCCTGGGCTATCAAATCTGCGACCTGTAGGCTGTGGAGGTGCGCTCTGCGCCGGCTAGGATAGATGTCTGCTAGGCTGTTGCGGCTGCTGAGGCTGTCTGCCCCGAAAATCTCCAGAATATCCAGATGATCTGGCCCTCTTGGGCTGTCTCCGATCCTGACTCCTATCAGGATGACGCTCTCTATGCCGGTCCTCCATGCCCTGGGCGTGCGCCTGAATCCGGGCAATATCCATGCCGGGCTGAGCAACCAATACCAAACAGCTGTCGACAAAATAACGGTCCAGCCCCATAATGTACCTGTGCATCCTGTCAGCCATAGTAAATAGCACAGCAGGTGCGTATCGGGCCAATGAGTCGAACTCGATACTGTACTCTCGAACACTGCGACCCCTCTGTCTCAGCAATAAGAATCTGTCAGCCTTGGCCCGCCGTAACTCCGGAGGCAGAAAATGGCTAAGAAAAGTCTGAGAAAAATCATCCCAAACTGCTGGGGGAGAGCCGTCGCCTCTGGAGAACTCCCATGACTCATACCAATTAGCCGCTACATCATACAACCGGTACGAAGCCAATGTGACTGACTCTATCGCGGAAGCATTAATCAATTGTAAGGTGCGCCGCATCTTCCTGATAAACTCCTCAGGATCCTCCTCGGGCTTTGTCCCGAAGAACTCTGGAGGGCCACAAGTCAAGAACTCACGAGCTCTCGAACTGTCACGCCTATATGCACGGTCACCTCCCAATCCGTGCCCCTGAACCTGTCCCGCCACAAGTCTGGTCAATAGCTGGACTGTCTCTCTCATAGTCTGATCCTCAGTCCCTGGCCGTGGAGCTGGAGGCTCAGGTACTGGAATCTCGGGAGCTGGCGGTGGAGCCGCCCCTCGACCTGCAGCTGCTGCTGCTCTAATCTCCTCTACATGTGGCGGTGTGGAAGAGCCCTCTGCCGGGGCAAAATATCAGGAGCAATATGTGAATGGGCCCTGGTAACCCTCTGGGCCCGACTAGTCTCTCCCACAGCTGCTGCCTTGGCCTTTTGGGCCGCTGTCGCCTTTTTTGGAGGCATAACTGCAAATGTAACAATTCGTTAGGGAGGAATCATCCTGATAACACAGCTCTATCGCACGATCTAAGACAGAAAGAAGGGTAGTATCCTAAATGCCCTGTAGCCTCCTGTTTATAGGTGTGGTGCACAACACACCGATAAACAAGACTCTACTAGACACGGTCTGTAGACATTCCGAGGACGAACCGCTCTGATACCACTTTTGTCACGACCCAACCCCGTAGGCCGTGACTAGTGCCCGATCTGGGCACTCGAACACATCTATCAAATGCTATCTCAAATTGTATCAAATGCATTCTAGTATATAGCAGAAGCCCACAAGGCTTTATTTCCAATTTAGATAATTTCCAGAAAAATTTCGGCAGAGTTCCCTTTGTTTTACGGACTATCCCATATACCCTGCACGCAGAAAATACCAACAAAGGCCACACAGGGCCAACAAAGCAACATTTAAATATATGCGGACCGGCCGCCGCGGCGAATGGGGTCGCCCAAACACAACATAAGCACACAACTGTACAGAAAGACCCCAACCCACAAACATGTCCACAGACCTCTAAACAGACTGACAGAATCATATGACGGGACAGGGCCCCGCCGTACCCATGAACGAGAGTAGACATATATAGAAATGACAGACTTTACCACAAGATGGCTCTGAATAAAAGAGCGCTCCAAATGGCAGAAAAGATATCCTAGCCGGACGGATCGGCAAACCTGTCATCGGTACCTGCGCGGTATGAAAACGCAGCCCCCGAGGAAAGGGGGTCAGTACGAAATATGTACTGAATATGTAAAGCTTGAATTATATAAACAAAATCATAACTGGTACAGAACGTACAGAAAGTGAGCAGAAAATCCAAAGTATCAAATACATATTTTCAAAACGTGCAGAGTGTGTACAGAAACATATGTCATATCAAATCCGGCCCCTGCCAAGGGACTCGGCAGACAGAACGTGGCCACCCTCCCGACGCTGGTGCCACAACACAGAAGATTCAGAATAGGGGCATAACCCCGTAGCATAATATGTCATATCAAATGGCCATAGAAAATCATATCAGAACAAGCGGACATGGCACATCATACTCCACAAACCCATGTACGCGTATACCTGCCCCCTTACATCGAGGCACGGCGAACAATGCAGAGGATCACGCTTGACAACATATCCTGGCCCGGGCTCAGTGTGGGAAACATTGGGGCATCCACGAATGGAGTAATGAGAGACTAATGCAATTTAAAATATCATAAATGTTTTAATAAACTCGATGAGGCATATCAAAGACAAACCGATCCAATGAAGTCAACGGGAACATAATAAACGAGTTTCGGATATCATAATGAATTACAGAAGTATAACCTTTCTGAAATCGTTCCGAGTGTCAAAACAATTTATTGGACTCAATGGAATATTTAAAACAATGTTTGTTAGGTAATTAGAGTAGTAGTCAAAACGTTTCTTTTAAGAACTATTCGAAAAGAAGACTTAAGTACATTAAGGGCAAAACCGGGAATAGCGGGCCCACCTCGGGACAAGCAAGACGGTGGGCTCAAATAACATATTTTAAGCTTATGGGGTCACCTACAAAGGTTCTACGGACGTTCTATAGCTTTCCAAGTAGTTTCGGGAAAGTTTGCATGATTATCAAGAATACAAACCAAAAGGGCTCAATCTTACTGAAGGAAAAAGCGAGATTTTCAATTGCGGATTCCGATGGGCAGAAAGTCTTTCGAGGCCCGAATCCGATTCTAATACACTTAGGCATGCCAAAAGAAGGATCGGGGTAGCTTTACATACCTTTTGAGCTTTTTAAGTCTATCCAAGCTTACTCTCCGTTTCGTCGAAAATCTGCAAATGGTCACATTTACCAATTGTAAGTTATAGGTGCTATGAATTCAATTCAACTCATATTTGTCTACCGAAATTTCGGCAGCACTTCCCCTATACATATAGCACCCCCGAGAATTCAACTCGGCTTGAAATCATCAACAACAACCCAAACAACAACATCAACATCAACAACAAACATTAGAAACACAATATGGCGCAACTAGTTCTACTTGCCGACATAACGCCATAACCTTTATTTCAACTTTAATTCCCAATCCAATGTCAATGATTTCACATTCATTATCGAACTAGATCATCACAACATAGTTTAGAAGCGTTTCATATTGTTTCCTTAAATTATACGCACGATATACATAATATACAACTTTCCGCCAAAGTCATAACACATTCAAAACTTTTAATCTTTGGCATACATATTCATAACATGTTTCCAATTTCCAAATTCATCAACACCCATCATAATTTACAACCTAATAACTTCATTCCCATAATGTCGTAAAATCATTCTAAAACGACATAAACTTCTACGCTCCATTTCATAGCAAACTTATATCATTTTACTTTCATTTACATTGCAAGAATCACAATAACCAAACTAACACACTAAACAAACTTAATCCATTTCATTCCATACAACTCCATACCACACGGCCAAATACTCTTTTTTCCAATTCATCCAATTTTATTCAACTTTCATTCACAATATGAATTCCATCACATTCACAATTAGAATACAACATAATTTCAATTCTTCATTGGTATACAATGCATGCATACACACGGCTACACATATATACCACACACCCACTTTGAAAACTTCTATTTCTTCATACAATCAACACATTTCCACATACTACAACACAAACAAAACTTCATAACACAAGAATAAGGGGTGAATTCTTACCTTTTTACTCCCTCTTCTTCACTTGAATGAATGGTCACCTTGAAGAATTGAGTGCTTCTCTCTCCAAACCAACTATACCAAGTTGTAAAGGGACTTTGAATTAGTGAAAATCCAAAAAGAGAATAATTTTTAAGGCAAGATTTTTGGTGGTGAAATTTCCAAGCAAAACCCGAACCCTTCTTCTTCTTGCTCTCTCTCTTTTTTTGTTTTCTTGTCTTCTAATTTTCTTGAACTTTCTAAGGGATAAGATGATATATATAACATGGTCCCTTAAGTTAATTAATCACATGGAGAAATTAAATAAAACATGGGTTTGGGCCATTGGCTTGGCCGGCCACCCCTAGAAACTTTGGGCCTCATTTTGTTTTCCATTATTCTTGGCCCAATGACTTATAGTCCACGTTTTGAAATTCCCGAAATTAATTTCCAAAATTCCAAATTTTCCCTTGGCCTTATTCGACACTTCCACATTAATATTCTTTCATACACAACTCATATGTCAAATAAAAATTAATTATGACCTTATTTCTTACAAGTCAAGATTGTTTTCAAATTTTTCCAACGTGTGAAAACACGGGATATAACAGGTACGGTGTGATAATATTAGCCTGCGTCCAGGCCTCCCGCGTCCGGGGTATAATAACGTTCACAACATCATAACCATCAATCGTCATTCATCTACATTACCCTCATTTCATAATTCCACTTCAATTCATCCATAATCATGGTCATAGTATACTAGTACTTTTTCTCACATATAATTCTTATCCCATGTCCTTAATATCATTTATAACATAACCATATCACAACACATCAAGAATCATGACTCAATTCAAGCTATTACTCAAAATGACACTATTCCCACATTCATAACCCATTTCTATATTATTCTACAATCCAAGTGTTTCAACTTTCAAACACCTTAAACAATATGGGAATACCATAAATCTTACCTTAGATAGTGTAGGAATGAACCTTGAGTGCAAACACTTCACCTTCACTTGGATTCCTTGTCTTGGATAAACCTTAATGAGTTTCTTACACTTGATTTCCTTGGTTTCATGCAGTTGATCACCAATATACATTGAATTCTTGTGGGAGAAATGTTCTAGAGAGTTCTAGAAAGAAGGGGTGTGAAGGGGAAAATGAAATGAAATGAAACTTAGTCCCTTATTAAATACACAAATCTGTCCCGACACATTTATACGGACACACATACGGTCTGTATAATTTATACGGTCCGTATGTGTGACTATATAATGGTTCCAGTGGATTCTCTTCTCTAGACAGGTTATACGGCCATACTTACAGCCCGTATCTTTTGTACGGTCTGTATAGTGGACAGTACAATCCACAGTTTTTCGAAAGTCGTTATCGTTGACTCGTTTGATCTCCAATCCTTATGGAACCTTCTTGACATTTGTTTAACACCTCAATACCAATCTAAGGGTCATTATAACTCTTCTCCAAAGCATCACTAAATCATCATTACTCGTTACTCTTAAATCCTTTCCGATACATCTCGTATGTCTTGCCTCCTCTTGGAAAACTTTCTTCTCTTACTTCGAATGTCTTTGAAATCTCATTTAGAATCATCAAATGTTATTTCTTACTTATCAAAACAACGTATACGTCGTGCCCTTCGTCAATCTATTCACTGTACATGAACGGAAAATTTTCCGAGGTGCAACACTTCCCGAGATGTTCGGGTTGATTTTGGTGACTTTTGGGAAAAATTGGCATAAAGCGAAAAAGAGTTGATTCTAAGCTGACTTTTGGGTAAACGGACCTTTTTCGAAAATCCATCAATTCCGAGAGGTCCGGATGGTCATTTAGAACTTGTCCACATATATGGTTCGGTTTTGTTTTTTAATAAATTCCACTAGGCTTGTGGCCTAGGGCTGATTTTATATATTTTCTCAAAAACAAAGCAAGGTAATGTCTTTACAAAGGTGGTCATATAGACCAATAGAAATCATGATTAATCTAGTGACCAACTTAAGTCTTATATGATGGCTTAAGTTGGTACTACAAATGACTAACATAACAAAGTAGTAAAAAACGAAAACTTGAAGAAGAAATCCGCTAATCCCATCCTGTAAGCCAATGTGAATGATTTTCTCCTGCATGTCAACCAATTTGTGTCCCATGTTTGAAACCTTGATGCACAACTTGGTCATCCGTCCACGTATATCAGTAGTATATTTGTGTATACCAGCATGATACACGTGTATAACAGCCCCTACAATCTTGTCCAACCTCATGTCTACAATTATGTAACCTTTAACTAACAATAACTCCTGTTTGAGACTCAATAAACCAGCTGATATACCGCAATATACACATGATATACTGCAGAATACTAGAGTGGTCCTATTGATCTGAGTGTTGATGAAAAGCCTCCAAGGTTCCTTATATGAATTTACACCTTGTAAGGTATGTACGCACAACCTGTCACCTAGAAATGCAGAAAAACAAATTCTGCATGGCCATACAGCTGCTACTGATGTAGTTGTGTCCCAATTTTGTCCTTTGCTTGTTGTTCCTCTGTTGTTTCTTGTTACCTTCTTGCAATTATGTATGAAGCATTATAGGTGAATTCTTAATGTATAAATACCTTTGATGCAGCCAAGGCAGTCTCCATTAGATAACAATTCTTTTGCAGATTGAGCACAAAGTGCTGATACCACTGCATGAAGTTTTGCCTTCATATAAAGACTGATTGGCCTTGTAGAAAATTTCCTTAAATCACATGACACCCGATCTGAATCATGTACACATGCCATCCTTATGTAACTTCTGTAAAACTCACCTTTTTCACACTGTTGCACAGGACCCTCAAATTCAGATTCAAGCCAGCTGTCTGTACTTGAATTATCAATATCTATACTCCTGCCTTCAAAACCTTCGTGAATCTCACCACATTCCCTCCTTGATACAAAATTTGCAGTGGAATGAGCACCAAGTGCTAATACCACACACTGCAGCCTTGATACCAAAGAGTTCATGTGTGTGCAATGCTTCTGCAATTTCCATTCTGCAATTATCAAATGTATCAGGTTCTCTAGGATTTCCACATGTGAATCCATGAAAAACCTGCCATCTTGGCCCTTGGTACACTGATAAAAATGCATACTTATCATGTTCTGTGTAAGAATCAAAGTAGCATTGATCTCCTCTCCATTGAACCACTTCTGTTCCATAGCATGACATATACGATTCAATGTATGAATCTTCTTGATGTCTTGTACCTTGTTCCCACCGCAATGTTTATAACTTGCGAAAAAAAAAAACCTGGTTAGAAATAAAACTTCTCATCTTACTCTCCTCAAAATGGACTTGCGTAAGATGAGACCTGATGGACTCCACATCAGACTTCATCCTCAATATTTCCTTTTTGTTCTGATTCTTAAATAGGGACACTGCAGCTTGTCACTATTAAGAATTTTTCTTCCCATTGAATCCAGTTCTGCAAATGAGTTGACCTCTACCTCTCCATGATCAAGGGCATAGTGGGCAAGATGATCAGCCAACTAGTTCCTGTCACGACCCGTCTAGAGGGCCGCGACGAGCCCCCGGTGCTAGCCCACCCGGGCACCCCTTGACTCCCTTTATACTTACGTCTAGGTGAACCACATAAATTAACATGCATTCCTATGCATCAATCGCATTAATCCCAATTGGACGATAACATTGCTTATATCATCATAGGCATCTATGCCACATCAATGTACATGGGCCGACAAGGCCAACAAATGATATACAAAATATAGGCCGACAAGGCCACACACATCTAACCACATACCCATGTCTACGAGCCTCTAAGAAGAGTATAACATATCACCTGAGTGGGACAGGACCCCGCTATGCCCATAATTATATACACAAAAGAATGAGTACCGAAAAGCTACGGCTCCGAATGAAATGGAGCTCTGCTATGAAATATCTGAGAAAGCAGCTACGGATCAAGTCTGTTTCCCTGTGCACCTGCGGGCATGACGCAGCATCCACAAACAAAAGGACGTCAGTACGAAGATTGTACTGAGTATGTAAAGCATGATCAACATCGATATTGAAGCATAATGAATAACATGTGAAGTTGCATAGGGGAGGAGTCAATAATATCATCATCATGGAACTTACTTACTTTCCATAGAGACATTCCGTTTCTACTGCGTATCCGCATACATATACCCATATTCGTACTTGGTTACCCTCATGATCATGTACATCTCATATTCATAACATATTCGTACTCTTAATGATGTCATATACATAGCATATACATACATATATATATACAGGCATACATAGTGTACCCGACTATAGAGGTTAGGTGTTTCATACATACTTGGCCAACCAAGGCTCAAGGTTATATCTACCTGGCCCTACCAGGGCTTCAGGGTTATCCGTACCATCTGCAGATGTGTGCACGCGTTACGTAATCGTATACATACATAAACATATATTCTACCCGGCGTTATAAGCTCGGGGTTTCATTATAGCCCTTCATAGGCACACATAAGTATAATAGCCCATAGGCACCTTTAGCATCATTATTATTATCATTAACATTTCTATCATCATTATTATCATTACGACTATCTTATAGGCTTACTAGTCACATGAGGAGCGTAGTACAATCGTAGTACATATCAAGGATTATGAGTTTACGAGCTCGGAAGATCAATCATTTGAAGACAACACACTCCTATAGAGGATTTAGAAATTTGGCCAAAGAACCATGCCTTATGAAAGAAGGGTTAGCCTTACATACCTTTTCGTTCGACTATTTAGCACTTGCACGTTCTCTTTCAATACTTGCGTTTATACCTTCATTAAGGTCATACTATCGATAGAATCGACAACTAGCATAAATGGCTAAAGCTAGGAAAAATCGGACAGCATTTCCTTTATTTACACAACATTCCTCTATATCGTAATTCAACTCCCAAACGTCAACAATACATTTACAATATCATAACAATATCCTTTAGTCATCTACATTACCATATTCTCAATTCACTTCCCATTTTCCATATTCGAGACCACAACACACGATTTCGTCCATTCACGTACAATGCATATTTCATGATCTTAACGTTATTTATAACCCATTCAGGTCACAACACAACAACAATCATGATTCAATTCAAACTATTTCTCAAAACGTCACTATTCATCTTTCATGACCCATTTTGCTATACTATTCTAAAATCCAAGCATTTTAACTTCCAAAGACCTTAAACAAAATATAAATACCATAAATATTAACTTAGATGTTGTAGGAACAAGCCTTAGTCGAAATACTCCTCTTCAGCAAAAACCCTAGTTTTCCTCCATTTTGATTTCTTGACTTGAATGATCTTTAATGGGTTGGCTTACACTTGATTCACTTGTTTTATGTTGTTGATGGCTTAAAATCCTTGAAAACTTATGTAACAAATGTAGAGAGATGTTTTAGAGAGAAGGGATGAAATGTGGAAATGGTTTTATGAACTTGGTCACTTATTTAATAACCCATCACTGATCTGTCGGGGTCCATTATACGGTCCATTATAGGGTCCGTATAATCATTATACGGTCCGTATAATTGATCGTAAAACGTGCCTTTCCTTCACCCTTCACTGTGACCATTATACGGTCCATTATACGGGTCGTATAAATTTATACGGTCCATATAACTGACCGTCAAATTCCACCAGTGAGCACCCCTTTCTGTGATGGTTCTACGGTATATTATACGGTCTGTAAAACATTATACGGTCCATATAATGAGCCGTATAACCCACCAGTCCACTGAACTTGCTCTCGTCACTTTGTTTGGTCTCCAATCCTCATGGACCTTTCTTAACACTTAGTTAACACTTCATTAACAATCTAAGGGACGTTATAACTCTTTCCCAAAATGTCCTTAAGTCGCGATTAACTCGTTGCTCGTATTTCTTCACTAGTTCATTCACTTGCGTGTTAGCGGAAGATTTTCCGAGGTGTAACATTCTTCCCCCCTTAAGAACATTCGTCCTCGAATGTTAAGTACTCGGGGATTCTACAAAAAGTTCGCCAGAGTTTCCTCTGTAATATGGCACTACCATCCTGTCACAACAGCCCACAATAACAATGCCTCACAGGGCAACAACATAATAGCAATAGAATTTGGCCACACACGACCCAAAAGCATAAAAGCAAAACATACATACCTTATGATCTCGATGTCTCATCTTGGATATCTTCTAAGGGCTTAAATAACTGCGGGTATCTGGATCGCATGCTTTCTTCCGCTTCCCACGTCCTTTCCTCTCGTTTACTGCTGCTCCATAGAACCTTAACTGAGGCTACTTCTTTGTTTCCAAGCCTCCGTACTTGCCTATCTAATATGGCAATGGGTATTTCTTCATAATTTAGCTTTTTGGTCACTTGAACATCATTTACTAGGACGATCCTCGTAGGATCTCCAACGCATTTACGAAGCATCGAGACATGGAAAACTTGATGAACTGACTCCAAATCTTGAGGTAAATCTAACTCATAGGCCACCTTGCCTATCTTGCACACAATCTCATAAGGCCCTATATATCGGGGACTAAGCTTCCCCTTTTTGCCAAATCTCATCACGCCCTTCATTGGCGACACTTTCAAGAATACCCAATCCTTAACTTGGAACTCTAAGTCTCTTCGACGATTATCTGCATAGGACTTCTGACGACTTTGAGCCGCTAACAACCGATCTTGTATGAGCTTGACTCTCTCTATGGCTTGCTGGACCAAGTCTGGCCCTATCAACTGAGCCTCTCCTATTTCAAACCACCCAATTGCGGACCTACATTTTCGCCCATATAAAGCCTGGTACGGTGCCATTTGACTGCAAGAATGATAACTATTATTGTAAGCAAATTTAATGAGTGGCAAATGATCATCCCAACTACCTCCAAAATCTATCATACATGCCCGTAACATATCTTCAAGAGTCTGAATAGTACGTTCGGCTTGTCCATCGGTCTGTGGATGGAATGCCGTGCTAAGGCTCACTTGGGTCGCTAAACCCTCTTGGAAAGACTCCCAAAATTTGGCTGTAAACTGAGTTCCTCTGTCTGAGATAATCGATACTGGAACACCATGGAGTATTACTATCTCTTTATCATACAGTTTTGCATAATCTTCAGCCGCATACATCGTTCTGACCGGTGAGAAATAAGCTGACTTTGTGAGCCTATCAACAATCACCCATATGGAATCATACTTACGTCGAGAACAGGGTAAGCCTGTAATGAAATCCATGTTAATCACTTCCCACTTCCAAGTTGGGATTTATATAGCTTGCAACAATCCGCCTGGCTTTCGGTGCTCGATTTTCACGTGTTGGCAATAAGGACATTGAGCCACAAATTCCGCGACATCTCTCTTCGTCCCATTCCACCAATATACAGACTTGAGATCATGATACTTTTTCGTTGCTCCGGGGTGGATAGAATAACGGGAACAATGAGCTTCTCTCAATATTTGGTGGCGTAGCCCCGCCACATCGGGAACACATAATCTGCCTCGACATCGAAGGACTCCGTCTCCTGAAACATCAAATGTGACTCCTCTTTCTGAGGGAGTGTATCTCTGTACTGCATTAGTATGGGATCCTCATATTGTCGCTCCTTCACCTCTGCTACTAGCGACGAGACTGCAGAATTCTGAATAGTAGCTCCGCTGCTACCTGAGTCCACTACTCGGACTGCTAGGCTAGCTAACTGTTGGAGATCACGGGTCATTTCTCTCTTCTCTGGTCGTACGTCACTTAGACTTCCCATCGATATACGGCTAAGAGCATCAGCCACAACATTTGCCTTTGCGGGGTGATATAAGATATCAATATCATAGTCTTTTAGCAACTCTAGCCATCGTCGTTGCCGGCAATTCAACTCTTTCTGCTTGAAGATATACCGGAGACTCTTATGATCGGTATAAATATCCACATGGACACCATATAAATAATGTCTCCATATCTTTAATGCATGAACTACTGCAGCCAATTCTAAATCATGGGTCGGATAATTCTGCTCATGTTTCCGCAGTTGCCTTGAAGCATATGCAACCACTTTACCGTGCTGCATCAACACACAGCCTAGCCCAACACCTGAGGCATCACAATAAACAACATATCCTTCCAATCCCTCTGGAAGTGTCAAGACTGGTGCGGTAGTCAACCTATCTTTCAACTCTTGGCAGCTACGTTCACAAGCATCTATCCATTGAAACTTTACCGATTTATGGGTCAACTTTGTTAGTGGTGCTGAAATAGAAGAGAAACCTTCAACAAATCTCCTGTAATATCCTGCTAAGCCCAGAAAGCTACGAACCTCTATAGGAGTTGTGGGCCTTGGCCAAGTTTTCATGGCCTCAATCTTTTGACTATCCACTTGAATCCCATCGGCTGCAACAATATGCCCAGAAACGTCACTGAGTTCAACCAAAACTCACATTTGGAAAACTTTGCAAACAATTATCGAGTTCGAAGAACTCCAAGGACAACACGCAAATGATCCGCATGATCTGCCTCGGATCTAGAATACACCAAGATATCGTCAATGAATACAATCACGAACAAATACAGAAAAGGCCTGAATACATTGTTCATCAAATCCATAAATACGGCCGGCGCATTCGTTAGCCCAAACGACATTACCCGGAACTCAAAATGACCATATCTTGTTCTGAAGGCTGTCTTTGGGATATCTTTCTCCCTAACTCTCACTTGATGATACCCGGACCTCAAATAAATCTTTGAAAACCATTTGGCACCTTGTAATTGATCAAATAAGTCATCAATCCTCGGAAGAGGATATTTGTACTTGATCGTCACTTTATTCAATTGCCGATAATCAATGCACATTATCAAAGAGCCATCTTTCTTTCGGACAAATAATACGGGTGCTCCCTACGGGGATGAACTAGGCCTAATGAAGCCTTTATCAAGCAAATCTTTCAATTACTCCTTCAACTCTTTCAATTCTGCGGGTGCCATTCTATAGGGAGGAATAGATATGGGCTTAGTGTCTGGCAACACATCAATTGCAAAAATCAATCTGCCGCTCAGGAGGAAGGCCTGGAGGCACCTCCGGGAACACATCCGGGAATTCATTCACCACTGGAACTGACTGTAGAGTCGGCGACTCAGCTTCTACATCTCGAACTCGTACTAGATGATAAATACACCCTTTTGTGATCATTTTCCTTGCCTTTAGATAGGAAATAAACCTACCTTTTGGGGATGCCGTATTTCCTTTCCATTCTAAAACTGGTTCTCCCGGAAACTGGAAACAAACCATCTTCATCCGGTAATCAACATTGGCATAACAAGAAGCCAACCAATCCATACCTATAATGACATCAAAATCTACCATCTTTAGTTCATGTAAATCAATCATGGTACGACGATCACAAATCATAACTACACAATCTCTATATACTCGGCTAGCTATTACCGATTCACCCGCGGGTGTAGACACCTCAAAAGGTTTGATCGACTCCAGTTCGATTATAAATCGACCCACAATATATGGTGTAACATATGATAATGTGGAGCCCAAATCAATCAAAGAATATACATCATGAGAGAATACCGATAATATACCTGTGACCACGTCAGGAGAAGACTCAAGATCTTGGCGTCTAGCCAAAGCATAAATACGGTGTTGAGGACCGCTAGAAGTAGGAGCTCTCCCTCTACCTCTACCATGGCCGACTGGCGCATGTGAACCTGGCCCCGTAGGGCGTACAGATGCTGATGATCCGGCTGCCGACCCTGATGGCTGGGTCCTACCTCTACCATGTACTGAGGGGCAATCACGCATGATATGGCCTGGTTGACCACATGAATAGAAACCATCTGAGCTCAATCGGCATCGACCCCAATGCAACTTCCCACACTGGGAACATCGTGGTATAGGTGGCCTTGACTGGCCTGAATCATCTCTGAACGGAGGTCCTGAATAACTGGGACTTGGCCCTGAATGAGCAGATCTATCAAGGCTCTAGCCTGGAAACAGTGGAGATGCACTGGTCATAGAATAGCTTGAATGTCTAGGGAACTGCTGCCTTTGTCCGCCTCTAGACTCACTCATCGGGCCTGAAGATCTGGCCCTCTTGCTATGACCCCTATCCTGCTCGCGTTCACTTCTCCGCTGCTGTAGGCTTTCTTCTAAGTTCTGAGCATGTGCTTGAATGTGTGCAATATCCGTACAGTCCTGAATGGACGCAGTCAAGCATTTATCCATCAAGTGTGGTCCTAGGCCCTTCACAAATCGGTGTACCCGGTCACCCATATCCGCTATCATGGCCGAAGCATACTTGGCCAAGGGATTGAAGTGGAGACTGTACTCTAGAGCAGTCATGCTACCATGCCTCAAATTTAAGAATTTATCGGCCCTAGCTCGCCGAACTTCTAGAGGCATATAATGACAAAGAAAGGCATCAACAAACTCTTGTCACACCGGGGGAGGTGCATTGGCTACCCGTGAAGCCATCCAGACTATATACCACTGGACTGAGACATCTCTTAATCTATATGACGCTATCTCCACTGACTCGGTGTCTGAAGCATGTATCAATCGAAGCGTCCTCAACATACCATTTATAAAGTCCTGGGGGTCCTCCTTCGGCTTTGACCCAAAGAATTCCGGAGGGTATAAAGTAATGAAGTCACGGGCCCTTGCACTAACAGCCCTGTCACCCTACCCTGTACTTTGCCGCAGAGTCTGAGCAGTAACCAACTGTGTAAGCAACTGTATTGCCTTTTTTACATCTTGGCCAGATGCATCCGGTGGAGGAGCTGGGGCTGAAGTCTGGGAGGACTGAGATTGACCTGCACTCTGGGACTCACTTTCCTCTACTACCGGTGGCGGTGCTCTTTCCGCCCGCTTTTCTGCTACCGTCTTGCCCTTTTGGGCTGCTGTAGTCTTTCTCTTTACAGGCATTCACTGAAATATACAACACACGATTAAGGAACAAGAATTTCTTACATCATTGCTCTATCCCACGATTCTTATGAAGAAAGAAGGTCATTCATTCCTAAAATGTATGCAGTTCTTGTTTATAAGTGTGGCGCGCAATACACCCATAACCAAGACTCTACTAGACAAAGCTCGTAGACACACCCAAGGACTGAACTGCTCTGATACCACTTTTAACACGACCCGTCTTGAGGGCCGCGACGAGCGCCCGGTGCTAGCCTACCCGGGCACCCCTTGACTCCCTTGATACTTACGTCTAGGTGAACCACATAAATTAAAATGCATTCATATGCATCAATCGCATTAGTCCCAATTGGACGATAACATTTCTTATATCATCATAGGCATCTATGCCACATCTATGTACATGGGCCGACAAGGCCAACAAAATGATATACAAAATATAGGCCGACAAGGCCATACACATCTAACCACATACCTATGTCTACCAGCCTCTAAGAAGAGTATAACATATCACCTGACCGGGACAGGACCCCGCTATGCCCATAATTATATACACAAAAGAATGAGTACCGAAAAGCTACGGCTCCGAATGAAATGGAGCTCTGCTATGAAATATCTGAGAAAGCAGCTACGGATCACGTCTGTCTCCCTGTGCACCTGCGGGCATGACGCAGCGTCCACAAACAAAAGGACGTCAGTACGAAGATTGTACTGAGTATGTAAAGCGTGATCAACATCGATATAGAAGCATAATGAATAACATGTGAAGTTTCATAGGGGAGGAGTCAATAATATCATCATCATGGCACTTACTTACTTTCCATAGAGACATTTTGTTTCTACTGCGTATCTGCATACATATACCCATATTCGTACTTGGTTACCCTCATGATCATGTACATCTCATATTCATAACATATTCGTACTCTTAATGATGTCAGATACATAGCATATACATACATATATATATATATATATATATATATATATATATATATATATATATATATATATATACATAGCGTACCCGACCATAGAGGTTTGGTGTTTCATACATACTTGGCCAACCAAGGCTCAAGGTTATATCTATCTGGCCCTACCAAGGCTTCAGGGTTATCCGTACCATCTGCAGATGTGTGCGCACGTTACGTAATCGTATACATACATATGCATATATTCTACCCGGCGTTATAAGCTCGGGGTTTCATTATAGCCCTTCATAGGCACACATAAGTATAAAAGCCCATAGGAAACTTTAGCATCATTATTATTATCATTAACATTACTATTATCATTAATATCGTTACGTCTATCTTATAGGCTTACTCGTCACATGAGGAGCGCAGTACAATCGTAGTACATATCAAGGATTATGAGTTTACGAGCTCGGAAGATCAATCATTTGAAGACAACATACTCGTATAGAGGATTTAGAAATTTGGCCAAAGAACCATGACTTATGAAAGAAGGGTTAGCCTTACATACCTTTTCGTTCGACTAATTAGCAATTGCACGTTCTCTTTCAATACTTGTGTTTATACCTTCATTAAGGTCATACTATCATTAGAATCGACAACTAGCATAAATGGCTAAAGCTAGGAAAAATCAGACAGCATTTCCTTTATTTTTACAACATTCCTCCATATCGTAATACAACTCCCAAACGTCAACAATACATTTACAATATCATAACAATAGCCTTTAGTCATCTACATTACCCATATTCTCAATTCACTTCCCATTTTCCATATTCGAGACCACAACACACGATTTCGTCCATTCACGTACAATGCCTATTTCATGGTCTTAACGTCATTTATAACCCATTCAGGTCACAACACAACAACAATCATGATTCAATTCAAACTATTTCTCAAAACGTCACTATTCATCTTTCATGACCCATTTTGCTATACTCTTCTAAAATCCAAGAATTTTAACTTCCAAAGACCTTAAACAACATATAAATACCATAAATATTACCTTAGATGTTGTAGGAACAAGCCTTAGTCGAAATACTCCTCTTGAGCAAAAACCCTAGTTTTCCTCCATTTGGATTTCTTGACTTGAGTGATCTTTAATGGGTTGGCTTACACTTGATTCACTTGTTTTATGTTGTTGATGGCTTAAAATCCTTGAAAACTTGTGTAATAAATGTAGAGAGATATTTTAGAGAGAAGGGATTAGATGTGGAAATGATTTCATGAACTTGGTCACTTATTTAATAACCCATCACTGATCCGTCGGGGTCCATTATACGTTCCTTTATACGGTCCGTATAATCATTATACGGTCCGTATAATTGACCGTAAAATGTGCCTTTCCTTCACCCTTCACTGTTACCATTATATGGTCCATTATACGGGCCGTATAAATTTATACGGTCCGTATAACTGACCGTCAAATTCCACCAGTGAGCACCCCTTTCTGTGATGGTTCTACGGTCTATTATACGGTCCGTAAAACATTATACGGTCCATATAATGAGCCGTATAACCCACCAGTCCACTGAACTTGCTCTCGTCACTTCTTTTGGTCTCCAATCCTCATGGAACCTTCTTAACACTTGGTTAACAATTCATTAACAATCTAAGGGACATTATAACTCTTTTCCAAAACATCCTTAAGTCGCCATTAACTTGTTGCTCGTATTTCTTCACTAGTTCATTCACTTGCGTGTTAGCGGATGATTTTCCGAGGTGTAATAGTTACCCTCTCTCATAATATGCAAAACCTGTACCTCTGCATGGTCCATGATATCTAGCAGCTCCTCAACCTCAAATTTAATGTTCCATGGAGGCTTCCACTCTCTATCCAAAATATTCTTTAATAGTAAAGAATCAGTTTCCAGAGAGAAGGAATAGACATGTTTGGACAAGAAATATCTTGCAGCCTGCAGAAGTGCTTTAGCCTCTGATTCAGTATTTGTACACTCTCCCGTTCTCCTAGCCTCTGCATATATCAAAGCCCCTGATTAAGTTCTCACACAAAAGGCAAAGGAACTTCTGCCTGGATTACCTCTACTGGCCCCATCTGTGTTGCACTTCCAAACACCCCCAGTTGGAAATTTCCACATGACCTTGGTGACTTGTAATTTTGGCACAAACTATTCCAACATCTTTGGAATGCCATGCCACCTATGTGGAACTGTTTTCCCAATGCACTCCAGTGCATTTTGGGACTTGGGTTGGGAAGTTAGAATAAAGGTATCGGGGGTTGACTTGGTCAACGAGTCCTCCGTTAGGAATTTCGAGGCCACGAGTGCGTCCGTAGCGTGTTTTTATGTGTGTCTGTACATGTGGTTTGTGAGGAGATGGCCTCAGGAGTTAGTCTAAAATTCAGGTTGAGTTGTGAAACTTGGGAAATTTTCTGGTGTCTTGTGCCCACTTTAGTGGCAGCGGTACCGTTATTACAGTCACCCTGCCACTGAATTGGTCCTTGCCATTTTGGCATGATCGTTGTAGCGGTCATGAGATAGCTAGGGCGGCGTCGCTTGAGCGGGTGATGGGCAGTTAGTTCATTAAATGAAGTGTTAAATGCCCTAAGTCTCTCATTTATTCCTATTCTGAAATTTGAGCTTTGGGGAGCAATTATAGAATATTCTTGGAGAAGATTCTTGGTGTTAAGTCCTTCTAATCTCTTTGCTATTCCTTTACCCCTAATCTTCTTAAAATCCCTTTACCTTGTTGGTTCATTAAGTAATGGAAGATTAAAAGCGGAATTTTCCTTCTAGTCTTCTAAATCATGAATTGTTGGTTGGGTTAGCTTATTTAAGCATTGAATTGCTGATTAGAATCTTTTATTTCAAAATTTCTTTCTAATTAGAGGCTAATTTGTGGGATTGGAAGTAAGGGTTTATACCCAAATTTAAGGGTTTTGCCTAGAATCCAAAATAGAGTGAATTGTTGATTATTCTAGCTTGCTAATGATGGGAATTGATCACCTAGAGGTTTAATTTCATGTTGGGACCTTTAGATTACGAATTTCACCGTTCTAGTTCATCAACCCTATTCCATAGGCTATGGATTTGGGTCTTTATAGAACTAGGGTTTGTTTTAATTTTCTCCTTAATTCTAATTCCATGATTCGAATATGCTTAGACTTTATTGATCTCGAGGCTCAAAGGAAAGGAAAGGCTAAGGAGTGATTGTCGGTGTTATTGTTGTTCGGCCTTCTAGGTAGGTTAAGGTTTACCCTATGGTGAGACTCGTTTAGTGAAGCATATATTTAGATAATATTGTCCGAGAAAGCATGTAAACCTTCGGGTATGAAGTGGGGTTGGATATTGTCTTAGGTTGGGCCTTGTTGTGTGATTGGGGCTAGCCACCCCGTTGTGTTGTTACGTGATTGTTCTATTGTTGTAGGCTTGATGCCGACTGGTGATAGTAGATATTGGAGACTATTGATATATCTTGTTCATGATATTGTGGTACCTTACTTGTTGATGCTTGATACGAGCATAGTATTCTATATGGCTTGTGTAGCCTTTTCATGATATTGTTTGCATACCTATGCTTGGTACTTGTGATATTGATATGATCATTGATGTTAAACACATACATTACACGCATTCTCATCCTTCATGATATACTGTTGATACATTGATGATACTTGAGGAAACACTGTGATGAGCTAGGCTCAATTGGATGAGAGTGACGTGAGGACCGATATCCTATGGTTGTCACCGAACCGTGGTTGTGTGGTAGCGATTCTCGAAGTTTGTGTCAGGATCGTAAGGTAGTGGTATCCAGGTTTTCGCCGAACAGTGAGGTACATGGACTACGCGGGTCCCCCATGGGTTGTGCTACCGAGATGTCGATGTTTCCGTCCGGAGTACATGTATACACAACATTGTATTGCATCCACCTTTCATCCATTATTGCATTGCATTGCATTATGGCTTGATGTTGATGATCTGGTGATATAGTTGTGTTATTTGGATTCGGATTGATTATATTGATATTTGGCACACTTGGGATTAGATGCGATAACCTAGGTGATGTCGTGTACTTGGTTTCTGATTTGTGTTGATTTATACTTGTTGATTTACCTGTTTATCTTACTTTATTGTCTGGATTAAGTTAGCTAAACTTAGACGGCCTATGATGCCTGCCAGTACTGTGGTTTTGTACTGACCTGCACTTGCTGTATTCTTTTATGAATGCAGAATTCTAGGTAGGATCTACTTCCGCCGCCTCGAATATTCTTTTTTATTTATTATTTTCTATTCCGAGACATACTCAGACTTGATGTATTATTGATATTCCAAACTTGTATTTTCTAGTTAGAAGTGTATTTAATTTCTATATTATTATCGTCAGACTTACGTGATCTTATTTCTTCTGCTTATTTAATTAATTCTTTGTGTTTCTACTCATGTTGGGTTGAGGGTTCACCTATCGAGGTGGGAAAGGTAGGTGCTCTCGCGACTTAATTGATTTGGGTCGTGACAGAGAAAGTATGTACACCTTCGGGTATGAAGTTGGGATGGATTACTTAGGTTGCTATTGTTATTTGATTGTGGCTTGTTGCCTTGTTGGGATCTATTGGCTTGTTGCCACGTGTGGGATACTATACTTGATGCTGAGTTGCCTTATCATGATTGTGAACATGTATCTCTCATTTATTGGGTTTTGTCTTGTAAAGAGGAAGGATGTGATTTATTCCTGATTTTGTGATATTTGTCCATGTGTGGCACGATTGATATTGATAGATTCTCATTGGCATTGATATCATTCATATATTCATACTCATATATTTGGATCGGGTTGCACGCCGCAACTTATTGTCACACCCCAATCGTGATAGGGCATGATGGGCACCCGACCCTTACTTAGAGCCAAGCGAAAGCGCTGGTTTTCGTTATACTCATAGTCTCACTGGGCTCTTAAATTATGAGATAAAATGCATGATGAAAGTTTTCAAAAACATTCTTTCTGTCTTTCTCAAATCAAGTGAAATCTTTAATGTAATGCATAATGATACATCAGGTTACATAGCTACTTACAAGGCTGACCTATTGTATACATGACTCTGTCTGCAAAAGTCTCTAACATAAGATATGACATCAAAACCTAAGTTGCGACAGGACCCCAACATACCCATAATGTATATGACTCAGCTCATACGGGAATACTCCGACACGGCATCACTCCGAACCAAATGGAGTTTACCAATCCAGCTAATAGTCTGGAACATCCTACAGTCAAACTCCTGGATAACTTTCCTAAAAAACAATATGGGGCTATGTGGCATGCAACACAGCGCTCCCAATCAAAGGTACGTCGGTACGAATAATGTACTGAGTATGTAAAGCATGATCAATAGCATAATGAAAGCATAAGAAATAGCATAAGATGGACGAGTTATGAAATGAAAGAGCTAGGTATACCTCTAGCGACGTTCGTTAAATTTACTTATCCTCTTTCTAATGGGAAACTTCCATTTCATACATTTGTACATATAGTAGTGTCATACCCGACTATGAAGGTTCGGTGTCTTACGTACCCGGCCATAATAAATCTTGGTGTTATACGTACTTGGCCCTACCAAGGCTCAGTGTTATACGTACCTGGCCCTACCAAGGCTCAGTGTTATCCGTACTCATGCAGTGGTGTGCGCGCATTAGATATCGTACCCGGCCATACCTACTTATATATATATATATATATATATATATATATATATATATATATATATATATATATATATATATATATATGTATATATGTATATATATATATATATGTATATATGTATATATATATATGTATATATATACACATAGGTTTGCTTAAGTCATGGCGACATCATCATCATCCTTGCCATTATTACTATTATCATCATCACTTTGAAGAACATTCACCGGAGGTATTTCAAAATATCGAAAGTCATGAACATTCTAACATTTCTAGGAATAGAACGTTTCGAATATCTTAGGTGGCATCCCTGGAGTTCACTTTGTCATCATAATAGTTATCATTATATTCACGAGAAACATTGTCAACAATATTAAGAGAATCTCGAGGATCATGAGCTTACAACATTTATAGGAATAGGAGTAGCGTAAATATCTCGTGTAGATGCAAAATGAGGAAAACATGCCTTTAGAAAGAAGGGTTAGCCTTACATACCTCTCTATCTCCTTAACTCTATCGACTAAATGTTTCCCTTCGAAGCCGACGATTCTACATTCAAGAGAATTCGTGCTAAGATTAGATACTCGATAATATACTCAAGCTTAAGCTAAAGCTAATAAAAATTGGGAAGCATTTCCTTTGTTTCTACAACTTCCTCCATATGATATATCAACTCACAAACATCAATAACAATATTCATAATATCATAATCAATAACTTCGTCAAGTTCGACATTATCCGATTCTCATAATTCCCTACCAAAATGATTCATAACCATAGCTATGGCATAACACCGTACTCGTTCTCATATGATACTTCCTTAACATCATTTGTATCATTTACAACAAGATTCCACTCATAACATCTCAAGAATCATGATTCATGTCAAACTACTATTCAAGAATACCACTATTTTGATATTTGTAACCCATTTTTTTCTTTCTTCCATCATACAAGTCTTTCAACCATTCAATACTCTTAATAGCATGAAATGAACATAAAAATCACCTTTGATTATGTAGGACTGGGCCTTGGATGAAATTACTTCACTTGGAGAAAACCCTAGCATTAACTCCAAAGAGATTCTTGACTTCTAGCAACCCTAATAAGCACCCATACCCTTGATTCCACCAATTTTTGGTGTTTGATCTTTGATTTACCTTGGGTTTATTTTAATGAAATGTGTGGAAACTTCTAGAGGTCTTGAGAGAAGTGGAGAAGATGTAGAAATGAAAAATTAGAAGTGGGAACTTATATTTATACTTGGAAAAATACTCAGCCCGACGGGACTTATACGGTCCGTATAATATTTTACGGTCCGTATAAGTGACCGTATTTCACCATCAGGGAAATTCCCTTTTCTGTAAGGTTATACGGACCCCTTATACGGACCATATAAAGTTATACGGACCATATAAGTGGTCGTATAACTCTATTTTTCTGAAGTTAATCTCGTTGTTTTGTTTGATCTCCAATCCTTATGGAACCTTCTTAGCACTTGTTTAACACTTCATTAAAAATCTAAGGAGTGCTATAACTCTTCCTCAAGACATTATTAAATCAACATTAGCTCGGTACTTTGGAAACCCTTTTCAAACACGACTTATACTTTACATTCTTCAACGGACTTTCTTCTCTTGCCTCGAATGTCTTTGGATTCGTAATTAGAATCCTTAAGTACCCCTTCTTACTTGTAGGGACATCATATACATCTTACCCTGCGTTAGTCTATTTACCGTGTAACGACATGAAGTTTTGCCGAGGTGTAAAAATATTAGCTCCATCTTGGCGAAAACCTTTCCGAACATGACTTACATTTCACTTCCTTCAACAAAACTAGATTTCACATATTCGTATGACTTCAAAATATTATAGTATGCACTTTAATCTATCTAATACTTCCCTTAATCATGTAGGGATTTCATAATCACCTTAAGTTCACATTAGCCTACTCACAAGGCAACAAATCCGAAATTTTCGAGGTGTAACACATATATTGGACCAGGTTGCACGTTCCGCAACATATGTATATATATTGGATCGGGTTGTGCGCCGCAGCAGGTACATGGACTTTGCAGGTCCCCCATGGGTCATAACTATCGATGCGTGGAGGTATTTCGCCCGGAACGTGTGTTATCATTTCATTGCATATGCATTCATCATTATCGTCTTATTTGCATCTATTGATCAGATTAGGGTTGTACTTGTATTCGTGATCATTCTGAGGAATTGTGGGAACCTTGGCAGATTTGTGTTTAGGTGCTTCACCATAGGCTATGATTCAGTTGTTGATCTTTTTGTACTTGTGATACTATTCTTTGACTATGTTGATTGATTCTTGATTGTGAGCATGTTTATCTTTTAGTCTCTTTCTGTATATATGTTAGCTAACTGTTGTCGGCCTCTGATACCAACCAGTACGCCGTGTTTGTACTGATACTGCCTTGCTACATTCTTTTAAGAGTGCAGAGTACATGACAGGGTCTGCTTCCTCTCCTCATGGTTGATTCTTGAGGCTTTACTGATGAGCATCTAGGGTGAACACATGGACGAATCCACAGCCCGGATGTCTCTTCTAATTTAGTTGTTTTATTTGATGTTTTGAGACAGTGTTCCATTTTTTCATACTATGTATTCATATTCAGACTTTTAGTTTTGTAGTAGTGTCTCTTGTACGGCCCTAGACCAGATTCCTTAGGATTATTTATATTATTTCTGCACTTATTTACTTATCCATTCTAGACTTATTATATATATTCGATGGTTGAGTTTACGTTATTGTTTATTTGAATTGTGATTAAGGGACGGGTTTGCCTACCAGGTAGGAAAAGGGTAGGTGCCCGCACGTTTCTCGATTTGGGACTTGACAACACAATAGTGCATGGAGGGATGACGTCTAGGAGTAGGGTGATATATGAGATAAATATGAATTTGTGTCAACTAGATAAGATTAGATATCCTTGGTTAAAAATCCTAAATACCTGGCCACAATTGGTGCAATTTTTGGAAGGATACAAGCCTCAGGTTGAATGTAAGCTGGTGCAATGGAGATGTCCACCTATAGGTTGGTACAAGTGCAATACAATTAGAGGTCATAAGAGCAGTACTGGTACAAGTTCATCAACTTTTTATGGTAGAAACAATGAAGGTGACCCAGCGTATGCATCGGCAGGTATGATCTCTGATTCATCCAGCATCATTGCTGAAGCAAAAGTTGTCCTGGAGGGAATTGCATATTGTGTTAGAAATTAGCTTCTACCTCTTATAGCAGAGAGTGATTCATTCTTGATGAAAAAGTGCTTGATCAGTTGTGGGAGGTGCCATGGAAAATTTGTATGGAAATTAACATGATCAAGGAATGAAGAAAGAAGGAACACATACAAGTTGATCATGTGTACAGAGAAGGAAACATGTTAGCAAATTTTTTCACTAACCAAGTTGTTCATATTGCAGTTACATTTCATTTTTCTTCCTTCCATGAATTGCCAGTTGCTGCAAAACGAATCTTGAATGCTGATAAGACGCAAATGTCAAACTTGAGGTTTAAACCACGAAGGCGAGAGAACCAGGTTGACAATGCAATGTGTTGTAATCTACAGTAGGAAGTAACACCCTACTGCACAATAGAATGAAGGATCCATTGTAGAATTGAAGAAGTATCCCAATAAGCCAGTGCAGATTTTGAGTAGGTATCCTTTCAATAACTTAGTTGCTAAAGAAATTGTATCCAATGTGTGGTATTAACTTATAGTTCAATCTATTGGAAGAAATTCATTATCAGCTTTGTATATTGAGTGATAGTCTCAGTGATCAGTTTCAATTAAAAGATACATATTACATAGAAATTGGTTATGAATCTAGAAAGATTAATATTGTGCTAGTTCAAGTTAGAGGGGTTCTTCTAATGGTTTCTTGATTTCATAACACCTGGTGAGACCTTTTGAGGTGACTTATGATGGCATCAAGCCAATACTTGAATTTTAGCTGAAGGTTCAGTGGCTCCAGTCTTTAATTATCATTTACTAATTGTTTTCAAAGCCACATTTGGCCCATGTATGCTTTTGATTAGTTTTTGCTTTATTTCTTTTTATTTATGTAAAATTGAATTTTTCTGTTAACAAAACACAACTAGCAGGGTGTTGTTTGTTTTAATTTTAAGAAAAAAAGAATTCCTTTGGAATCAACAAAATGGTGATTAGAAGCTTTCCCCCGAGCCAAAACGTAATGCCTTCGGAATCGTCCCAAACCGAGCTCTAAAACTAAAATATGAAAATGGGAAATGACTTTCGGGTGGGGAATATTCTATAAAACCTACAGGTCTTGCTACAATTTCGATCAAAACGCTACAAATTTGGTCAAAACGCAGCAAATTTGGTAACCGCAAATTCAGTAATAAGTCGCAATTTCGGTCGAAACACCAAAATTACGGCCACACCAGAACCAACAAATCTTAAACTTTTCCTAAACTTCGATTCAACACGTGAAACTCACATGAAACCTCCCAGACACAAACCAAATATGTAACTTGAGCATAAATGACGCTTTCAACTTGCTTGTGCACTCGAAATTCCCAAAAGAGATTTCTATAAACCTGTGTTGACCAAGGTCAACTCCAAAACATCAAAAACCTATATTTCCAACCAATGAGCCGAATCACACCCGAACGCCTCGAAAATCAAATCAAGGACTCAACCTAATTTTTGTATTACATTCTGGACCTAGTTGCATCGAGGACAACAACAACATACCCAATGAATCCAACAATGTGGGGTATGGGGAGGGTAGAGTATACGCAGACCTTACCCCTACATAGTTGCATCGACAAAACTTCAAAAATGATGAAAATACCCCCGATGTTGACTTTGGTCAATCCTTTTCATTTCTTTAACTTAGAAACCTCTAAAATTACTTAAACCAATCAAAGCCCGCCTGATTGCCTCGAGAACCTCACCACCCATCCCCACAAGTCATAAACGGTGAAATAAAACTACGGGAAGGGTAATTTAGGAAAAAAAGAGGTAAAAAGCCTAAAATGACTTAACTAGTCGTTACATCAGATACCAATTAAATAAACACTCATCCTTGAATGGAAAAACAGTGAAGAGAGAGTACCTGAACTGGTGAAAAGCTAGGTATATCCACTTCGCATATCCGCCTCAATCTCCTAGTTGTCTCCATAATTGGACGATGCTTCCATTGAACCTTTATTGAAACTATCACTTTAGATCTCAACTTCCTAACTTGCCTATCCAAGATTGCCACTGGCTCTTCTTCGAAAACAGATTGTGGTTATAAAGCAAGCACCGAGTCTTAATGGATTATATACGAGCCGTTAGAATGGCACTTTTTCAACATGGAGACATGAAATACAGGATGAAGTCCTGCCAAACCTAGTGGCAATGCCAACTATTGGCATAAAGGTATGTGTGAAGTTTTGATGATTGACAAAGTGAACCAACAATGCAAAGAAATCGGGTCCAGACAAAGTATTTAACTCAATCTACGGCCACTAAGTACCGTCCGTACTTTAAAGTACGGGCCGTGCATTGAGACCGTCCTTCTCCCGCATCGGGTAGATCCAATAATATGAGGGTTCAGTTCTATTTTTCACTTTTCATTCCCTCAAGCCCTAGGAACGAAGTTCTTCTCTCCCAACCGTCAAGATACGTCAAGATAAGCCATTCCAATCCATTCCAAGCTAATCCTAACTCATGTCCATGATTTCTAAGTAGGAATTCATCGTTCTTAACCTAGGGTTTTCAAGAAAACCCAATTAAAGGGATTCAAGATTTAGCTTTGGGATTCTTTTTTAAGTTCAGATTGTTATTACAAGTTTGGAGTAGTACCACGTATGTAGGGCTTCTATCTACGTGTACGGACATCTTCATTCTTCCCCACGCCACTTTCTTCCATGATTATGCCAGAAACCATAAAAACTAGGGTTTTAGCCATTTTTATGATAACCCTAGGTCCATGTAGCATGTCATATTATGTCTTGAATTGTTATTAATTCGTTATTGTGTTCTTCATACATCATCTTGATTATTGAGAATCCTTCCATAATACATGAAAAACTAATCATTGCATTGCATCGGTCTGCATGCAATTTATTAAATATTATGCTTATTTTCATGAATATCCTACATGTCTACACGTTTTCATGCAAGTATATTACGTAACTATATCCATGTTATAGTACAAGCCATGCTGTATAAAATCCATGGGCTTCCAAGCCCATTATATCCATGTTCATGTTTTGGGAGTTGCACGAATTACCGAGAAAGCTCAAGTAGCCTGAAACTACGTTAGCCACCGTAGGATAAGAATCGATCCGCCCAGTTAGGACGATTCCTTCATATTATATTGATTGGATCCTTCCATGCCATTTTTATATATTATACCCCTAGGAAGGTAGAAGAGATCTGCTGGTCGGGTCAGGTAACAGATTTCACGTACTCACGTGGTTATTCATGTTATCGGTGGTATTTATGCTCTCCCCACTTAAAATGTTTTTACTCATGTTATATATATATATATATATATATATATAATGTTCCTGACAAGGTTTCAGATTTTGCACTTATCATGTTATTTCATGTGCCACGTTTATTTCATTCAGTTGCTTTACATACCAGTACATTTCACGATGCAGGTACGGACTTACAAGACGACGAATCTACTCAGTAGGATCATCCACACAACATCTTTTGGTTAGCCCCATCTTCTTCAAGCTTTAGTCATTATTTACTTTCATGTTAGTTATGCAATTAAGGTACGCTGGGGCCTTATCCCAGCAAGTATGTTTTGCAGTCCAAACTCATGTTAGAGGTTTCATAGATCTAGTCAGTTATGTTATGTAATATAATCAGAGTCCTATAGCAATCTTTGGCTTGTTATTTATGACAATACGCATTTATGTCTCAAATCAGTATTTTCATTGTTATTATGAAATCTCATGTTTCTAAGGCTCATCAGGTTTTAAGTTATATTCCACTCATGTTTATACCGCATGATGATTCTGAAAGCCATTTGGTTTGCTCGGTCACATGCAGTAAGGCATCGAGTGCTGTGTTACGCCCACACCATGGTTCGGGGCTTGAAAAAGCTTGGTATCAGAGCCTAGGTTCAAGTGACTAGAGAGTCTATGAAACCGTGTGCATTGGAGTCACTTTTATGTGTGTGAGGGCACCATACATATAAATAATTTACGACCAAGACATTCAGGATTGTCTAACTTCTTTAATACTTTAGATCATGCATCTAGAGCGGTACTTTCAGGGATTCTTCTAACTCATGCAAATAATGTATTGCAGAAAAATGGCTCCGAAAATTGATATCACGAAGAAGACTTCAGCTACCAGCCAAAGGCTTGCCGCTGATGCAGCTCAGTAAGAAGACGTTCAGACTCAGACAACTGCTTCAGACCCAGCAGCCTCAACAGCTACACCTCATAGTGCTTCGAATATGGATGTCATGGGAGCTATGCAGTTGCTCACCCAGATTGTTGCTAATCAAGCTCAACGTCAGGAAATGGCTCCTAGCATTTGTGCTAGTGGAGGATCTACTAGTTCTAAGATTCAGGAATTTTTGCAAATGAAACCTCCAGTGTTCACAGGGACTAAGGTAGAGGAGGATCCGTAGAACTATATTGATGGGCTTCAGAAGGTGTTCCACATTATGCATGCTACGGAGATAGAAGTAGCGGAGTTTGGTGATTTTCAGTTACAGGATGTGGTCCATATCTGGTATGAGTCATGGGAACAGTCCCGCAGGGAGGATGCATCTCCAGCAACTTGGGACGAGTTTACAGATGCTTTTCTTGACCACTTCATTCCAATTGAGGTCAAGGAAGCAAAGGTTATCGAGTTTAAGAGGCAAAGGTAGAATAACATAGAATATTATCATAAGTTCGTTTCGTTAGCCAAGTATGCTCCCCATATAGTTCTCGATATGAGGGTTGTAGTTAGGAGATTTGTGCTTGGACTCAAATCTGATTTGTACGATGATGCAAATATAGCTGCTCAGAATAACAACATGACTATTGCCAAGACAGTTGCTTTTGTGTAAGGTAATAAGGACCGAATGAAGGAAGAAGAAGCACTTCAGAAAGAAAAAGAGAGGGAAATCAATAAAAGAGCTAAGTCTGCAGGTAACTATAGTCATGGGGGAGGTGGAGGTAGAGAATTCTTCAAGAACAGATCATCAAGACCCCCTCCATCTGTAGATAGTGCCCCAGAAGAGACAGAATTCCAGGCCGACTTACTCCTATTCTCAGGCTACTGTGGGTCAAAAAAACTTATGACATTTCGATTTGCAGCAAGTGTCGTAAGAGACACCTAACGGTATGTCGCATGGGTATGGATGATTGTTATGGGTATGGCCAGCAGGGCCATTTTCAGAGAGATTATCCGTCAACTAGACAAGGTACCAGAGGTAATGTGGCCCTGTCCACAAATTAAGTAGCTCCTCGTAATTCTTAAACCCAGCAGGGGCATGGAGCCGTAAAGTCTGGCAATATAGGTGGTTGTTAGAACCGTTTGTATGCGCTGGCAAGCCATCAAGATGTAGAGGCACGTGTAGATGTTGTCACATTTTGTTATATCCCGCATTTTGTACATTTGGATAATTCAAGATAATTGCGACAAGTAAAGGGCAAGGCTATATTTTGATCTTGTTTAATATATAAGTTGTTTATGAAAATTTTGATGTGGAAATATTAAGAAAGGCTAGGGGTAAAAAGGGAAATTCGCAAGATGGCTCATGGAAATATTGAGAAAGGTTAAGGGCAAATTTGTAATTAGGAAAATAAATTTTCATGAATGACAAAAAAAAAAAAAAATTGGGCTTGAATTAAGGGGCCAAGTGGCCGGCCATGTTGGGGTGGGCTTTGGCCCACCTAGATAAATTGTCCATGTGTATAAATATGGCTTAATAGTCATATTCTCATCTTCACCCTTAGAGTATTCAAGAAACTTGGAGAAAGACCAAAACATAAGAGGCCATTCGGCCAAGAGGCAAAAATTGAAGACTTCCATTTTGATCCAAAAAAATTACTTTCTTTTAGCATTCCTACTAATTTGAAGGTCCTCTTTAACGTGGGATAATTGTTGGAGCAAGTAGACCACTCTTTGTTGCAAGTTCATAACCCTAGCCAAGTGAGAGGTTAAGGGAAAAAGGTAAGAATTAATTTTCTTTTATATGTTATGGATGGCTGTGTAAGTTATAGTATGTAGAAATGGATGGAATTTTTGAAAATATGGATGTTATGTTGTGCCCGTGAATGTCTAGGTGTTGTGTAGAGGTGACAAATTAAATTTATCTAGTGTTTTGGTTGTTGTTGTTGTGGATTCAATGTTGATAAAGAAAGTTTGATGATTCTAGTTGAAGTTGTAATTGTTGGACAGTTGTTTTAGAAGCCAATGTGATTTGAATGTAGTTTCTTGTATTTATGCAAAATAATGTTGTTAGTGTGTGAATTGTTGGTGTAGTTCATGAATTTGAAAGGAGGAAATGTGTTGTTATTGTTCTTGTTGCATTTGGAAGGTTTCGGGTGGAGTGACATATCGGTTAGATTGTTTTGAATAATGTGCGAATTGTTTGAAGCGTTCTTGAATATTGTTTGAATGGTTTCGGGTTAGTACTTGAATATGTGAGCAATTATGAATTGAACATAAATGAAACGCTGTCGAAGTTTGTAGAAAGAAGTTGCTAACGTTGGAATGCGTTTTGAATTAATTGTTGACATTGTTAGAATCACTGTTGGTATTGTTGTTGATAATTTGGCCGAGTTGAATTCTCGTATTTGTTGTTGATGATTTGGCCGAGTTGGATTCTCGGGGTTAGTTGTATTTACAGGGGAAATGCTGCCGAAATTTCTGTAAATAAAGTGTGGGTTGAGGTTGGACTTCTAAGTATCTATAGATAATGTTTGGTATACACTAATATTGTTGTAGATCTTGCGAAGTCAAGGACTTATGTTCGGATTAGCTTAGGAAGGGGGCAAGGTATGTAAGGCTTACCCTTTCTTTCTTTTGGCATGATCCTTGTGAAACAAATAGACAAAGTATATGTATGATTTCAAAGAAACTCCTATTCTTAGAGCCACTAGGATGGCTATATATTCTTGATTTCCATAAGCTACTTCATATGGTTCTGAAGCTCTATTTGATATGTTTCCGAGTCTATCTATGATTCTCATTCACTTTTTGATATGAGTATTCTCAATGATCGAGTTTATTATATGATTGGATAACGAGATGAGCATAAAGAGTTTTGTTTCTAAAAGAGTTCTGTAAGTTTTAATGTCCCTAACTTTTGTAAACGATCTCGGATTGCTTTGAAACGTTCGTAATGGTTTCTGTACCAAAATGTCCATAACTTTCTCATAATAAACCGGATTGACTTGAAACATGCTTATGATCCTTCAAATGTCGGTAAGTGTACGTATCTATCGAGTCTTGATTTATGCGCATATGGTTTCGCACTACTCTGCTCGTGCAAGCCTCAGTATGTCCTTCACTGCGCCCGGGCCAGGTTCTGTTATCGTGCGCCTCCTTTGCATTGTTCACCGCATCCCTCATTGGAGAGCCGAGATCTGTTATATGTATATCTGTATATGATGATATGATGATATGGGGATGGCGGCCAAGATGGCATGTGATGATCTTATTCACCGCGTCTCTCCCTAGAGGGCCGGGATCTGTTATATGCATATATGATATATGATGTCGGCATATATGATGACTCCATTCACCGCGTCCCTCACTAGAGGGCCGGGATCTGTTATATGTATATGTATATGATGACATATGATGTCGGCACGCATGGTCTGTGGTTGGAAAGTAAGCATTTTGACCCTCTGGATGATTTACTTATTTTCTGTACTTCTTGTGACATATGACATCGGTATGCATGATTAGCGTTCGGAAGATAAGCACCTTGGTATTCTGGCTAATGTACTTACTTTTTGTACTGTTGTTCCGATTATGGTTCTATTTCCTGTATTTCATGCCTTGCATACTCAGTACATATTCCTTACTGACCCCTTTCTTCGGGGGCTGCGTTTCATGCCCGCAGGTACAGACGCTCTTTACGGTGATCTGTCAGCCTAGGACATTCGTTCTGCTATTTTGAAGTGCTCCTTTGATCCGGAGCCCATACTTTTGGTACAGATCCATCCGTTGTATATATTTATGTATATATGACTATTTAGGGGTACGGCGGGGCCCTGTCCCATCATATGATTCTGTTGTCTTTGTTAGAGGCCTGTAGACATGTATGTGGGTCATGGGTCGTTTTGTCCGGTTATGTTAATATGGTTTACGTCTGGCATTTCCCTACACTATGATAATCCGATCGGTTTATATGCGATACTATAAGTAACGATCTAAATGATATATTGCCTGGTATGTGTGGAAGTCCCTAATATGCTAAACGTAAGTAGATTTTTGCTAGAAAATATGTACGAGTGTCCATCTCGGGCACTAGTCACGGCCTACGGGGCTGGGTCGTGACAAAAGTGGTATCAGAGCGGTTCGTCCTCGGAATGTCTACAGGCCGTGTCTAGTAGAGTCTTTTTTATGGGTGTGTGGTGCACCACATCTATAAACAGGAAGCTACAGCACAATTAGGGTGTTACCTTTCTTTCGATCTTAGATCGTGCGATAGAGCTATATTACTAGGATGGTTCCTTTCTGACGAAATGTTATGTTTTCAGCGATGCCTCCGAGAAAAGCGATAGCTGCCTAGAAGGGAGAGTCAGCAGCAGTTGGAGAGACTAGCTAGGCTCAGAGAGTTACTCGGGCTAGTGCCCAGACTATGCCCGAGATTATGCCTCAGTCAGCGGGCTCTGTCATGCCACCATTATCAGAGGAGCCTAGAGCAGCAGCCACTACCGCTATGGATCAGGGGGCGGGTCCACCACTAGCTCCGGAGGCTCCAGCGCCCGAGCCTCCAGCTCCTCAGCCAGGGGCAGAGGATAGGGCGATGAGAGATGCCGTACAGTTGCTGACTAGATTAGTAGCAGGGCAGGATCGCAGACGTAGGCTAGGGGGTGATGATGTGGACAAACATGACAGCTTGAGGGTTCGTGACTTCTTGACTTGCAATCCCCCAGAGTACTACGGGTAAAATCCCGAAGAGGATCCCCAGGACTTTATTCGACAGATGCAGCGTACGCTGAGGTTAGTCAAAGCTTCTGAGACGGAGTCTGTCGAGCTGGCTTCATATCGGTTGCGTGATGTAGCCGTTAATTGGTATGAGTCCTGGGAGCTGTCTAGGGGTGAGGATGCTCCCCCAGCGGTGTGGGCCGAGTTTACAAAGGCCTTTCTTGGTCACTTTATGCCTCCCGAGGCGCGGCGAGCTAGGGTTGACAGATTTCTACAGTTGAGACAGATGGGCAGAAGCTTTCGGGAGTATAGCCTAGAGTTTGACTCCCTAGCCAGATATGCACCCACCATTGTAGCTGATATGACCGATCGGGTGCATCGATACGTGATGGGGTTGGATGATTACCTGATTGATAGCTGTATGGCGATGGCATCCCAGCCTGGGATGGATATTGCTCGGGTACAGGCGTACGCTCAGGGGATGGAGGATAGACATAGAGGGCGTCAGCACGACAGAGATTATGACCGGGGCCAGCCCAAGAGGGCTAGATCAGCTGGTTATTCTGGGGAGTTCCGAGGCGGGCAGCCTCGACAGCACAGTAGACAGTCTTCTCAGCCAGCGCGAAGTGCACCCCCACAGTCTACTGGTGAGAGATTTGATAGAACCGGATATTCAGGAGCTGGACAAAGGTCCAAGGCTTCGGGTTCGCAGGTAAGTAGAGGTTTGAGTCAGTCCAAGCAACCCATGCCTCGGTGTTCTTACTGTGGGAAGCCTCACCCAAGGGAGTGTTATCGTGCTACGAGTGCCTGTTTCTTTTGTGGCCGTCAGGACCATGTTTTGAGGGAGTGCCCGTTTAAGAGTGGTCCCGGTGGTTCAGCCCAGCCCACTGGGTCAGTTGCTGGTTCATCTTCCCCTTTTGTAGCTATGCGACCTACAGAGCAGGGTATGCCGACACCGGCAAGCCGCGGTAGAGGTCGAGGCGGAGCTCTCGGTTCTAGCGGTCCTTCGAACCGCTTATATGCCTTGGCCAGCCGACAGGACCAGGAGGCGTCACCCGACGTGGTTACAGGTATAGTGTCGATCTTCTTCCGAAATGTATATGTATTGATAGATCCAGACTCTATTTTATCATATATTCCCCCCCCCCCCCCCCCCCCCCGGTTGTTAGTAGAACTGGGATAAAACCCGAATTGATAGGATCGTTTGAGGTAGTCATACGTATAGATGAAAAGTTAATATTGAGGATTTAACATGTTAACACGGTAATTGTATAGTCAGAAAACTAAAAGGGACCCTCTTTAGATCGGAGTGAGACACGTTACGAGAACCTTCTGGAAGTTATTAAGACCCCGACTTGCCCTAGATTATGTGATAAAGGTCGTGCGGGGAAGTGGGTGCAATTATACCAGCATTAACGCACTGAAATGCATTAAAGTTTCGAGGTTAAGCGTGCTAGGGCGAGAGAAATTTTAGGATGGGTGACCCCCTGGGAAGTGTACTAAAAGTTTCATAAATGTAGATATGAGAGACAAATGGGAAACTGGGGTAACCTAAAGGAAATTAGAATATGCGGAGTGGTTAGAAATCTTAAAGAAGTCGGGTAGGCTAAGGCGGACTAGACCGGTACAGAGAAAGAAAGTGTGTCATAGCTCTGGAATTAGGGTGAATTTGAATCACGTTCGGAAATATTTGTAAGCGAGAGGATGATGGACATATATTTATGCATATGATATCCCATGTATGACTATATCGATCGGTAGGTGAATCCCAACAATCAGTGTTGCGATGTATGGAAGATATTAACTGAACGGAATTTAAGAAACAAAACGGAAGATGTAGTACGGATATTATAAGGTAAACTCATATTGGTTCCATCACTGGTTAAAGTTGGAAAGTCTTAATACAACAATATCCGGGAGCAGAACGAAAGTGAGAACGTGGAGGGTAAGGAGATCTGAAGTGTCGGTAATGTCAAAGGAAAGGAAAATGAGTGAGTAAAGCCTTTAAGGAAACGACAGGCAAAGCATGAAACGATCTGAGTAGAAATTCGAAGAACAGGTCTGTAAAAGAATTAGAGTGTGATAGTATGGGACAAAAAGGGATAGACCTGAGAAAGGTTAACGGTGAACATAAGGCGAGCATAGGGAGTACGAAGGATACTTTAATAAGTTGGTGATAGCAAACCGATTACTTGCCAAGGAAAGGACAAGGATGGTGAGTTGGTTCAATTGATAAGAAAACCTATGACATGGAATGAGGATTTATGTGAAGACCGAGGAATTCGATTATCGAGAAAATAGAGGGAAAGATAAAGAACGGGCATGAAGGAAAGGAAAACTTGGTCAAATCCTCTATTATTGAAGGATATAATTACAAGAGGATAAATGCGTAGCCATATCGATATGGTTGCGTCGAACATAGAAAAACTCTTCTGGAGGGTGACTTAAGAATGGAACCGATTCGCGCATATAAAAGAATATCTTACGAACTTCAGAGCCAATGCTACAAACAACAAGAGAAGAAAGATACCCTATAAGGAATAGTCCGTGTCCATAACGGATGATCAGGTGAGAAAGTTATATACCAAAGACGTGGTCTCTATTAAGGTATCGCGGCAAAACAATAATAGAGAGGAGACGACCTGGGAAGCTGGAAGAAGAGATGAAGAGAAAATATCCCTAATTATTTCCTACGCCTACAGGCAACCTAAGCTTCTAAAACGGATATGTTAAATGATCGTATGTGACAACTATAAAGGAGACCTCCCCGAAGTATTATAATACACCATAAGGCCAGTTCAACATTCGAGGACGAATGTTCTAAAGGCGGGGAGGATGTTATAACCCGCATTTTGTACATTTGGATAATTCAAGATAATTGCGACAAGTTAAGGGCAAGGCTATATTTTGATCATGTTTAATATATAAGTTGTTTATGAAAATTTTGATGTGGAAATATTAAGAAAGGCTAGGGGTAAAAAGGGAAATTCGCAAGATGGCTAATGGAAATATTGTGAAAGGTTAAGGGAAAATTTGGAATTAGGAAAATAAATTTTCATGAATTACAAAAAAAAAAAAAAAAGTGGGCTTGAATTAAGGGGCCAAGTGGCCGGCCATGTTGGTGTGGGCTTTGGCCCACCTAGATAAATTGTGCATGTGTATAAATATGACTTAATAGTAATATTCTCATCTTCATCCTTAGAGTATTCAACAAACTTGGAGAAAGACCAAAACATAAGAGGCCATTTGGCCAAGAGGCAAAAATTGAAGACTCCCATTTTGATCCAAAAAAATTACTTTCTTCTAGCATTCCTACTAATTTGAAGGTCCTCTTTAACGTGGGATAATTGTTGGAGCAAGTAGACCACTCTTTGTTGCAAGTTCATAACCCTAGCCAAGTGAGAATTTAAGGGAAAAAGGTAATAATTAATCTTCTTTTATATGTTATGGATGGCTGTGTATGTTGTAGTATGTAGAAATGGATGGAATTTATGAAAATATGGATGTTGTGTTGTGGCCGTGCATGTCTAGGTGTTGTGTAGAGGTGACGAATTAATTTTATCTAGTGTTGTGGTTGTTGTTGTTGTGGATTCTATGTTAATAATGAAAGGTTGATGATTCTAGTTGAAGTTGTAAGAGTTGGAGAGTTGTTTTAGAAGCCAATGTGATTTGAATGTAGTTTCTTGTATTTATGGAAAATAATGTTGTTAGTGTGTGAATTGTTGGTGTAGTTCATGAATTTGAAAGAAGGAAATGTGTTGTTATTGTTCTTGTTGCATTTGGAAGGTTTCGGGTGGAGTGGCATATCGGTTAGATTGTTTTGAATAATGTGCGGATTGTTTGAAGCGTTCTTGAATATTGTTTGAATGGTTTCGGGTTAGTACTTGAATATGTGAGCAATTATGAATTGAACATAAATGAAACGCCGTCGAAGTTTGTAGAAAGACGATGCTAACGTTGGAATGCATTTTGAATTAATTGTTGACATTGTTAGAATGACTGTTGGTATTGTTGTTGATAATTTGGCCGAGTTGAATTCTCGGATTTGTTGTTGATGATTTGGCCGAGTTGGATTCTCGGGGTTAGTTGTATTTACAGGGGAAATGCTGCCGAAATTTTTGTAAATAAAGTGTGGGTTGAGGTTGGACTTCTAAGTATCTATAGATAATGTTTGGTATACACTAATATTGTTGTAGATCTTGCGAAGTCAAGGACTTAAGTATTAGCTTAGGAAGCGGGCAAGGTATGTAAGGCTTACCCTTTGTTTCTTTTGGCATGATCCTTGTGAAACAAATAGACAAAGTATATGTATGATTTCAAAGAAAATCCTATTCTTAGAGCCACTAGGATGGCTAATATTCTTGATTTCCATAAGCTACTTCATATGGTTTTGATACGTATCTATGATTTCCGAAGCTCTATTTGATATGTTTCCGAGTCTATCTATGATTCTCATTCACTTTTTGATATGAGTATTCTCAATGATCGAGTTTATTATATGATTGGATAACGAGATGAGCATAAAGAGTTTTGTTTCTAAAAGGGTTTTGTAAGTTTTAATGTCCCTAACTTTTGTAAACGATCTGGGATTGCTTTGAAACGTTCATAATGGTTTTTGTACCAAAATGTCCATAAATTTCTCATACTAAACCGGATTGACTTGACACATGCTTATGATCCTTCAAATGTCGGTAAGTGTACGTATCTTTCGAGTCTTGGTTTATGTGCATATGGTTTCGCACTACTCTGCTCGTGCAAGCCTCAGTATGTCCTTCACTGCGCTCGGGCCAGGTTCTGTTATCGTGCGCCTCCTCTGCATTGTTCACCGCGTCCCTCATTGGAGAGCCGGGATCTGTTATATGTATATCTGTATATGATGATATGATGATATGGGGATGGCGGCCAGGATGGCATGTGATGATCTTATTCACTGCGTCTCTCCCTAGACGGCCAGGATCTGTTATATGCATATATGATATATGATGTCGGCATATATGATGACTCCATTCACCGCGTCCCTCACTAGAGGGCCGGGATCTGTTATATATATATGTATATGATGACATATTATGTCGGCACGCATGGTCTGTGGTTGGAAAGTAAGCATTTTGACACTCTGGATGATTTACTTATTTTCTGTACTTCTTCTGACATATGACATCGGTATGCATGATTTGCGTTCGGAAGATAAGCACCTTGGTATTCTGGCTAATGTACTTACTTTTTGTACTGTTGTTCCGATTATGGTTCTATTTCCTGTATTTCATGCCTTACATACTCAGTACATATTCCGTACTGACCCCCTTCTTCGGGGGCTGCGTTTCATGCCCGCAGGTACAGACGCTCTTTACGGTGACCTGTCAGCCTAGGACATTCGTTCTGCTATTTTGAAGTGCTCCTTTGATCCGGAGCCCATACTTTTGGTACAGATCCTTCCGTTGTATATATTTATGTATATGTGACTATTTAGGGGTACGGCGGGGCGCTGTCCCGTCATATGATTCTGTTGTCTTTGTTAGAGACCTGTAGACATGTATGTGGGTCATGGGTCGTTTTGTCCGGTTATGTTAATATGGTTTACGCCTGGCATTTCCCTACACTATGATAATCCGATCGGTTTATATGCGATACTATAAGTAACGATCTAAATGATATATTGCCTGGTATGTGTGGAAGTCCCTAATATGCTAAACGTAAGTAGATTTTGGCTAGAAAATATGCACGAGTGTCCATCTCGGGCACTAGTCACGGCCTACGGGGCTGGGTCGTGACACAGGTACACCAACAGTTTTCACTTTTGACGTCTCTTCCTTTATTGACCCAGGATCCACCTTATCATAAGTAACCCCATTTATTGCTAAGAAATTTGGGATTGAACTAGAAAAGTTGCACGAAACCATTTAGGTGTCCACCCCAGTTGGGGAATCAGTCGTAGCTAGACGAATTTATAAGGGTTGCCTAGTTTTAGTCTATCATTGCAGAACGATAGCTAATTTTGGAGAATTATAATGGTAGACTTTGATGTAATCATGGGTATGGATTTGTTATCTTCATGTTATGCCACAGTGGGTTGTAGAACCAATACTTTAAGATTTGAATTTCCTAACGAACCAGTCATAAAATGGAAGGGTAATTCAGTAGTACCCAAGGGTAGATTTATTTCCTATCTTGAGAATAGAAAGATGATTTCCAAGGGCTATATCTATCACTTAGTTCGAGTTAGGGATTCAGATACCCATACTGTTACGACCCGTCTAGGGGGCCGCGACGAGCGCCCGGTGCTAGCCCACCCGAGCACCGCTTGGCTTGCACTTACACTTTCATCTAGGTGAGCCACATAATTAAACATACATTTCTATTCATCAGTCGTACTAGTCCCATTGGACAACAATGCCTTTATATCATCATTGGCATCTATACCGCGTCAATGTACATGAGTCGACAAGGCTAACAAAAGATATACAAAATATAGGCCGGCAAGGATAGACATACCCTACCACATACACATGTCTACGAGCCTCTAAGGAGAGTATAACATATCGCCTAAGCGGGACAGGACCCTGCTATGCCCATAATTATATACACAAAAGAATAAGTACCCAAAAGCTATAGCTCCGAATGAAATGGAGCTCTGCTATGTTGTCCCTGAGAATGTAGCTATGGGTCAATCCTGTCTCCCTGTACACCTGCGGGCATGACGCAACGTCCACAAATAAAAGGGACGTCAGTACGAAGAATGTACTGAGTATGTAAAGCATGATCAATATCAATGTAGAAGCATAATAAGCAACATGAAAGATAGCACGGGATGGGAGATAGTAATATCATCGTCATAAGCACTTACTTGCCTTTCATAGGAATTTTCCATTTCTAATGCGTATTTGTGTACATATATCCATATCCGTACCCATAATTGTATCCGTTCCATATTTGTACTCGTATTCATATACATACTCGTGTCTATGTCATAAACACAATCATATCATATACATAGCATTTACATAGCATACTCGTCCATGCAGGATCGGTGTTTCATACATACTTGGCCAACCAAGGCTCAAGGTTACACATACCTGGCCCTACCAAGGCGTCAGGGTTATCCGTACAATCTGCAGAGGTGTATCCTACCCGGCCTCATAAGCTCGCGGTTCCATAATAGTCATACATAGATACATATACACAATAGCTCATAAGCATCTTTACTATCATAATTACTATCATCGTCGTCATCGTTATCGTCGTCGCTGTTACTACTATAGTCGTCTTCCATATCATTGTCACTATTATCGTCATTCATCACATCTATCTTTATAGGCTTACTCGTCATATGAGGAACTTAGTACAATCGTAGCGTATCAAGAATCATGAGCTTACAAGCTCGGAAGATCAAATCATTTGAAAGATATCATAGTCTTATAGAAGATTTAGACGTTTGGCCAAAGAACCATGCCTTATGAAAGAATACCATCGGCTGCAACAATGTGCCCCAGAAATGTCACTAAGTTCAACCAAAACTCACACTTGGAAAATTTTACAAACAACTCGCGAGTTTGAAGAACTCTGAGGACAGTACGCAAATGTTCCGCATGTTCCGCCTCGGATCTAGAATACACCAAGATATCGTCGATGAATACAATCACAAACAAATCTAGGAAGGGTCTGAACATATTGTTCATCAAATCCATAAATACTGTCGGTGTGTTAGTTAGCCCAAATGATATTACCCGAAACTCAAAATGGCCATAACTTGTTCTGAAGGTTGTTTTAGGGATATCTTTCTCCCTAACTCTCACCTGATGATACTCGGACCTCAAATCGATCTTTGAAAACCATTTGGCAGCTTGTAATTGATCAAATAAGTCATCAATCCTCGGAAGAGGATATTTGTTCTTAATCGTCACCTTATTCAATTGCCGATAATCAATTCACATTCTCAAGGAGCCATCTTTCTTTCGGACAAACAATATGGGTGCTCCCCACGGGGATGAACTAGGCCTAATAAATCCTTTCTCAAGCAAGTCTTTCAATTGCTCCTTCAACTCTTTCAATTCTGCGGGAGCCATTCTATAAGGAGGAATAGATATAGGCTTAGTGTCTGGTAACACATCAATAGAAAAATCAATCTCCCGCTCGGGAGGAAGGCCTGGAAGCTCTTCCGGAAACACATCCGAAAATTCATTCACCACGGGGACTGACTCAAGATTTGGCGATTCAGCTTCTACATCGTGAACCCGAACTAGATGAAATAAACCTACCTTTTGGTGACGCAGTGTTCCCTTTCAATTCTAGAACTGGTTCTCCCGGAAATAGGAAACGAACCACTTTCATTCTACAATCGACATTGGCATAGCAAGAAGCCAACCAATCCATGCCCATAATAACATCAAAGTCTACCATTTTTAGCTCATGCAAGTCAACCATAGTACGACGGTCACAAATCAGAACTATGCAGTTTCTATATACTCAGCTAACTATTACTGATTCACCGACGGGTGTAGACACCTCAAAAGGTTTAATCGACTCCGGTTCGACTCTAAATCGACCCGCAATATAAGGAGTAACATATGACAATGTGGAGCCCGGATCTATCAAAGCATATACATCATGAGAAGATACCGATAATATACCTGTGACCACATCAGGAGAAGACTCAAGATCTTGGCGTCCAGCCAAAGCATAAATACGGTGCTGACGACCGCTAGAACTAGGAACTCTCCCTCTGCCTCTACCATGGCCGACTAGCGCATGTGAACCTGGCCCCATAGGGCGTACAAATGCTGAAGATCCGGCTACAGACCCTGATGGCTGGGTCCTACCTCTACCATGTACTGAGGGGCAATCACGCATAATATGGCCTGGTCGACCACATGAATAACAAACCTCTGAACCTAATCGGCATTGACCCCAATGCAACTTCCCACACTGGGAACATCGTGGTATGGGTGGCCTCTGAACTTAGACCTTGAAAAACCCTGACTCAGCCCAAAACGAGTAGATCTATCGAATCGCTGGCCTGAAAAACTGTGGAGGTGCACTGGTCATAAAATAGCCTGAATGCCTAAAAGACTGCTGTCTGTGCCCATCTATGAAGTCGCTCGTCGGACCCGAAGATCTAGCACTCTTGCTATGTCCCCTATCATGCTCACGTTCACTTCTTTGCTATTGTAGACTTTCTTCTAAGTTCTGAGCATGAGCCTGTATGCGTGCAATATCCATATTGTCCTGAAGGGACGCAGTCAAGCACCTATCCATCAAATGTGGCCCTAGGCCTTTCACAAATCGGTGCACACGGTCACCCATATCCGCTACCATGGCCGAAGCATACCTAGCCAAAAAATTAAAGCGGAGACTATACTCTAGAGCGCTCATGCTACCTTGCTTCAAGTTCAAGAATTTATCGGCCCTAGCTCGCTGAACTTTTGGAGGCATATAATGTCGGAGGAAAGCATCAACAAACTCTTGCCATACCGGGAGAGGTGCATTGGCTCCCCGTGAAGCCATCCAAACCGTGTACCAATGGATCGAGACATCTCTCAATCTATATGACGCTAACTCCACCGATTCGGTGTCTGAAGCATGTATCAATCGAAGCGTCCTCAGCATACCATCAATAAAATTTTGAGGGACCTCATCCGGCTTTGATCCAAAGAATTCCGAAGGATTTAAGCTAATGAAGTCACGGGCCCTTGCACTAACAGCCCTATCACCTTGCCCTGCACTTTGCCGTTGAGTCTGAGCAGCAACCAATTGAGTAAGCAAATGTATGGCCTCTTTTACATCTTGGCCTGAAGCATCCGGTGGAGGAACCGGAGGTGATGGAGCTGGGGCTGAGGCTACGTCACGCTCCTCTAATATAGGCACTGAACGGGAGGACTGAGATTGAGCCGCACTCTGGGACTCACTTTCCTCTACTACCGGTGGCGGTGCTTTTTCAGTTGAACGGTGCTTTTCCTCTACTGAACGGGAGAACTGGGAGCTCGTAAGCATCTTACTATTATCATCACTATCATTATCATCATCATTATCGTCATTGCCATTATCATCATTATCACTATCATCGTCGTTCATTACATATGTCCTTATAGGATCCCTCGTCATATGAGGAACTTAGTACAATCGTAATACATATCGAGAATCATAAGCTTAGTAGCTTTGATGATAGAATCATTTGGAATACGTCATAGACTTATAGAGGATTTTGATGATTGGCCAAAGAACCATGCCTTACAAAAGAAGGGTTAGCCTTACATACCTTTTCGTTCAACTATTCTATCACTTGCACGTTCTCCTCCGAAACTCACGTTTCTAACTTCATTAAAGTCATACTATCATTTGAAATCGATAGCTAGCATATAGGTCCTAAGCTAGAGAAAATCAAACAGTATCTCCTTTATTTATACGACATTCCTCAATACCGTAAATCAACTCCCAAACGTCATTAATACATTCACAATATCATAACAATAGTCTTTATTCATTCCCAATATCTATATTTCTCAATTCTTCCAATCACCCATATTCATGGTCATAACACACGACTTCGTTCGTTCATATACAATGTCTATCTCATGTTCTTAACGTCATTTACAACATGATTATACTCCTAATGTATCAAGAATCATAACTCAATCCAAACATTTACTCAAAAGTGACACTATTCCCACATTCATGACCCATTTCCTATTTCCTTATATAATCTAAGTGTTTCAACTTTCAAATACCTTAAACAACAAGGAAATGTCATAAAACTTACGTTAGATGGTGTAGGAATGAATCTTGGGTGCAAACCCTTCACTGGAGAAAAACCCTAGTTTCACCTTCACTTGGATTTCTTACTTTAGATGAACTTTAATAGGCTTCTCACACTTGATTCACTTAGCTTGATGTAGATGATCACTAATATCTCTTGAATTTGCATGAAATAAATGTAGAGAGATGTTTTAGAGAGAAGGGGTGAAATGTGGAAATGAAATAATGAACTTGGTCCCTTTTTTAATAACCCAAAAATTTGATCTGTCGGGACATTATACGGGTCGTATAAATTTATACGGTCCTATAAGGGACCGTGAAATAGACCTTTCATCCACTCGTCTCTGTGACCATTATACGGTCTATTATACGGGCCGTATAAATTTATACGGTCCATATAAATGACCGTATAATCCCACCAGTGAGTGATCTTCACTGTGATGGTTCTGCGGTCCATTATACGGTCCGTATAATGAGCCGTATAACCCATCAGTCCACTGAACTTGTTCTCGCTACTTCGTTTGATCTCCAATCCTTATGGAATCTTCTTCAGACTTTTTCAACACTTCATTAACAATCTAAGGGACATTATAACTCTTCCCCAACACATCATTAAGCTGTCATCAACTTGTTACTCATAATTCTCGTCTGATACCTATAGTATGCCTTGCCTTCTCTTGGCAACTTTCTTTTCTAGCATCGAATGTCTTTGACATCCTACTTAGGGTTATCCAATGTCATTATTTACTTATTGAAATACCATACACTTCCTT